>NC_073702.1:68886702-69194077 GCF_023634085.1 Falco cherrug | reverse complement strand
AACGGACTAGAATGGTTTGAAACAATGAAAGCACACAATGTCTTCTAGATATATCCAGGTTTTTTTCAACATTTTACCACTATGTACAGCAACTGTTTATTATGTCTGGTAATTTTCTATGTCAGTGTTGACATAGTGACTTACTTGTGCTGAGATCAGGGGTCATTTGGCCTCAACCAAAAATAACTTGTAAAGGACCATTCTTTCAATAGCAGTTGGGACAGCCTATAGCCCTTGTGCTTCTGTAAATCCTTTTGTGATCAGCTGAATCCAGAACATGGGGAAACGTAACTGTGATTTAGAGAAAGCTGGAGATCTCTTGGGGATCTTTTAGGGGTTTCTTAGGATACCTGGTAGCTGCTCTAGCAAATTATAAATCCCTCATTTACTCAAAGCTGTTGCTATACCCTGCCAAAGACATTAAAAGAACTTGTGCACCGCTACAAAATCTAGCTGATTAAGAGTGGGATTTGGGTTCATTAGGTTTTGGGTTCATCCAAATGTGTTCATTGCCATTTTTTTAAAGCTTTCCCAAATTTACCTTCACCTACATCTTAGCTTGTGCAATTGCTTTACTAAGTTTCAAATGTTTTTCTAGTTTGATCATAGCTAAGGTGACTAGTGAAACTAATACGACAGTTTCATGAAGCAGCAGTAGCAGTGCACACAGGTTATTTGACTTTGGCATCTGGCCCTAGAAAGAATTGTATGCATGCCAGCTAGAGTGGTCAGATTTCCTGGCTCCCACATTCAAATTTAAGAATTGAATTCTGATTACAGCCACAAAAGTGTATTATTTTCTGTCTTTCAGGTCATTTATTCAACACTACCACTGTACCAAACACTTGAATATCTCCCAAAAACTGCAGCTAGGATTTAGACAACATTTATTGATTATAATTCATAGCACTCATTTTTTCACTTTGCAAGAAAATGTAATTTGTTGTGAATCCTACCAGCTCTACCTACACAGAAAAACTGAACTTGACTTTCTGGCACAGCTTACTGTTAAGTAGGGGTTTTCTTTCTTTCCTTTCTTTCTTTCTTTCTTTCTTTTCTTTCTTTCTTCCTTTCTTTTCTTCTAAAAGATGTGCATACATATATCATGCATTGCACACCTATCTAATGAATTGAAGAGGTCTGATAATCCTGCCATGTAGTTATCCAAAATCTTTATTCTGTTTCCACAGTATATATTTTGCAGCTTTTATATCAACTTAATGATTCTTAACAAAAAGGAAAACAAGTTGGTTATAAAGTTTCATTTTTTAATAACATTGATTTCATGGTTTGCAAGTATTTTGGTTTGCACATGACAAAGATCTAGGATGGGCAAAAAACTTTGTGGAAGTGATATCCTCATTGAATTGAACATTTGTGACTTATTGTAACTAAAACCAAGTACACTAAAAGCATAACATTAAGAATAGTGTATGTCTTTTTCTTCCTCAGCAGATAGTGATATCCTGAACATAGCAGGTCTGTGCTGACTTATCTGAAAGTGATGGAGAACATAAATCATGATAATAAGTAGATATGGAAGGGAGCTGTTGAACTTCCTAACAATAAAGCATCATTAGGAATAGTGTTGTTATTGCTACCAATATATTTTTTGTTTTTCTTCTACATGCCATCAAGATGAAAAACTGCAGGATTCTAGGGCACCCTATATTCAGGTAGAGTCAATCATGTAGAAGTAGTTGTGCAGTTTATGACTTATAAAAAGGTTCACTTACCATTTAAAAAAAATCATATTGCTTGACCTAAAATGCAATTAAAAATTGTGAAAATCTGGAGTTCAACAATATTAGGTTTTCTGAGTGATGGCAAAAGCTGTTTTCTGGAGTTCTGGGCTATTGGGTTTTTTTGTTTGGTTTTACTTTATTTTATTTTATTTTTCTGTTCCTGATAATTTCAATGCCATGTAAGAAAACACTGTCAAACAAAACAGAACTATTTTTCTTGCAAAATATAGATTCTGATACTCTTCATGTTAAGCAACACTTCCTAGAACTTACAAAAGACTTTTCAAGAGTAACAAGAAACTTGTGTTACACATTCCAGCTATTCCATTCTACTAAAATAAAATAAAATAAAATAAATGTTTTATGTTAAATTACTTTTTTTTTTTTAAATTACAAGTATATCAGCAAAGGAAATCCGTGTTTTCTGAAGACCAAGTCTTTCACTAAATACATAAGAGAAGCTTTGCAAATTTCTGTTACCATGAGAAATACAGCTTTAAACATAAACTAGTTGCAAACACAGTATTGTGATTATTGTAATAAAACCCAAATATTTATTCATAGCTTGTATAACTACCTACTTTCTAGATACCTACAAATTAGATACCAGCACTTCATTGATTTACACAAGATTTAGCTTAACAGAACTGCAAGTGATGCTTAATATTGAACACATTCTAACCATGCAAATGATTAAAGTTTAAATGACAAATAATTAAATGTAAATAGTGTTCAGTTTTAAACAGCATAGTTTAATGTTATTAGAATTGCTATAGTATTTAATTTCCTGAGCATCTTCCAGTCTAAGTAATCACCGTAGATGTGGAGTTACACTTCTGGACAACCCCAAAGGACTTGATTTTCATGACTTGCTTAAGGTGGGGTGGTGGTGGTGGTGGGGTTGGTAGCTGTTACTTAGACTATTTCACTCCAGAGCAAATTATTCCAGACTCTTTACAATCATTTTAGGAAGGTACTGATCCATGATGTGGTACAAAATATCTCATAATGTATATATGTGCTATTTTCATCAGGCAAAAAGCCCTTCATTTTTAATTCTGTTGGAATAAAATCTATAAAATTCCAGAACCGCAAAGAGACAAAAGAAGAAGGAACAGATATGAAGGCTGGAAAACAAATAAAGTGTGTATTTAATTTTTAAAAAATTGGAGCTTCTGATCAAGTTAAACCCAAGAAAATTTAACAAAGCTAGTTCCAGCTCTGTTTTTTCCTTAACAAAATTCCATACTCACCATTTTAGTTAGTCCACTTTCTATTAATTAGAGATGCTATTTACATTTCTATGGTACTGAGCCAGCCTTGTCACATTCCACTGAAGTTCCTTTCTGCCATGGGTTAAAAGAACCAGGATTCTCCAAATCGGTTTAAATTACATGATTCTGTCTATTCACAAAATAAAAACATGCTCATAGGCTTTACCACCACGTACCTGGACTACAAAAAAAAAAATGACAAAAAAGGTCTTCTCAACACTGAATGAAAAGCAAAAACTGATGGTGAGTGAGCTTCTGCTGATGGTGAGTGAGCTTTCCTACATTTAATCTAATGGCATAGAGAGGTGGAAGTCTTGAAAAACACACAGATTAGAAATTATAGGGTTTTCTTAGTTCTGTGATAGAAAATAGAGCAAAATTTGATGCCTAACTGAAAAAAAAAAAAAAAAACCAAAAAATACAAAATTGAGGTAACTATGGCATTTTTTGGATATGTAATAAGAGGCCTAAAAGAAGTTTGACAAGTTGACTAAAGAAAATATTTTATAAGTTAATTTAAGACAGTAAAAATAACAGCACTGGCAAATGAAGGAAAATCCCATTAAAATACACAGCATTGACTGCAATATTCTGCAGTGTTTCTTAGAATCATGTCAGGCCTTGTTAACAAGAATGCAGTATGGCACACTGTTTAGATCAAACTTAACTGGTATCTTGGAATTTAGCATTTTAAAATGTGTAGCAAAATCCAAAAAGACGTCTCTCTACTCAGAGCCAGTACAATAGCCTTTCTGCTGTGTGCAGTCGTTGCGCACAAATTCTGAGGGAGGTAGCCCATGTCATTGCAAGGCTATGGTTAATAAAAGGCAAGCAGGAGAGGTTTCTGAAGACTGGAGGAAAGCAAAAATCACTCTTATCTTCAAGAATGGCAAGAAGGAAAATCCAGGGAACTACAGTCTGGTCAGCCTTGGTTCAGTCTTTGGGAAAGTGATCAAGTAAATAAACCTGGAAAACATTTAAACCTGGAAACCTATTAAAGAAGAAGTAGTAAACGTGGATTTGTGAACAGGAACTCAAGCCTGACCAATCTGATGGCCTTCTGTAAAGAAATGACTGACTTAAGGATAAGTGAATAGCACTGGGTGCTGTTTATCTTGACTTTAGTAAGGCTTTCAGCACTATCTCTTGTAACATCATCATAGACAAATTGATTAAATACAGATTACAAAAGTAAGAGACAAAGTGGACTAAAAACTAATTAAAATGCTGTGATCAATTGCATGAAGTCCAGGTGGAGGTCTGTCAATAGTGGTGCACCAAGTGGTTGATATTGAGTCCAGCATTGCTTAAGACAATCAGGAATGACCTGGAAAATGTGACAGAAGTGTACCCTTAGTAAGTCTGCATATGATATAAAACCAAGAGGACTGGCTGATAGACTGTGTAGTTGAGCTGTTATTCAGAAGGACCTCAATAAGTTACAGAAATCGACCAACCAGGAACCTCATCAAGTTTTACAGCACAAAATGCAAAGTCTTGTCCATGGTGATTAATGCTGCCATGCATCAGTACATCCTGGGGACCCACTGAAACAGATTTGCCTCATTGTTCTGGTGGACAAGAAGTTGAACATGAGGCAGCAACATGCAAGCCAACAACACCTGTGGCTGCATTAGGCAAAAGACTGTCAGCAAGTCAAGGGAGGTGATTCTTCCCCTCTGCTCAGCTCTGGTGAGACACGTTTGGAGTGCTGGATCCCATTCTGTCTCCTCAGTACAAAACAGACACCGGAGCAAGTCCAGCAAAGAGCCTCGAAGATGATGGACTGGAGCATGTGGCATACAGGGAATGGTCAAGAGGTCTGGGGTTGTTCAGCCTGCAGGAGAGAAGGCTCAGGGGAATCTGATCAATGCATATAAATACCTGATGGTGGGGAGTAAAGCAGAAGGACCAGACTGCTCTCAGTGGTGCCCAGTGAGAGGACAAGAGACAAAGGGCACAAACTGAAACACCAGAAATTAGATTTAAACATAAGAAAATAATTCTTGCTGTGAGGGTTGTCAAAGACTGGAAAAGGTTACCCAGAGAGGCTCTGGAGTCTCTGCTTTTGGAAATATTCAAAACCTAACATGATGTGGCCCTAAGCAACCAAACCTAGGTGAACCCTGATTTGAGCATAGGGAGCTGGACTGGATAATCACCAGAGGTCCCTCAGCTATTGTTATTCTCTTTTGCCTGCTCCAGTCCCTTGAGCTATTTGGTCAGCAGTTATGGGGAGATGCAATGTCTCTCGTATTCTGAATTACAGTCAGAAGCAGGAATTTATTTCTTTAATTATTTTAAAAGTAAAAAATAATTCAATAAAAGGCCCAAAAGTACATTACAGATTATCCCAAGGATTGTGCTAATGTATTGTGCTACATACCTTCAGAATTTTACAGGTTAAGAATTCTCTTTACAGCAATGTATTGCCTGAAACCAGAAATGTAAATTAAGAAATGGAAAACTTGTCACTGTTTCAATTCAGCCCTTGCAGAAGTCTATTTGGAATACACAATTTGTTTGAATTGACCACAACTTGAATTGCTATGCTTGATATTTCTTTTGTATGCAAAAAGGACCTTTTCATAATGAAACTCTGATAAATCTTATTTTGGAAACACAGTAGATGATGGCAAATATTCCACTTTAGATATTTGAAGAAATGAATAGAAATCATGAAAATCACTGGACCTTAACATTATGAAAAAAGAAGCCTAAAGCTATTTTAAAACTGCAGAGATGTGGAGTTTAAATCCATTGATCAATAGAACAATGATTTTGTTATAGTAAGAGGAAAAAATGTTTACATTGTGTTGAATACTTTAATATTTCATTTGTCTATTTCGCCTTTACAGAAATTGATATAATACATTCCTACATCCCCAGATGACTTTAAAACTGTTTGATAGTTTCTCAGGAATATGTACCTGAAATCTGACACATACCAATGGATCCATTTTGTCAGGTTTGCATATAACCTGAAAAAAGAAGAAGAAAAAAATGTCTTTAGAGGAAGAAAACATACTGTTCTTTTATAGGCTCCATGGCTGCCTTTCAAACATCCCCTAAGGATAAACAAATTTTCTGGATCTATTTCATTTTCCCAAACAAAGAAACAGAGAAAAGGTCTTGCTATTCAAAGCATTAAGTTTCCTGTCTAAATGGTAGCATCAAAAACCTATGTTCGCTCAAAGATAGATGCCTTTCATGAAGAAACATACCCCAGGAATGATGACGTTAATCCCAGAGCATATGACTTGTACATGCCCTTTTGCATGGCTCAAGAATGGCACTAAAAACTTGATTTTTCCTGTGATACCATGATTTTCTCTCATTTAAACTTGTTTTGTGTTCTAATCAGCTGTCAGTCATGATTACATACAGTGAAGTAATTTTTAAATTACAGAATAAAAATCATCACAATGGGATATATGTGAATATTACCACTGATTTTCAAGGTTGGTAGGAATCTGCTTTACAAGTCTTGCTCTTTAAAATACTTTTGGGGCCCTGAGTTTACCAGTAGCTCCGCAACCACACCCCCCTTCCCAGCGTTTTAGCTCCCTATGTCCAAAGTCCCCTCTACTGTATTGCAGTTTTGTAACCATGGACCAAAATGCCGTGGCAACAACGAAGTTGTGAGAAAGAGCTGCAGGGAGCCTTATCAGGAGCTTCCCTCCCTAACTGGAGAGCTGCTGTTTGAGCTCTGTCCTCTAGCCCTTGCCTGAGCCATGCTGTAGGTGCACCACACCTGGCCTCTCCTGCTGGGACTCACCTTCCCTGGCTAGCCTGACTTCCCAGCTTGTCACTAGGGTTTTGTCTTCATATGGGTAATTATTCTTGTCGGAGCAGCACATGGTCTATGAAATGTATTTATATCAACCCTGTTTATCATGCCTAGATTTTTAACCATTGTCTGAGCTGAGCTAATAAAAAATGAGACTTCAAATGTTGCCCAGGTTGCCTTTTTACTTTGTGGTTGAAATTCAGAATAAATTATTAGAATGTCAAGGATTTTACAATGTTCTCTTTAAACAGGTTTTTAGAATAACCTTGATACTGTATATATATTTTAAACTGATATTTTCCAGGCATTCTTTCACGCTCTAAAATACTGTCCTTTAGAAAGTTACTTTACCAATAACAGGCTCATAAAAGCATGAACACAATAATTCATTTAACCTTACTACCTGCAGCCTTTCCTTTTAAAAACATTTTCCCTCCTCTTCCCTTCCATTTCCTTCCCTTGGTACTGTGTTCTTTGGCATAGTCTGCAAATCCCTATACAAGTGATGTTTTGATTGCTGTGACTGCAGCATTATCAAAACCTGGGGGTTTAAAGGTTCACAGCTAGATATTAAACTGTTTTACTACTGCTTTGGGTTGTTTGTTTGTTGGGGTTTTTTTCACAGAAGAAAAGAGGACTAGCTTAGGCAAGGAGCCTAAGACTAAAAGCTTGAAGTTTAATGAGATCAATCTGTCATTAGTTCCCAAGAAATGAAAAAGCATCTGAATCCATGAAGCTGTGAATTGGGCATAAACCCTCTGTGAAATAACAAAACAAGTACTGTGGAAGTTTAAGATGTTGCCATTGCTGGGGTTCTGCATGTCTTCCTCTGAAACATCCAGCACTGGTATACACTGGTGTAAAAAAATAAACAACAACATAGAATAAATAAAGACTGCACCACACCTGCACTTTCTTTGTCTGAATGAACTGGGTTTAGTGATTGAATCTGCAACACGTTTAAACATTTCAGAATAGGAAGAGAAAGTAGCTCAAATGTGAATCGAGATTATATACCAGAAACTACAGCAGTGTGATCTGAGATGGCTCTGTAAACACCCTGGGCAATTACAGCTTAGGGGATGTCTTTAAGGTAGCCCTCCTTAGCATGTTTATGAGAGTTGTGGCCTATGCTCATAGATCTGTGTAGACTGTTGGGCCATACATTGAAAAGTCTTAAAAAATTGGGGAGGGAGTGTTTGTGTTACTGTCTGGTGAAGCACAAACATGAAAAGGTGTGGCGGAAATAGTTTCTTAGTGAATGTGTGTAGTTCTTACTAAAAATTATTAGAATGTTGTGTTAGTATTTGGTATTGTCTCATTGCTAGTATTTATCTAAATAGAATTTGAAGGGTTAGTTTTTGTTTTATTACCAAAGAGAAAAGCTGCACACAGCTATCTTCAAAGCAGTTCGATTTCATTATCAGTAAAGCTGTAATTACACTGGCTCATTTAACCCTACATAGTTAGACTATTAGCTTCGAAAACTATTTTGGCTTGCTTTGTTTTGTTTGTGTTTTTTTAAAAAAAAAAACCAAAACTTGAGAAAAGGGAAACATTTTTTCCCTACTCAATGGAAAAGAAAAAAACATTATATGTCTCAATAGACTTCATGCTCATCTCAAGAGAAATGTGTAAATACCAAAGCAAAATGTATTGTTTCAGTTATCCTACAAAACCTCAGCCTAAAAGTCTTGTAGTGAAGCCTCGTGGCAGATTGTATGTCATAGATCACAAACCATTTTAATTAGATTGATTCAATACCTATTTACAAAATTCGATAGCAAAATGGCTATTGGTTACAGTAATGAAAAATTGTGCCCTGAACTGTTTGTAATTGAAGTATTTTTTAATGGAAATTATGAACATGATCCTAATTTTTCATGGAGCTCTTGTAAAAATATTTTTTATCTGTAGGGTCACAGTTCTTTCGGTGTATGTGTGTGTGTGCTGTGTTCATGATTTGAATTAATCACTGAATTGATGTTAGTGCTGTCACTTCTCCTAAATGATTCAAAATTGTTCAGCTGTGTGGCTGACTTTAGGACTTTTGTACTTTTTATAGTTGGAAACTTGCAAGTAATCTCTTTAAAGACATGAACACTTGCGAACACCAGCATCATCAAGCAAGAATTCTTTTGAAGCCTAACCACAAAATGTTACGAAAATACTATTTTCTCCTTGATGTCATGTTAAATACTCCCTTGTTAAAAAGTATAGACCTAATCTCAGCTGAGCCATGGCTTTGATCTGAGACCTGGTTTTGTTCAAGTGACTCAAAGTCTGCTAGAAAACCGACAAACAACATCAAAACTTTTTACCCCTAAACGTAAAAATTGCTCTTGTAAGGGAGCTATATACTAGGCAGCTTCCTGAGCATTGATCTATGATAAGCTCAGATCGAAAGACAGCCTTTAGAGGAATAGCAGTAGTATCTTTTTTCTTTGTGGAAAAGGCTCATTGATATAAGTCAGTCAAGTGTAAGTGACTTTTTCTAACTGAACTAATTTTAGTGTATCCTCCAAAAAAGAAGTTATGCAATAATCTGAAATTCTGAAAGGTAAATTTGCACCACTATTTCTAGAATAATGTTGATAACATTTCAATTTTATAAGGTTTTAATTTTTCAGTCATATTTAAAAAAAAGAGCATAATACAGCATAGTAATATCTTGGCAAATATAAGAGTTTACTTTATATAGTATGCAAATCAGTGAAGCTCACAACTGAGCTAAAGGAAAATATAGAAAAACATTTCATTTTTCACAGTCATTTTGATTCCTGTTTCTTTCCATAGATAATTTTTCTTTTAATTATTATGTTATCTTAATTTTACTAAAACCTAAAATAACATATACATACCAGATCACATTATTTCTGTGTTTCCCCATGTGCTTCTGCCCAGTTCACAGGGAGAAAGACTTAGAGAGGTGGTATTAAAAGACACTCTAGCATGAGTGTTCCAGGTAATCTGTGAAACATTTGTCTGTTTTTATTTAATAATGATCTTATTTCTTTGTGCGTTTCAATCACCAAAGCTTCTTAGTCTTTGCTAAACAGCAGATTTCTACAAACTAGTATAATTCCATTAAAATCAGTAGAGCTGTTCCTAATTTACATTTCTTGAGATCAAATCTAATTGCCATTGATGTTGAAAGTAACACCTTGCATTTGTATATTGTGCTTTACTTGCAGATCTCATACTGCTTACAAATGAGATATCTTCATAATCATTTTACAGATAAAGTAATTCAAACACAAGAGTAATTCAAACACAAACATAAAAGTAGTGTAAGAGTGGAACAGAAACATTCACTTACTCTCTTTCAGTGCACAAGAAAAAATGTCCTTCCATATTCTGGAATAATAAATAAAATATTGTTTCATATTATGACTAGTTAGCTTGTACAACTCATTTGAACAGCATATAACTGAAGAATAGAATTGGTCTGGTTTCTAAACAGGAATTCAAGTTTATATATATAAAATAGTAATCAGAACTAAGAAACATTTAAACAACAATCAAGAGTGTTGGAAAGGATAAATAGAAACTGAATGAGTTTACTTGAGATCAAAAAGAAATTTTACTTAGCTGAAGAATATATTGTTAATTCACCCTGCCCTTTTCTTCCCAGCATGGTATGAAAACCATCTCATAGCTGCCTGAACAAAACAAATACAGTCATTCATCCTACCGATGACCCTTCTCTAGGCTAACATGTAAAAGCAAGTTCTGATCATAGGAGCTGACAAAATGCGGTTTCCTTGAAGGCTAAATAAGTTGTGCAGAGCAGTTTTGAATCTTCAGAGTAAATCTCTTTGGGGATTTTCCCCAGTAAATTCGGCACTCACTATATGCCAAGTGTATGTAGGTACTGATGTAACCTATCACTTCAAGCACTTACATTCACAATTTTGTACCAAAAATATTTTTTAACACTACCGTTCCATTTCTGTCAATCTACTACAGTGCTAAATCTGCATGACACCCAAATTTTCTTCAACAAAAAAGTCTTTACAGTCTGTACCCTGTCTCTCAAATCTTTCTCAATGCTGTGGTGTAACTCAGCAGTGTAGAGGCTCAGAAACTACATTCTCACATCTCTGGTTCTTCTCTTACCAGTGTTTCCAAGTTTTTGTGCTTGTGCATCCAAACACATGCGTACAGTGTACCACATCCAGAAATAAAGGCACGTTAGGGTTTGTTAATCACACCAGGGGTTCTCTACAGCTAAGGAAACATCCACATTTATAATTACTCACTTCCAACAGGAATGTGAACATTGGTTTCACAGTAAATATACTACCCTTGAAGAAAACTTCGTACATGGTCCCAAAGATCAAATTTCTGCATTGTTGTCTCTGTCTTGTATTTGAACTAGCCTCAGAAATTTCATTAATCTGGTCTCACTAGAAAGTCAAGAGAGGTGACTTGCAACTACAGTCCTTCCACATGCTCTAGTTTACCTTTTAAGGCAAGCTAATAGCAGATGATCCCCTCACCCAGACTGCCTGGGCAATAATAATTTCTTTAATTTAATTGGAGCACAGGCTACCACAGAAGCATTAGATTGTTCCAATAACAGGAATGTCCTTAACATGCCTAAAAAAATACAAAAATTACAGAGAGAGGACCTGTTCTCTCCTTATTCCTCTTATTTACTTGCTCTGATATTGGCTTGTCAATATCTCCAGCACAATTCCCAGACTGTCCAGGTTTGTCAAGTGACTTAATTGCATCTGATAACACAATAACATGAGCCAGCTGTGACTCACCTTGCATCATCATGATCTAGCTCTTTACAGACAATTTTGAGAAGGTATCGTTGGTGCCTGAAATTTGCTTGAACAAGGGCTGAAAGAAAAATAACATGGAGCATACAAGTGATTTCCTAAAAAGAAGTCTCAGTTAGTCATCTGATCAACATTTTGCCTATGGTAACACTTAGGTTTTTCCTACAATTGCTTGTAGGTATTGCTAACAAATCCCTGAAATTCAGTGTGTTGCCAGCTTGAAGTAAAAGGATTTGACTGCTCTAATGAGTTTGATAGGTTCATTTTTTCATTGCACTTACAGGTATTTTACCCCAATTGCTGCTATAAAGAAGATGCTATACATATAGAAATTGTTTTTCTCCCACTCAAAAAAGTAATAACACACTTCAGCAGGCAAATTGAAACATGAACAGAAAGATCTCATGGTTGATTGAAAATATCTGAACTTTGATCTCTTGGATTCTATACATAGATATATACTTTCCTTATGACATTTTGCTTTGTCTTCCATCCATAGTATCTCTAATTTTTTTATAATAATACAGCATTAGTAGGTAAACCATATCATGATCTTGATGTGGGTATTAATTGACTAGACGTGTTTCACAGATTTGGTTTTGTTTACTCAACAAAATTTTTGATTGCTGTATTTCATGAGCAACCTTTCATGAACAACACAGAATTTTGAAAGTATTGGGAAGCTGAAATATTTCTCATAGCTTCTCAAAAGTACTTAAACATTGAGATCTAGTTCCCAACAATTGACTGGTAACTATGTACCCTGGATCTTTCAATTTTGTGCTGATTGTAAACCAAAGGGTCTGAGTGTCAGGGTCTTGAATACCTTAATAGCCCTGACCAGCCTCACCTGGGCATTTCCCCTCCCTTTCATGGGCCCAGGGGCTTCATTTAAGACAGCTGGGGGGACTTTAGTTCTAGTTTGAGTTGTGTTTTATTTGTGCTGGTTTCCAGTCCTTATTTGTGAATAGACCTGGAGTCAATCTGAACAGAAAGCCTACTTTTACTTCTGCTTACAACTTCCTCTTTGTACAAAATGGACTTTGGACCAACATGGTTTGTTCCTTTGCCTTGTCTGGTGCTGCTGATGTATGTCTTTGCCGGCCCTTAGTTCTGCCTGCTGCCTTTGGTTCCTGTGGGGCTGTATCTTCCCCGGGAGGGCGTGATCTGCCCTGGGATCTCCACTGGCTCCTGGCTTGCTCCCCTCTCAGGGCAGTTCAGCTGCTCCCTGGAACTCAGACATGAGTGATTTATTTGTGCTGTACAGTCAGAGTCCATATGCCTGTCTGAATTACACTGTTGATTAATTTAGTATGTCAGTGTGAAATAAGAATGTTTTTCACATGTGTCAATTAATTTATCTGAATGCTACTCATGCTAACACTGGAAAGGCCAATGTCATGGCTTACTCTCTTGTAAACAAATGGCAGAATTCTTACTTTGAGTAATTCATTAGCCTGCTACCATGTCTACTTCAAGAGTCTCCTGGAGTCATGGCTCTCTGGTTCAGAATAACATTATTTATCCCAAAATTAACTTCTGAGATCACATGGGAATAAAAAGTTAAATGTATCATGCAGGAAGGTTTTGTGTACTTATATTTTCTCCTCGTGATACCAATGAAAGCAGTAAGATACTTTTCCATTTATTCTGTGTTAAAAAGCAGAATTTGCATGGGATGTATACCGAAGAAATAATAAGACCTTATGAGACCTATGAGATCTGTGAGTGTTCATCTTGTTTTATTACATTCTTGATTAGATTTGCCATCTAGTTAACTGGCAACATGGAGAGGTTGCACGCAGCACTTCTGCCATTCAAGCAACATGCTGTGTACCTCTTCCCGCTTTCTCCTAGTCCATCAAAATGCACTAATGAGATGCCTTCCCGTTGCCCACTTCTCAGTACAGTATATGTCTCACAATAGGGAAGTTATTGAAGAAAATAAGATATCACTTTTAGTTCTTAAAAAGACAGAGAATGGTAATGTTTTCAGAAAGTGAAAACCTCATTTTGAGTGGAGTGAATATTTATTTTAATGAAAACTCTTAAAGTAATTTGGCAGGATGGTAGCAGAAATGGACTTTAATAAGTTTTTGGGGTTTTCTTCCCCTTGTTTTGATTGGTGGAGTCACTATTGTCTCTAAAAGTGAGAATAACAGTTTCTTGCCATTTACAGAGGAGTTATCTGCCTCCTCATGGGAAGTCTTCTTTGGAATGGTTATAACAAGACAAATGGGCTTATGGGACACTATGTCCCATGGGAGTTGTCAGACTTGAGATATGGAAGGCAGCTCAGAAGGTGACTCTTCCAGAGTTTGAGAAATTATAGGTGTCACAGTTAAGAGCATTCTTTGAGAGTAACCAGTCTTTCTGGACTAGGTCATCTAAAGAATAGGGGATAGACATTGGAACCACTTCACAGAATGTTACAAGTGGCTGTTCCCCCGCTTTTCCTCTCTGTGATTTGTGCAGGAACGATGCTGCAGGTTTCAAGCTACAGGCCTCTGATGAATTGTGTAACTACTGCTCTGGATCCCTCATCCTTCCTATACACTTCATGAGGAGCTGCCAGCAGCCTAGAGTCCTTTTCTCCTCTTTGTCCCTGGTGTTTGGTTCCTTTTGTTATGTGAAAGGTGGTGATTCTTTGCCTGTGAAACAGGTGTGTTTCATGGGGATGGGATTTATTTTAGTCAATTTAATGCAGTAAGTCTCTTCTGAAAGCAACTTGATGTTCCTATTCACCCTTCCCTAAATTCCTTTTCACACCTCCTTCTGTTAGTTGGAAAGGACAACGTGAGGAGCTACCTCTGTGAACTGCCAGAAAATTTTTTGCAAACCAAGTGTGGGAGAAATCACTGATGCACACATACTCTAGTACTTTAAACCAAAATCTGTTTTTGCAAGATTACTAAATTGAAATACAATTTTACATAGATTTACATGATTTACACAGTTAAAATACAGCTTTACTAAAAAAAAAATAAAAAAGGTTAAAAGTATGCCTTCAGTACTAACCTCTGAAATAATGTATTAGCTTGAAATTGTGTTTTTTAATGCTTTCTTTGATGTGTTATAACGGAGCTGCTGAATTAACCCCTGACTCTGAAAATATTAATTATTCTATTCAGTCAATGAAGATACCTGACAGATATTAGCTGGTGTAGCAAAACATGAAGAAAAGTCACTAATATAAAGAAATGATGATATTTCTTCTGTTCCATTGATTTCTGGCAATAATACACCACTGCTATGAACCTTAAATCAGTGTGGAAATCAGAATATTGCACACAATATTGGTATTATTTTAAAAGTATTTCATCTCCACACTGAGAAGAAAGCACTTGATATTGTTCCTTCTAGCAGAAATTTTACACAGAGTACCTCAGGCTCAAGGCCTATAGTTTCTCATTTTTCTATCCCAGAGTCAGTGCAGTTTCTACTGTCTTTTAATTATATACTTCAAAACTCTCTGTCCCTGACTCTGGAATCCAGGAATGAGAAGCTGCTGGAATTTTTCATATGCCAAATAATTAGTATGATACTAAACAGCTATATTCTGCTATATCATATTTGAAACAGGTTTATCAATTACTTTCATGGATATTCATGAAAGGGGAAAAATTAAAAAAGCACTTCAGACTTACCAGTGTATTCCAGGTTCTTTAGGAATATGTACTGATCAGTCTCCAAAACAATACTTTGCTTGCTGTTCCATCCATGCTCCGAACCCCATTATCCCTAGCCTAATTCTGCTACAGTTTGGGGCTTTGTCCTAGCATAAGGTCTTTGACACTTTCAGACAGTTGCTTTACAATGAATCCCATATTTGATTGGCAGTCCTGGCCTGAATGGCTGAATTTCAGTGCTTGTCTCCCTTTTAAGCCAATCCTATGTCCTCCTACTAGTCTCCTAATTTGTTTTTTCTTTCCAAATTATGCATTCCAAATTATTCTCTTCTTTTGATAAATTTGCTCTGTATTTCTTAGACCAAACAGCAGCAGTAATAGGACTGAGCTAATTTCTCATTTCTTCTTTCATATTTTGTATCCAGAAGAACAGTGGACACAAAAATTGAAGAGCAAATAATCTAAGCTGGAGGGCAGATTTTATTTTTTATTTATTTATTTTTATTATTTTTTTTGCAAATGAATTGTCAGGTACTTTAGGGACCAGGCAAGTCTCTGCTTAACATCTACAAGTTCAGATTTTGCAAAGGTGTATAACTTAGCCAGGTTCTTGCAGATTTTCACTGAAACAGCAAATGTCAGTTGCAGAATAAACTAGGGCTCTAATCCAAAGCAGTGAGGTAAAATAAGATTTCACAGAGAAACAAATAACCGGTTATTTTCAATGAGAACCAAGCAATATATGGCCCTGATTTCTTACTCTTGCAAACAACTAATTCACCAAAGCTGACATAAAGAAGAAAAATTCACCAAAGGGGCAACAAATACTCTGAGTGAAGTAAAAGTTGAAACGAGATACTTGTTTTGGAGCATTTCACCCAATTATCAAGATAAAAACAACTAAAAAACAATTTTGCTATGAAAACAGTCCTTTTATTATGTATAGAATCTTTTAATAGAATACTACAAATCTGTGCAATAAGAAATGTTTGCAGGCGCTTTATTTTAATTGCTATCAGACTTTGCTGCAAATACGAGTTAAAATAATTCACAACTTTAACAGACAGACAAGAATTGTTTCTGTGGCAATATGAATGAAATAAAAAGAATGTGTGAAGTGAAAGCAACTTAAAAAACACCAACAAAACTTAAAGATCCAAGAGAAATTTTGAATGCAGAAGATTCCTGTACTATAACTAAATTCCTTTTGAAATGTTACAGGAAAGTACATGTTGTGTAACGATCTCAGATGGCTTCTGTTTTACATTCAGAGCACAGTCCCCTTCAGCTTGTATATATTCAGCCATTTTGAATAGTGATTTTAGAAGTATTTAAGCAAGTCTAATACTTCAAATAAGAAGGTTAAAGAAGCCTGACTTTCAGTACTTTCTTCATGCAAACTATTTTATTTTAATAATAATGGGACAGTTAGTTGTATTTAAAGCATTCTGTGGCTTACTCAAGCGCATAATTAAGTAAAAGGCACCAGAAAGCAGACATCTAGAGACCAGAAAGTTGTAAGCAGAGCAGTTTATATGGGACTTCTTTTAACTCCTCTGGAGTAAGACAATCTATTTTTGTGTTTTCATGTTTTTTGAATGTTGTAATTTTTAGTACTTCAGGTCTATATTTTTCTTTCTTTTTGTGCTTTATGGAAATTATAAGTTATTAACAGAAAAAAACACTTTGTGTCTCAGTGTAAAAAGTTTGGGGAGATAGAGAATTTTTTTTTCTTATTTAAAGAAAAAACACAGAAAAGTGTACAGAGCAGCTAGATGGTGATGATAGCAAGAAAAAAAAAAACAGCTCTGATTTGTGAATAAAGTGAGATACTTGATGAATTTAACTGACAAACTTTGTATAGTTTAATGACAAAATGAGTGAGATCATTTAGGAATAACTATGATGTTGCATACAAAAGCAAGTAGCCAAGGCAAGAAAATGGAGTATTTTCTGAAAGCAGAATCATGATAGTACAGCAACATTGTGAGCTGTTCTAAAAAAATAGTAATGGAATAACAGGCACCGATTAGCCATTTATGCTGGTGGTATTAACACTATTTCTGATATAAAAAAAGGACAATAGTAAAATTAATTTGGGTCAAAACCAGTTTAGGAAAATAAGATAATATAAACTGGTATAATGCTGGAGATTTCACCATAAAGTCAAAGAGATAGTTTACGCATGGTCAGATTTGTATCTGTTAAAAACAACCACAACAAAAAGCATTAGAAAAGTAAATACTACTAAAACTATGTTATAATTAAAGGCTTGGCATTCTTCACTATCAATTAAAAATTGAAAGATAGTAATAACTGTATTTCAGATGTTACTGAATGAGATAGTCACAACTGTCATGGAAATAACACAAAAGGGGCTTTTAACTTATTTTAGGAAGTACTGACAATTTTAGACAAGGTCATTGTAGACTTTATGGAAGAGCTAATCACAGAAAAAAAATTGAACTGAGTAGTCATCAGCTGATTGTGTTCAAATGGAGTCTCTAACGCTTGGGCTTCAAAACCCCAAAAGCATTGGTCAAGGAAGAGAGTTCATTAATCAGTTCAATAGACTGAGGAGATGGGGATTCAAATGCTGAGGCTTTCTGGACTTCTTTTTCTATAAAATCCAAGACGATATACCTATCTGTAACCTGAAGCAATCATAACTTGGTTGGAGTGTTACATCCAGCTGAATGAACAAACATCACAAAAAGGATATTAAGCATTAGCAACGAGTCTACAAGCATAACAGAAAAGAGATGTCTTTCATATGACACTAGACATTTATATATTGTAACAGTATACTTCTCTACCCAGCTGTAACTGTACTGCAACCGTACTTCCTATTTCCACTTTCCCTTTAACATATCAATAGTTTTGTGGTTCAAAATACTAGTTCTGTTTTGCTTAATATTTCAAGCCATCCTCTGTCCTTCTGCTGTCATTAATATTCACACTTCTAAACAATAGGACTATCAGAAATTTGGAAAAGGTAGTATGGGCAGAAGATAACTTGTAGGTAAGCTTAGATTCCATGGTGAAATGTTAACTCCATTGAAATCACTAAGACCAGAGAAATCTTTTGCATTTTCCCATACTGTCTGTTGAACTCAAATGAAAAATTCCTCATGGCTATGGGCTTTTATTTTTTATTAAATGTATACAAAGTTACTTTTTCATCAGTAGTGAGTAACAGTGTGTGAAAGAAGTAAATATAATAATATGCTCAGGGGTTTAGTTAATAAAATGGTCACACTCCAGAGCATTTAAGCAAGAATTTACAAAGTTAAACAATTCAATGATTTTATTTAATCCCCATGACACTAATGCAGAGGTCAAAGGGACTGTTATTTTCAGGGAACAGCCATGTTAGTACAAAAGCAAACTAGAGAAGTGCCCAGTAAGAAAAGTGACAATAAGAATAGAATAAAACTAGAGACAGAAAAATACTAGAGTAAAACAAGGAAATTAATTTTGAGATATAAGAAACAGAAAGAAAAGAGGTAGTTTCAATACCTAAGGAAATATTCACTGGAAGACATTATTTCAGTCCAGTCCCTACAGATAAGTGTTTCCATGTACAAGAACATAGTGTTGGAGAGCAGGATGGGAGTCCTCCATGGCAGCCACCCCACCAGCACGGCTCCTGTGCCATCCTGACATCCCTTGGCACAAAACCTGTGGGAGAACCACAATGGGAACAGGGCAGCATTATCCACTGCAAATTGATTGGGCTTGGCAGGCCACTTTACTGCTGTTTGGTATACACTGCACATGTTTAGAGATAAACATATGCCATGAAACAGTGCCAAATCAGTTACTTGCAGGTAAACTGTAATTTGTATGCTGATGTAGTAGAGGAACTGTAGGAGAAAAAGCAGCCAAAGCCATAATCCCTTCTTTATGCTATTTGTATGCGGTAAGTGCAGTATTCAGTCACATCTATCTGAATTACCTTAGACCACCTGTAATACCAGGTAAATTATACAATCAAATAACCTGAAAAAAATCAAAACTGCAGCTTAATAGTGGTGGAGTAGAGGAAGAAAATATGTAGGATCAGTAATACAGAACTGAGAAGAAACAGTAAAATTAAGATCCTAGGTAAATTTTTCCTCAACCATCACTAGTAACTGTAGTATAACAACCAGTAATACTGAGCCAAATTATATTTAACAGATTACCTGTAGATAGCATGCCTGAAAACATTACAACAATGTATTAATGACCTAACAGTGAAAAATATTGTAAGATATAAATCTAAATTAGTTTGTCTTTTGAAACATTATCTAGTTGTCCTGGAGAAAGATTTGGTTCTTACCTTAAACCATGATACAAGATATATGATCCACAAATTACAGCTATGTTGTGGAACCTTACACAGGTAACATCAGAAATTTTCCTCACCTTGAGGACTGAAATACGCACAAGTCAGTAGAGCTATTTTGGTTGAAATCAATTTGCAGCATTGTAAATAATGAGAAAGGCATAAGTGAAGTGTGTGGCTTGGTTTATCTCTTTGTACTCAATAAAAGAGTGAGGCAAGAAGTTTCTGAAGAGCTTATCCAGTCTTCTGTCCAAGGCCATTTTTTATTGGAGAGCAAAAGAAAAAGGCATGGGGTGTTGTATCAGAAATTCCAATTCATCCAGCTTTGGAGGTTGTTGGTGGTCGTTCATTGTGGTGTTTTTTGTGGGGGGTTTGGTTTGGGTTTCGATTGGTTGGTTGATTGGGGGTTTTTGAGTATAATTGAATTCTGTCAAAAAGAATACTCTGGCTATGGGGGAAATGTTATTCTACAATTGCTGAGGAAGTTCCTGCAGTACAAACAGTTAGAGGCAAGCAAAGGTATCATGCCTATTTTCTTGGACACCCCTGGATGTTCAAGTTATCTATAATGCTGTGCTTCTATGCATCTCCAAAAGTGTTTTTAGCTGCATGGTCTCTTCTACCTAAACTGGAACAAAATGGGAACCATCTATAAGGAATTTACTTAACATTACATTATACTGAAGTCACTATAGTGATCCCTACATACCCTTCAAAACCCCAAATAAGATGCACTAATGCCTTCCTTAAAAAAAAAAAAAAAAAAAAAAAGTTGCCACAGATAGAGATGTTCCTGGTGTTACCTCTTTATGTAATATAGTCATCTGTCTTTTAACCTAGAGAATGAATCAGGCAGGTTTATAGATCTCTGTTGGAGAGACAGACAACTCACATTTATAGATCTACAAAGGCTGGACTATTCATCCTTCCAGACTCTAATTACTTCAGGACAGTGTCATACTTTTGTAATAGACCAGCATATAAATTTCTGGTTAAGCGAAATTTCAGGAATGTTCCTGTGCTTTGCCTTCCTGTTTGGCAAAACTGCAACCAGAACGCAGCTTTTGGTTGTTTTCTGGTTTGGTTTGGTTTGGTTTGGTTTGGTTTGGTTTGGTTTTCTTTATTCCATTTCCCTTTTCACCTTCATCAATTCCCATCCACACTTGTACTGAGATATTTTGATTTCCACAGGATCCTAAAAACTAGATGTTGTAACAGTTAGTTGATTTGGGTTTGGTTTTGTTGTTTGGGGTTTTTCCCCACTCTCTTTTTTTGGGGGGGTATTTATCAGAAAATCACAGTAAACACACAATTTGAACATGGTTTTCAGAAAGTTTGGGTGAAAGAAGACATGCCCCAAAAGAGAATGCCTTCGACATTTACATTGATCTTTCAATTATAATTCCCAACATCTAGTTACAAAATTTTGGCACCAAAAAAAAAAAAAATGTATCTGTTCATTTACACTGCTTGCCTTTGAACAATTTCCTTAGGGCAGTGACTAATCAAAACAAAGCCTCAAGGAGGTGAGGTAAGAATCTCTCCTGGACTGCAAACAACTGCTTTCATGGTTACACTGTAATACTGCTTAGCTGTGTTGGAGCTTCACAGAATGTACTTGCTGGCACTTTGGGGGATACAGTTTTCAACTACTCAGGCAAGGATATTTCCATCAGTTTGATGTATGAGAGCAAACAGAAACGTATTAATCTCACCAGTCCTTGTGACAAATTCTGAATTAAGAAAAGCTAAACAATTAATGGCAAACAACATATTAATTTTATTTCTTTCAGTTCCAATTCAAAAATAGGTGGTTTCATATAAAAAAATCTGACTTTTGTTGAGGTTACCAGGAACTGTAATATAAACAAAATCAATGTTTAGGATTTGACTTACAATTATAAACATACTTTATGCATGCAATCTAAAAAATTTTCATCTGCTCTTAAACGCAAAATAAGGCTTCAAATCAGTACACACTTCCACACCTGAATACTACTACTACTACAACTATTATTACTACTAAATACTATGTTTCATTCTAGCTAGAGCATATTAAATACTAAGATAATATGTTATTTTTTATATTTGCTCTTTAATCTGAAGGAAATTATCTACACTGAAAAATACAAGGAACAGCTTCAAATAAACACTATCAAAATAAGAAAGTCAAGTTACAGGGCTGAAGAGAAAGGGCAACAAAAAGCCCAGGCAAAAGTAAAGTACCAGTTGAAGGATTTTTTTCCGTTTCCTTAAAAAATCCAAAATATTGCCCTGACCTAAAACCTAAACAAGCAAAAAAACCAAAACACAAAAAGCAAAACCCCCAACAAACACACACACCCCAACATATAGACACTGTTTGAAAAATACTTGCATTTTATAACTTAAAATAATTAATTGTATTCAAAAGTTATTGAAGACGATTTCAGGAGATCTGTTTTCCCACCCCCTCTGGGAAAGGTTGCATTGACAGGGAGTGAAGATTCACCATTTCCATAGGAACCTGGCAAGCTGGAGTATCAGAGTCTTAATAGAGGTGGTTTAGGATCATCAGTTATGAAAAAATATGTTTTTAATGCAAAATAATTACATGATATAAGAATTCTAATGGCTGAAGAAAATATCTATATAATTACCAGCTGGCTCATAAAGGCTTTTTATACTGATCCTTTGATAAACTTTTATGATAATCCTTTAGAAATTGTTCTGTGTACTGATAAACCATGGAATGGAAGAAAGGTTGCTAATTTCAGTTCTAATACACTGAATATAGGAGGGTGCTAACATTCAAAAAGAAGTTTTTACTTTCAGAAGATATCACACACGGATGCCACCTGCTGTAGGGTGTTTCATGGGGCTTTTGTCTGCCATTTTTCTATGTATGACAAAAGATGGAGTTTTAGGGTTAGATTAATCTCTTTTCTCTCCCTGGAAGATCTGACCTGGTCAGTAAACTAAAAATGTGAATCAGCTTGATTTTTTTGGAGGGATTGGAAGGAACCGTTGTGCAATAGGCTTGAAATTGAAATGTGTATGAAAGAACTGAAAAGAGGATATTTTTCAGTATTTCATATTTTAAAACAGGACTGAGAGGACAGGGGTAATATTTCTCAGTTTTCTGGCTTTTTGTTTTAAGCCTTGCTTTGACAGCTCATATTAAATACAGCCTTTCTCATTTAAATATAATTTCTATGAAAAAGGTCTAATGCTTTAGTATGTACTGCCTCACTTGCAAGGGGGAGAACAGCCTGCCATATGTATCTAGAAGCAACCAGCATTCCCCTTCCCCCTGTAATTAATACAGCTAGAGTCCTGGAGTTTATTCTATAATGTACTGACATGAGCTAACATATAAGCCTCTACACTTCAGAGCAGCCAATTATACCTGCTGACTGTCTGCTGGTAGCCATGGTATCTGCAGGCTTTGCTGGTTGTTCTCACAGCAGGCTCGGAGCTTAAATAAGCTCAGACACTGGCTCAGCTAGTTCAAAATTCATACTGCTCTGGCTTTTGCAGAGGGATCACACTGATACTCATTAGGGACAGAAGTGCAGGGCTGTGGAGCCCAGAGGTCTTTGTGCTATGCCAAGTAGTCTTCACAGGAACAGGAGGGATATATTTTTCTTAGTCTTGTGCAGATGTTTCAGCAAAATTTAGCAAAATTCCAGAGCTTTATTAATGCATCTGTTCTTCATCTATATTTGGTTTTATCCTGTGTCTGATTATTTGGTGGAAAATGTCTGCAAACAATGTATGCTGAAGTTAAAAGATACTGCTTCTTTCCCTATGCTGTGGGTATAATTTCATTTGAGAAAGCAAAAGAAATAAAGTCAAAGCACTCCAATCTATTATTAATCACTGCATTTGCACAGGTAAACATAATCAGCCAAGCTCTCCCTGTCATGTCCTCATTCTTGTTTCATGTGTTTGTAATTTGAAAAAGACACCTTTGGGAGGAAGGTGACTCTATCTTCAGTGTCAGTTAAAGAGTATAAATGAATTATTTTCTAAGTCCGATGGTAAATCATTTAGGTTGGTGTTTTTAAAAGGATTTTAATTATTGAATACTAATAGATGCACAATTTGAGCCAAGAATTCCCCTTCACTACAAGGATTAAACATCCAAAGGAACAAATTTTTTGTGCAAAAATAAGGAAATTTACCTGTGGCTGGTTAACCTTAATTCTGAACACTGGCACTGCCCCATACAGAGGAAGCTGAAATGTTTCCAGGTAGCGGGTGCACTCTGTACTATTCTGCAATCTGTTCCTACTGGATAGCCTCTGCAGAAGTGTAATTGAGAAGCATTAATGCTTCTTCCATAGCTTCATCTTTCTGCCTAAAGGAGTTTTTCATTCAAGTGTTGGCTGTGATGTTCCATTAATGTCACTTCTGAAGAGAAGAATCTGTCTCTTTCTGAACTGCAGTTTTCTCTTACCTCTACTAACTGAAATTCCTGTTAAGATTAAAGGTGTGCTAACTGGGACCTCTTTTTCTTGCTTAGGTCTCAAAAGGTTCACTTGTTCTAATACCTAAACTGTTTACAAACCTTATTACAAAATGTTAAATATCTACCCCAAGAACCATAAGAAAGAAATTAACACAATTTATTTTTGCTGAGTCTTATTTGCCCTAAACACAGTTTTTGAAAAAGTGCTTTTTGACTACTATTGTTTGTCTAAAAGTGGTAACATTATTCAGAGGGGCATATTTCATCCCTCAAAAGTCTATCCAAGCTCCACGACGTTGAGCTTTTTTTCCAAAGAAACTACAATCTATTGACATTGTGTCATTGACATGTCCTTGAATATAATTTTTCCTCCACCAATTCAGTTAATGTTTACTATGCTGTACTAACTGAAACATAGAATAATAATGTACATTTCCAGTGGAATAGCTAAATATTGAGTTACAAATGTTCAAAGCATACTAGCTTTCTGCATCAGAAATATAATATTGCTCTAATGTTGTATTTTTTTCATTTTCTACAAAATGCTAGTTTCCCCAGTTGTCAGATTCTATCAAAATTTTACCCAGTCCTGAGATGTTACATGCTGTCATTAAAAACTCTTGCCTCTGTAATCAGGTAAGTATGTCAGAGCTTCAGTTTCTCTTTAGAAAGTTAGAGTAGGGTTATGCATAATTAAGCTTAAAAATGAGAAGACAGCAAAATGTTTTCCTGGTATGTAGGTTTTATAAAGCATAGCTTTCTTGGCCTTCTTGATTGACATGAATTAGTAAGTCTATTCAATTTAACGAAACATTTTCTTTACTACTTCAAATATTTTTCTTTCCTGAGACTGTGGTAACGCAATGGAACAGGTTGGCCATAGCAGTTGTGGATGCCAAATCCCTGGAGGCGTCCAAGGCCAGGTTGGATGGGGCTTTGAGCTGCCTGATCTAGTGAAAGATGTCCCTGCCCATGGGGGGGGGGTGGAACTAGAAGATCTTTAAGGTCCCTTTCAACCCAAAGCATTCTATGATTCTATGATTACTGTAACTTTCTAAAAGCCCAATGGGGTCGAGGACAGCATGCATTGTACCAAAACATGCCTGTCACAGTAATGCTACATAGAATTCCAGTAATGTTCCTTCATTCCAAGTGCAAATATAAACCCTACATATGATCATGTGTAAGCAACTTTTCTCCAAATCAAATCTTGTGAAGCAGGTAAATTTTGATTATCACAATCTGTGAGTCATTCTGTTTCCTGTAATATTACACTTTCATTTTGCATGGTCCTTTGGGACAGTTTAGTCTGTCTCCACCAGAAGCTCAAAATCCTCATAAAATACTAAGTCTTAGTTCCCTACCATGCTAAGCACATGCTAGTACCAAGCCCAGCACCGCAACACACTGGAAGAGAATTATATTGCACTTACATGTTGAGATCCTCTCTGGCATTAGAGCTTTCACAGATTCCACAACAGCTGAAAATTATGTGTTTTTTCTGCAGGAAAACAGACAAACAAATGGACTCCGTATAAGAAAGTTTTATGTGTGAGGAAAAAAATCTTTGGGGGAGAAGAAAAAAGTAAATATCTGAAGAATCAATAACTTTGCAATTATATCTTTTTTAGTTGGAAAAATTGTCCTGAAAGGAAAATCCATGAAAATAAGAGAACTGCTAAAGTTGGATAAATGCCTTTTCTGTCACTGTTCTCATTATTGAAAATGATGGCAGTGAAACTGAACCATTTGATGTATAATACATTCTACATCGTTCCATAGCCTGATCTAAAATAAATACATACTTAAACATATACACCCTTATGTAGCAAAGTGTAAGACCTAGCAAAACACACTTGATCTTTCATCTCTAACAAAGTGTTGAACTTCAAGAACCAGTACTTAGATCTGGTACTGATAAATCCAGTAATTCTGAAAGCGTTGTACCTTGCCTGCACAGGATAATGTCACAATAATAACATTTCCAATAAAATATTAATAGCTTCCTATAATTTAACTCTTTAAAATAAAAAGTCCAGTGTTTGCCACTGTTAATACAATGTAAAAGGAGAGTTGACTTTTATCCCTGCTTTTCACCAAAGGGTTCTCTTAAAAGCAGCCATATTCCACTTGTTTCACAAGATTTAAACACAATTATATAATCTAGCAGTTTATATCCGATTATCTAGTAAACCAGTAATGTTATATCCCTGAACAGTACCAAAGACATCTACATTTATATTAATTTGTTCACAAACAGTGCAATCTTACACTTTTACGACCAAGAAGGCAGCACAAAATCCTTTAAAGATCAATACGGTCCTTTGTTTTTTCAGTGGTAGGAAAGCATTTTCCATGAAACATAGCCTGATCATATCAGCTCAATGAACTTGAAAATTTTTACATATCAAATGTCATTAATTTTATGGCAGATAAATTCTACAGCCTTATTTGGGAGTCAGTGTGTACTCTTGATAAAAAACAAAAATTTCCAAGCCTGTAAAACCATTATATGAATAATAACTAAATGTGATGAGGAAACACATAATGTCCATGGTGTAATAAAAATGTACTTATAGAAAAATGATACAATGCTTTATTATTCCTCAGAGGAATAAAGGTAAAACACAGAGAACTTAATTAGGTCAAACACTGGAAGGGTTTATGTAGATGTATTGCAAAAAAAACCCCCTTGGTTTCACTGCACTATTTGGAGGATGATGAGAACAGGAAAAAAAATGTCTGCTGTGATTTATCAAAAGACAGAGTTGTACATAGTGGTTTATATCTATGTATGTGTTGTAGTGTGGTGGGTTGACCCTGGCTGGTACCAGGTGCCTGCCAAGCTGCTCCTATCAATCCCCTCCTCAACCAGACAGGGGAGAGAAAATGCAATGAAAGGCTCGTGGGCTGAGATATGGACAGAGAGAGATCACTCAGGAATTACTGCCACAGGTAAAATGGACTCAATTTGGGGAAAATTAATTGAACATATTACCAATCAAGCCAGAGTGGGATAACGAGAAAATAAAAGCTAAATCTTAAAACAGCTTCCCCCTACCCCTCCCTTCTTCCCAGGCTTGTATATAAAGCACTCCCAATGTCATCTACCTCCTCCCCAGCAAGTGGCACAGGGGGATGGGGAAGGGGGGTTGTAGTCAGTTTGTCACATGTTGCCTGTGCTGCTCCTTCCTCCTCATGGGAAGGACTCTTCACACTCCTCCCCTGCTCCAACGTGGGGTCCCTCACATGAGAGACAGTCCTCCACAAACTTCTCCAATGTGAGTCCTTGACATGAGCTCCAGTTCTTCACAAACTGCTCAAGCATGGGTCCCTTCCATGGGGTGCAGTCTTTCAGGAACTGGTTGCTCCAATGTGGGTCCCCTGTGGAGTCACAAGCCCTGCCAGCAAACCTGCTCCACTGTGGGCTCCTCTCTGTCCACAGGACTCACAAGTCCTGCCAGGAGCCTGCTTCAATGTGGACTTCCCACAGGGTCACAGCCTCCTTTGGGCATCCACCTGCCCCAGCATAGGATTGTCCACGGGCTGCAGGTGGATATCTGCTCCACCATTAACCTCCACAGCTGCAGGGCACAGCCTGCCTCACCGTGGACTTCATAACAGGCTGCAGGAGAATCTCTGCTTTGGTGGCTGGAGCATATTCTGCCCCTCCTCCTGCACTGGCCTTGGTGTCTACTGAGTTGTTGCTCTCACATATTCCCACTCCCCTCTCCAGCTACAGTTGCTGTTATGCAGTTGTTGCATTTTTCCTTCTGAAATGTTTTATCCCAGAGGTGCTACCACTGCTACTGATGGGCTCGGCCTTGGCCAGCGGCAGGTCCATCTTGGAGCGAGCTGGCGTTGGCCCTGTCAGACATGGGGGAAGCTTCCAGCAGCTTCTCACAGAAGTCCCCCCTGTAGCCCACCATCCTGCTATCAAACCCTTGCCACACAAACCAAATACATGCAATACATTCTCCTTGCTGTATCACTGGAGTTCAGCGGTTATTTATAGACAGGCCAATGTGTCATGTCTTCAGGAGAGCAAAGTATATGCTTGGCTTATACTTGCCGAGCACAGAAAGAGCTGCTGTGGACACTCCCTATGTGAGGTTTTGTCTGCTTCCATACCTGGCTGAAGGAGATCCCAGGCTGAAGGATCTTGCTAATGAAAACCTAAGCAAGCGTCCAAAAATGTTTTTGATGAAAACACTGATTTGCTTAAAAGGCAATTCCATCCATTGATATTACGGCTCCCAGAAACATAGCAAACAAACATTTACTACAAGTTTAGTCATGTACTGCATGACTTCATTGATTTATTTGGTCTATATTAAGATCTTTAAGACTTTAAGACATTATTATATTGTGACATTTAACTGCAGCCCTGTGCAGTATGCCATACAGATCTGCACAGCCAAAAAGAAAGCAGCTCACACAGATGTAGTGTTCTTCAGAGCTTTTCAATTACTGAGTTTATTTGATTTAAATGATTTAATCTTGCTTTGCTCTGTATTTGCTCAGCATCCTCTGATTACACTTATTTTGTTATAAATTAATAACAACAAAACATAACAAAAATATAAACAAGAACACTAATAACGATGATGAATAAATACACACCGGTGCTGTAAACAACTTATCAAATAATTTCAAGATAAAATGAAAATTTCTAGGATCATCACTAAGTCTTCTTAGAAGACAGACAGATTATACAGGCATTGCTTTTATTGACCTACCATTTTAGTCTAATTATTATAAAGTCAACCAGACATATAATAAAATAATAACCTTCCCAAAAACTTACTATACTGGCTTGTACCATTGTTATGGCTACTGCAAGAACATGTCTATAGTACCTAAATATTTTTCCACCAAAATTTCAAATATGTACAAGTGTTACTGCTTCAAATAGACTTTTTTTTCTTTGCAATGGGTAGTTTTTTCCACCTACGCCATTAAAGGTAATAATATGTAGTATTGCGGTTAATGGGTGTTATTCATAAATTTACTTTTAAGTAGAACAAATTCCTTTCTACAATTTAATTCTTGAACCACTGGGAGCTTTTATTAAAATGGCTCTCTACATACTAATTCATCTCAGCAGACAATTTATGCTATTATTATTCTTATGATAATGCTACATCAGAAGATGAAAACATAGCATATGGGGACTCTATCCGTGCCTACTCTGCTCTTATCACCTTCCTTACTCTTTATAATATTGAGTAAAGATCTTGTGATGTAAATAATTTATTTTTTATTCTTAATGTTTCAGATGCACATTGTCCCTTTTGTAGCTAATAAAGACTCTTTTTGAACTTTAAATAATGCTAATAGCTCTGTTATCTTTAGGGAAACAACACACATTGATATTAAAGAGAAGTTAATTTTAGCTTTTGACTTCTCTTTTCTGAGGGTAAATAAACTGCACCAAGAGTGTTTATTTTGTTTGTACTCAATGTTCAGATCAGACAAATACAGTAAGTCTAGTAAAGAAATGACACCAATTTCACTATTAAAAGAACAAATGGCACAATTATAAGATAGGTCTGTTTCATGTCTTTCATTAGCTTTTTCTTACCTATCTCTTTCAGAGGTTACAGTCAATTTTTACAAGTATTTGGGAACTGGAATAGATTATAATTAGGTATAACACTGCCTTTTCAGTGTATCTTTTGTTCTAAAGAGACACTACCATTGATCTTTCCTACAAATTTCTACAAATACAAAAGCAAACCCAGGTTTGCTATAACACTGTTACAATTTATTTTGAACTTAAATTTCCTAATTCATTTCTCCCAGGTTCCTATCTTATGTGACTCAAAAAAAAAAAATCAAATAGGTAGTGGGTTCTTCATTGTCCCAGAAAATTAAATGTCCATATTATTAGGAATAAACCACCCACATACCTGATTATTTTTGTGTTGTTGTGTTTCACCTGCTTTGCTCTAGGACTGTAGTTGCATGTTGAGTGAAAGGGGAGAAAAAGGAATAATTTTCATGGCACTGAAATGATTAATTAATGGATTGATGACCAGCTATTACTTTATGAAGTTGTCATTGTCAATTCTGGTCTAATGAAACAAGCTATTTACTTGAGGTAAGTACATTGCATAACTACTGTGTTACTGTACTTAATAATTCCATTACTTAAAATCTTGCTAGATTCTTAAATTTTGTGTGTGTGTGTGTGTTGGTGTTGGTTTTATTTGATGTTATTTTTCTTTACACTGTTAATTCATTTCTGGACACTGCATTGTAGTAACGTACACACATTGTCTACTTCTCATACATTTAACAATTTTTTATTATTTTTTTTTCATCCTGGGAGAAGAAATTTTCATCTTCTTTTTCTCCCCTCACTTCTGTTTTGTGAAGTGGTAGGCATTGAAAACTTACCTGCTTAAGGGGTTTAATAAGAATGTGTTCAATACATGAGTAATTTTTTTTTTAAAGTGATACAGGTTATCATACAATAGAAATAATGTTCTTTTAGCTCCTTTCCCTTAAAAAAAGAAGGTTTCAGAAAAAAATCAGAATGTTAACATTATTTTCATTTTTATTTTTCAGTAAATAGTTCAATGGTCAAAGTGATCATGGATTTCATGTTATGGAAATAGAAAAGAAAGATCCATTAGATGTTGGAAAGTATTTTTTCTGTTCACTGGAAATTTAAGTAATGGCAATACATTTTTAACCTGCTAACCTCACCCTGATCTAATGGTATGTGAAATAATGCTAAGATCATAAGCAGGGTCAATAGTCTTACAGTATTCTGAGTGCAGCATTGTGTGACTTGAGTATTTTCTTTTTCACCTGACAGTGAAATAATGTTAAGATCAGTTTGTTTTATTTAAATCTCCTGATAATACAGTAATCACAAGAGTAAATGGCAATTAAGAAACTAATATTTAAAAAATCTTCCAAAGAAATAAGCTATTGGTTTTAATAAAACAAAACACATTTCATTATGAAAAGAACAAGAACTAACACTAATCGGATTAAACACCCACTGGACATTAAATAAGGCCATTTCTAAGTAATTTTTTATGATGATTAACAAAATAAAAACTCACATGCCACAATGAAGAAACCTGAATTTTGTCTTTAATCAGTCCTTAACATTATTTGAAAGCTGCTGTGGTCAGAAACATTTGGCATATTTCAGAAAGAAAGGATGTCCTTTTACATAGAACTCATGAAGAAGATACTGAAAAAAAATTAATAATATTAGGGCAACGTTACACCATCACCTGCAAGACACTTTTCTTCTACACCAATCGATCCTTAAACATGATTTGTTTTCCACAACAGTATTTCTGACAAAACCTTAAAATATTCACTATTCTTTATAGTATTATCATTTCATGATATGGGTAATAATTGGCAAGACTTTGTGGACAGAGACTTAGATGAGACATTTTCTGCTTTGACAAGTAGCTCTATGCTATTCAATACTGAATGATGCGTGAGAATGCTGCTGTCAGGTTTGCTAGCAATATGAATCATTCTCCTTTGTAATCAATATCTTCAATGGCTGATGACTAGCAGGTGACCAGAAGTGTGAGAACATTTAGCTGCTTGTCTTGCCATGCATTGCCATTTAACTTCATCTTAAAAGCTGCCTTCAGATGTCATTGAACAAAAGCAAGATGATACGGACCAGTACCTTGAAATTAATCTCTTTTTCATGTTGGTATTATTTTTATCTTGATGTAAGTCAACTCACATTGTCAGTACAACTAAAGAACAGTCAATACCCATGTCACTAATCCCTTAAGAATTCTCTTTTCTTTTCATCAATATATATATTTGTAGTTATATACCATTTATTTTTTTCTTGTGGAAAGAACAGTACTTAACAATAGTATTTTTCATGTATCTGCTAAATTGCATTAGGATACTTCATCTTAATGTATGCATAATATTTTAAGAAGATACTTCTACTTTTTTTTTTTTTTAATTACTGATCATCTACTGATAATATTCCTTTTGCTCTCTTTAAAACAGATTGTACATAAAAACCTTAATTCCTTTCCTCAAAACCACAAAGATATGAAGTTCTGTTGTAATTTAAGATGTTCTTTTCCCTCAGGATTGCAAGGTATGTTACTCATATTTCAGGAACTGATAACACTTTCTATGATAATTTGTTAGCATGAGTAATGTTACTTTCTCAGCCTACTTACTACTTTGTTGTTTATGTTTGGCCAATGAGAATATTAGCTCTTTTTTACAATAATATTGCACTGGTGACAATGTTGTTAGTCATCCTCTTCTCTTTTTCCCTCTAAAAGACATAATTTCCATTCCATCTGTATGACCCTTATTTCTTTTTCTAGGTGATTAAATATTTTCTTTTAACATTCATTAAAATGCTGTTTGCTTAGGTTGACTCCATTTCTCCTATATGACTGCTGAGTCCTTCCTTTGCCTTCTTGGTGTTATCCAGAAATCATAAACAGTGAAGTTACATTAACTTTCTCATCACTTATGAAACTATGAATGGCACCAGCCTCTCTAGAGCATACAGCATTCTCAAATTTCCTATAATTCAGTGAAGATTTCACACTGCCTGCTTTTTGGTTTTCTCTAAGAAATTTTTAGATATTTACTGTGTATTATTAATGAAGACTCATATCAGGGTTTCTGATACATAACTGATAGTAATTTATTCTACACCAGTCTTTTAAAATTACATTGACATTCATCTATTGTATACCATTCTTTAGTTATTTTGTAACAAAACAGATATTAATATTTCTCCAAAGTTAATAGAAACATAGAATAGCTATCACTACCTGAATCATCCTGTTTGCCCTTCCTGAATATTTTGTACAGCATTAGCTCTATGTCTGTTTAATGAAATGTCTGTAGTATATCAACATTCATTAAAAATAGATTTCAGCAAGCCACATATCTTCTTATTCAGCTTTTTTATAAGTCCTGCAAGCAAGTTATCACAACCTGATGATTTAAATTTTTTTATCCCCTATAAATCCTCATTGGAATATCACATTCCTTTACTAATGGAAAATAACGTGCTTTATCATTTTTTATGTGATATATTCATGTTTCTCTCCAAATACATAAATTATTTGTTGAAAATTTTTACCTGTTCTATCAGCACTTTCCTAATCATTGTGAAAAATGTTATTCCATCTCTTTTCTTATAAGATTATGTTATTTCTAAGAGTTCTTGTGTTCCTATCATAATTTGAAAGCATCTGTTTTTTTACCTCTCCCAACATTGCATTTTCCTTGTTGTCTTCAGACTTGCTTGAAAATTATCTCCATTCACTAACTGGGCTGGAGTTTATCTGCTGTTTTCTGTTATTTGTATTATAGTTCTTGTTCCTAACATTCTTTCTTATACAATAATATATGTTACAAGACCATACAGATTAATTATGTTAGGTGTCTTGGACCAGGTTCAAGAACAATAATTTATCATAACCTCTGGTTAGGCAAGCTATACTTAAGAATGGAGGTTACTTTCATACAAATGCATGTTTAGTTATTAATTTATTTAGATAGATAAAAGTATAATGTTCAGAGAGCATAAGCAGTTTTCATTCCATATTTTAATTGTGGAAAGATCTTAAGAAAATGAGCAGATATAATTCTTTAATGATATCATATGCATATTTCATTCATTGACAGCTCGTGATGCATTTGATGCATGCTAAATTAAGTTCATGTTTATTTTAATTTCTTCTGCTTTTCATTTTATTTTTCTATTACTTTTTCTTTTGAGTACTTTTGTTTTCTTTATCTGCATCAATACATCTGTCACCCTAAGCAACAAAATGTGTAATATTTAGGATTCTTTTTTTCTCACTTTTTCTGTATCCCTCTTAATTTTTAGATTTTTCTTTTGTAATTTAAAATAAATGTGAAACATACCTTTCTTAATTCTGAAATTAAATACTAACTGAAAAGAAAAATATGAAAGTGGGAAAACAAACTAACAGTAGGTGAGATTGTAATGTATTCAGAGACAAAATGAAAGGAAGTGGAAAGAAGAGTGATTTAATACAGATTATTAATTAATTATTCATTTTTTCTTTAATTATAGACTTAATATTTTTTAATTGTATAGGAGTCAAAAAGTTTCCATTGAAGTTTTTCTGTAAATATATACCTACATGCTTATTTGAGTAATTCCATTCAAGTCACTGAAAAAAAAAAAAATCAAACCACAAACCACACCTGAGGATTTACGCGAATATGTATATACATAAAAAACTGCACAATAACCTCATCTGTCTGGATTAGCTGTTTTCAGTACTGTGCTTTCAGAAACTGGACTAGCAAAATCCATTACCTGTGTTTTCATCTAAATGCTTCCATACACAATAAAATATATTACCTCAACATACAGTTTAATTAACTATAGTATCCATCATTGACCAAGTACAATGTCATTTGCTTAATGAAACATTTATTTCTAGTTCTGTAACCAAAACATAACCTTTAAATTTATTAAAGTAGTGTATAGCCTTGATTTTCTGATTTGTCTAATTCTAAGATATTTCCATAAAATGTAAAAGTGCATAGCAATTATTCAGTATAGTAAGATTTTTTTCCTGAAACCTGTTTTCCTCCAATGATCAAGGAATAACAAGTAGAAGTTTTCTGCAACACGATACATTAGATAATATTAAACTGTAAATAGAAACTTTTAATATATCTTCTTTTTAAAATGGGTAAAATAAAATGCCTTTTCTTCTCGGTGCTACAAGATTTCCCTTTGTACTTGTGCATATAAGGATGTATCTTCCCAGGCATGTCTGTGATACTTAGAAATAATTATAAAAATAAAGCTTCAGTAGGCTGCACTGTGCAGAAACATGAATATGAGTTTACAAAATCATAATAAGAATGAAAACTGGAACAGGAGAAGAGCTCACTGCAAGGTTGGTTGCTGGTAGCAGCTCACTATCTGGCCTGACTATCTCAGATAATCCCAAATTAGATCACTCCTGCTCCCTCTACTTCATTTGTAGTGCAGAGGGGAAAAAAAAGAAGGAAAAAAAAAAGGAAGAAAAAAGCGCATATGCTAATTGTAAACATTAAAAGGAGAAATAATTTGAAAAACTCAGTCTAATTAGCTTTCCTATTTTTAAGGCTCTGCAACCTGTAGCTATGTTTTCTTGTGTTACAAAAAGCTTACACACTGACTTGTGGCTCAGTTACAGAACAGCCTCAAACATATCTAAAATGACCTTGCAGAGCTTTAAATAAAACTTTAAAAAGTGTTTACAGATCTAATCTTTGACTGGAAACAAAGACAGCTCTGAGTTAGGAGCTGATTAACACAAATAAGACACTCCAGGAGTGTGGGAGGTTTATCCATCATTTAGAACATTTTAATTAAGACCACAATGAAATTCTGCCACGTATTAGTACTTTGCATTCCAGATTATAGCTAAAACATTGGTGAAATCTCTGGAAAAAAAACCCAAAACCAAAATATACAACACAAAACATTAATTCTCTCTTCTCTGAAAGACAGAATCAATAAAATAAAATCACTTATGTTAGTCTCAAAAAAAAAGAGATTCAGAAAGCTGTGGACCAAAACCAGTAGGCTGCAACATACGGTAATTTGTATCACAGCTATGGGAAATAGAAAATAAGTGGTTTAAAGAAGCAAGAAATTCACAGCAGTTAGTGAAATTGACAGAAGTCTTAAACATACATTTTGTATTCTACAAAAGTCAAAGGAAATATGCCTATCTGGTAGTCTCCTGCTTCTGTTTGCTTTATTCACTGTTGAGCTTCCCATTTGGTGCCATTTTTTAAGCCTATGCAATAAACTTTTCAGAATCACTTCACAAGAAGCAGAAACAAATCCCTAAGCATCTTTGTTTATTTATGGAATGGGAAACTTTTTTACCATACACTGGACATTAAGTATGTTTTTCAACGTTACAGCCCTGCCAGGATTAGAAGAAATGGCCCATTTTTCAAATGCCTTTTCTCATTATTCCAGGTAAATTTTCTTCTAGCATGTGAATTTGCTTCCTAATGAACACTGAAGATTTTTAAGTCATAAGAAACTAATTCCAGTAAGCAAACACGATTCAAACATCTTTATTTCATGAAGACAGCGGATCTGTCAGTCACCTTAGAAACCCCTTTTGGGTAATCCTATTCTCATCTGAACAGGGAGGTGATCTTGCCTGTCTCAGCTTTTATAGACAAATGAGTTTAGAACCTGTGTGAAGCTAGAGGTGTCTGTGATGTGTCTGCACCAGCCTGAAATTCAGGTGGAAATTACTACATGCCTCAGTACGTGAAAAGAAAGACAAAGTTCACTTTGAAGCTGAAAGTCTAGGCATTCTGGAGAGCTTTAAGTTAATATCTTTTATGAATTTGTCTTTTCTTCTTTTTAATTTTGAAACATTTATTTTTTTCAATAACCTTAGAGTCATTCTGATAATTGGTGAATTTAGGGCAGCATTTTGGACATTGCCCCGCCAAAACAAAACCCTTCAAAACCACAAATGGGCCAAGACAGAAACTATAAAAGGAGAATGTGAAGCATAACAAAGGCATAATATTATAGTGCAGCTGATATTGAGGAAAAAAAGAGAACAAATAAAAAATATAGGGTGAAAATCAGTTCTTATCTGAATATTTGTTATCTTGTTTCCCACCTGCATAAAATATTAATAATTCCCTTCAGCTATAAATTAGGACTGTATTTGAGGTCTTCACAGTAGAATAAAAAAAATGTTCTAACTATATAAGATGGTAATATGCAGGTTCTTACATCTTGTGAATGCTCTTGTTTATATCACCATTGAATGTGGTTTCATTTGATAATCATATTCCTGTAATGTAATAACTACTATTAGATAAAAATAACCAATACAGGTGACAGGGATTTCTTTTCGATTTTGTTTTGGTTTGTTTCATTTTTTGCTTGTTTAGTTCATTTTCGCAGAGTGTTGGTGAAATGACTATGGGTTCAGCAATGTAAATTCTTGGTAATACGTTTCTAAAACGCCAAGAACATTTCGTCTTTAGGCCTATAACTTTAACAAGAATTAATTGTTGTTAGCATAGGAATTATAAACAATTAAGATAATATTCCAGCTACATTTTTAAATGAGATAACTTCCTCAAGAAAAAGAACTCTAAAGTGAAGATTCTTTTTCTATTAAATGTTGATGTGTTAGATTACTTTCATTTCCTATTTATGTCTTATTTATTTCATATTTTTACAAGAAAAGTTGCCAGAGCTGTAGCATGAATCACAGGAAGCAGTTACACAGAAAATATAATGGGTTTTTTAAGTGTAAGAACTTATGTCTCATCCAGAGATCAAATTCTATCCCCGTAAGATTTAGCCTTGATTTCTTAGTTGTTTGTGAACCTTCAAAATTTCTTCGATTACTATGAATCAAGATGATGGTTCAATTAAAGACACATATTTTCTTTTGCCTTCTTAAAAACATATGAATGGTTCTTTTTTTTCTTTGGTAAAAAGACTTCCCTGTAGTGGATGTGTGTTCTACAACATACATGGCTTAGTGCAGTCATTGAAACATTTCAGGTAAATGTCTCTTTCCAAGGCCATCCACAGAAGGGTATTTGTATGAAAGGCAGAAAGAATGTAGTACTCAGCTCCAGATGCAGACTTGTTGAGATTTGTTTAAGATTATCACATCAAGGTGTTTACAGTGTAGGGTTTAGGGTTCAATCTGAGCTAGACACCTATGTTTTTATATCAACGTGCCTGAATGTTTGCTAAATAGCTACACTCCCTTTATAGGCAGTGACTTTTACACATTTAATAGAATCTGGACACTGGTTCGGCTAATTCAATTACTTGCCTATGCATAAGCATCTAGTCCTCTCTGTGACTCCCTAAGAAACGCGAGACGTATATACAGGGATTACAGATATCAGATGTAAGAGATATCTGAAACTTTCTCCAGTAGGAGATCAAGACAAATACAGCAATACAAATAGGACTAAACCCCTATTTTCAAGCACTTGAATCTCTCCCTAGAGGGGCTCGGTAGCTTGTGCACAAGGTGCATCTGGGTTTGGCCTTTGGCCATCAGTCCACAAAGCAATGACCTCCTGTTTATCTTTCGTCGTATGAGCCAGTGGGCATCTTAGGGTGTAGAGGAATGAAGCTGGGTTAATTAACATTGATAATACACAGCTGTGGGCTGGCTTCAGGGGTGGTGGGTTGGCTGATGTAGATAAGGTGCAGCTGTGGCTGGTTCCTGTTAAGTGGTTAAATAGCTCTAAGGGGAACAGCCAATGGAGGGAGATCTGGATGAGGAGAGACAAGAAGGGGACAGCAGAGGGACTGGCATGAAGAAACAACATGAATAGTAGATGGACCTTTGAGACATTATGGGGGATTGGTGGCTGTGCCGGGGCAAGGTGTGCCAGTTATTTATTGTAGTTAACTTGGTATGTGATGGAAAAGGACCTTGTTGCAGCTGGCTGGTTTTGAGAGTGCTGCAACACTAGGGTAATTCAAAAACCACTAGATTCCCACATATAGGAAATTAATATTTTCTACTAGTTATTTAAGGAGAGCAAAACTGTGTTGTAGACTCCAGCAATGATAGCCACCAATTCTTTATTGAGTATAATAGAGCTTAGACATCCAACTCACTTGTAGATCCTTATGTTATAGATAACTAATTGGTTACCTGAATCTGCAGCTGAATCTTGCCAGAAGTATCTAAGAAGGGATCAGCATATAAATGCTTGCAGACTCCAGTCAGCTTTGAGGACTATGGGATATCCAGCACAGATCCCTGTAAAATGAAAGGCTTATAGGGTTCAACAAGCAGGGCTTTTCTCAATCACAAAGTATTTTAGAAGCAGAATCATGCAAAAATAAACTTGTACAGCATCTTGGCTTGTTTGAACAGTCTGATTATGTCAATGCTAGTAAATTAAATTGTTTTTACAGTTTAACAGTCTAGATGATCATATACCAGTGTATAAGAACTGTTTAATATGATCTTACATATATAGCCACTCTGTTTCAGATTAGGTATTCAATTAGCTTGTGGCTTGGCCCATTAAAATAAGTTGTCTGTCCTAGACAGTGCATTAGGAAGAGTTTAAGACCAGCAGTGTCGGAATTTTGGATGAGTAAATTAATGCTAGTATGATTGCTACTTGCAGTGTGCTTTAAGTATACATAATGCTTACTGCAGGGACATTGCAGAAACTAAATTGTATTAATTGTATATATCTGTTATCTATATAGTAAAATAGAAAATGGTTTTCTACAAAAGAAAAAGGGAAAGTAATTTTTTAAATTATTTAATTCCTATATTCTGTAGGGAAACAATACATATATTTATCACAGATTTTTTTGGCATTTTTTCAATTTCTCACTGAATGTGAAAACTATTCAGTCAGAGTGTTTAATGCAAAACAGCCTTGCAAGACAATTCTATTTAAATATTTTCAGAATAACTATAATTTACCAGTTTGTGTCAAGAACTTAACTGTTCTGTTCTAGTAGGCATCTGTCCTTTCAAGTTACAATGGCAGAAACATAGTCTCCATCATGCTATGGCTCCTTCTCTTGCAATCTATCTCTTTCTGAGTTGTTATAACACTTGAACTTAGTGACATCTGTCTTCTGTAATTGTAACATTTGCCAACTTGCCAGTTCCTCTTATATGTAGAACAAGCTTGCCTCAGTTCCAAAAACAAGAGAAAATAAATTCATGGTAGAAACTACATGAGACTAAATGCATCTGGTTGGCAGCAATTTAAGAAAAAGGCATAATATGTGAAACTGAGTTTTGTGTTCCTCGTATTGATACTGAGAAAAGTTTTAGAAGGCCTTTTATTTTATCATAACAAACCAATTTATCTCTGTAGATAATTTCAAATGGTTTGCAGGTCTAAGGTATTGATATTAGAGGCTATGATACTACAAAAAAACCCAATTTATTTCCAACCTTCAAATATATGTATATAAATTCAATACATAACAGGCTTTTTAAAAAGTGAAAATTGGTTGAATGATATCCTGTGAAGATTTTCATAGTTTAGATAGTGTCAAGAATTGTCTTAAAGTCAATGAAATCTGTTGTCTGGAGCTTAACTGACTAAACTCAATATCTCTTAAATATAGCACCATCTGAGGATGTATTGTTCACCCATTTTCTTAAAAGCAGGAGGCCATGCTCTGTGGTTTTGAAATTCATGCAATAGAACAAATGCTTTTCAATAAAGTTTCATATCTAAATTTCTTCTATAATTATATATTTCAGCTTTTACTATTTACCAATCAACAGTAATATATTTAATTTTAAAATAGTTTTATTTAAATTATATTTCTAAGGTATATAGTGTGATTTCTAAAGTTGATTTACATAAAAATTTTCTCAGTCATTACTGTAGAAATGAAAATATAAGGCATTAAGGAGACTCCAGTTCACCTCTATTAAGCTAGTCTTAATATACATGACACTCTTTTTAGTACCTTTGACATTCAGACCCTGCGGGAAAGAAGTGGGAAAATGCAGTTATTGCTGTAAATCAATCCTTTTCTCTATCAGAAATACTCATAAAAGATTGCACCATGCTGTTAGATTGCACAAGAACTGATCCATACAGTGAAGTGCCAGGAGCTCTCACGCAGACAGCCTTGGTGTGCAGCTTGGAGTGCCAGCAAAATGTCACATCTCAAGTTGGTGGCAGGAAACTCTGAACAAAGCCCTGAAGAGAAGAAATTTTTAGCTTTAAACTAGATGAGCTTAATCTGTTGGCTATCCAACAAATGTAAGTAAAGAAATATTCCCTGTGATTATCTGGAATGAGTTGTAAATTCTGAGTTTGACATGTAGCCTAGCTGTAGGAATGCTGACCATATGGGTAAATTAAATGTTCACTTATATGAAGTGCCTTTATATTTATAGAGAATTAATAAAATGAAAATCCATACATGACAAATTCATTGATTATATCATGTAATTATTTTCTGTTAAACTTTCTAACTTCTAAACCCAGGAATGGATGGAGAGGGATAGGGATAGAGATATATATTTGCATGTATAAAATAAGAAGTATGCAAATTTTCTAAAAGTTAAAGGAAAAAACAATAATTTTTTTGTATCTTAATTAAAAAACTCTGTGTGTCTCTTTATTTGAACATGAAAGAAATAAGTATGATGGGCTAATGTACTTCATTCCCATATGTGCTGGTTTTGGCTGGGGTAGAGTTAATTTTCTTCATAGTAGCTGGTATGGGGCTGTGTTTTGGATTTGTGCTGGAAACAGTGTTGAGAATTCAGGGATGTTTTCATTATTGCTGAGCAGTGCTGACACAGAGCCAAGGCCTTTCCTGTCTCTCACCCACCCCACCAGTGAGGGGGCTGGGGGTGCACAAGGAGGTGGTAGGGGGCACGGCCAGGACAGCTGAACCCAACTGACCAAAGGGATGTTCCATGCCATATGATGTCATGCTGAGCATATAAAGCTGGGGGAAGAAGAAGGAAGCCGAGGACATTCAGACTGTTGGTGTTTGTCTTCCCAAGTAACCATAATGCACAGTAGTGCCCTGCCACCCTGGAGATGGCTGAACACCTTCCTGCTGATGGGAAGCAGTAAATGAATCCTGTGTTTTGTTTTGTGTATGTCTTCTATTTTCCCTATTAAACTGCCTATATCTCAACCCGTGATTTTTCTCACTTTTACTCTTCTAATGACGTGCGGAATTAAACTGTATAACTCGAAAGTTATAAAGTAGGTATGTTTATTGCGCGCAGATGCACGGGGGATCGCTCCTCCACAAGCGTGCATGCCCGAAGTGACGAACCATCTTACATTTATACAATAAAACAAATGAATATTCAATTAACACTTATACATATTTGTTACCTAAGCCCCCTTACTCTCGCTTCATATGTTAATTAGCTTATCAGTCCTTTGCCTGGAATGTGGTGGTCTTGCAGGTTTTTAGGTGATTCGTGTCCTTGTGACCACCTGATCTTCTCCAGCAAGACGACTTAGCACTCCCTCTAGTTAACATTGGAATGTCTCTCATTCTTTTCTCATCCTTTTTATCAATAGCCTCTTTATTAGAGGAAGAAGGGTAGGTGTCTCCTCAAAGCTGTGTGACTATGTGACCATACACCACACCCATGACCAGTCACCATACCCACATACCTTGAGCAGACATATACAATCACGACTGATGTCCACTGTCCCCATTTCACACTATTTCTCCATATCACTAATCTCTCCCTCATTCTGCAGAGGGGAAGTGAATGAGTGGCTGTGTGGTGTTTAGGTGCCAGCAAGGGTTAAACTGTGATACCATGGATCACAGAAAAAAAAATTAAAATTAAAGCCCAAAATGAAAGCAATCAATAAAATCTAAATAGATTTACATGTGGAACTCAAGAGGCCAGATCTGTGTACTTCTGCTAAAATTTTATTCCATAAATGCATACCTTAGTTAAATGTACTTTCAATGCATTTTAAAACCAAGTGAACCATTTATGGGAAATCAACTGGACTTCTCCTTTCCTCTCCACTAAAGCTGAGTCTTAAGAAGAATGAGTTATGAGACTGAAGGGTAAAATTAATAAAACTGATTTACTGTCTGATGAACCAAGTGAAAATTTAAGGTGTTTGGGGAGAATGAAACTGGATGCAATTTAAGGTATCAGGGAAAGCTTTATACTCATTGCTAGAAATAAACTGGGCTGCATAACTTGAAGAGAGTTTGAGTCAGAGTGAAGGAGCCAAAGCTCTGCAATTGGCAGCTTTAGGTGCTTCTAAAATAAAAGGAGTCAGGAAATGTAACGCCATTCTCAAAACAGGTTATTAAATAATGTCTTGGTGAGCAGGCAAATAAAACAGAAATAAGCATTTTGAGACCACCAACTCATACACAAAGTTTTAACCTGCATATTTTAAATGGAGAAGGGAAGCTGGAATTCCACTATGGGTGAGTTTATTACATTACCTCTTTTCCAGTTTTTTCCTCCAGAAATCAAAAGGTTGTAGATCTGGAATATTCACATCTTTTTCCACCTATCCAAGTGTCTTCTCAGTGTGTATCACAGAAATTCAGGGTACGCAGCAGGAAAATTAAGTAGATATATCATAGGAACTTTTGAGTGGAGGGAATTTTCTAATATGTGTATGAATGTTTTATAAATTCTGGAAAAGTTGTTCTGCTCTGATAAACTGAAACTATCATCTGGACTATTCAAATACTGCCTGTCATTTTAGATTATGTGGTCCAGATATCAGGTAGGATCAGAAATCAGATTCTCAAGGGATTACTACCAAAGAAGTGTTACATTTCCATAAATATGTTACATAAGCTGAAATGGGACAACAGGACATAGAAATTAATTATATATTAATCTGATGTAAAATTGGACTTTGTCACATGGAAATATTAAGAAACAATGCTGTAAGTCTCAGTGTTAAAGGCTTTCATGGGCCTTGAAGTGCAAAACTCTCTCAGTTCCTCTTGCCCCATACCTTCAACTCCAGATAGCTTTACACTCAGATATTTCACAGCACTTCATCAAGGATATCTCACTGGAGTTAAACAATAAAGGGTTTTTTTTGGCATAACCAAATGGAGAATAAGATCTCCATAGAATCCCAGATATCCCATATGCACATCCATTTTATTACAGAAAGTAGAAAAGCTTCTAAGCCCCACATCCTTTTTACTGCAACTTTGGATGCTTCATTCAGAGGAGGTTTGACTGACACTCAGGAAAGTGTGGAATTGCAGTAGTCTCATATTTGTTTTGAAAATGAGTGTAGGTGCTAGGGACACTGGAGTAGCAAAGAGATGACTAATACGCATGGTTTACATTATTTTTACTAGGTTAGAGAAAATATGAACTTAGTTTTGTGATCTTGTTGTAGTCCTCGGTAGAAGGTTAGTTCAAATCCCACCACACAACTCAACACAAATCTGACAGCCTTGGCACAGAGAACATGTAGGCAACCAGTATTAGAGCAGCACGGCTGTTTTAAGTCAGGAGTGAAGTGCCTTTTGATGCTAAAACGGCACAGAGTAACTGCTGAGAGACGAATTTTGTCTTTAAGCAGCAAAGGTATTTATTTTGTGCAACGTTGGGGAGCTAGCCGATCCGTACCAGACAAGAGAGCTCCGAAGTTTTCAGTGAAAAGGTAGGTGTTTTATACAGTTTCCATGAGAGGTTACACAACATCTTTACATACATACTCATTTGATTTTGACACCTAATCATTCCGGTCACAATAGGTGGGATCTAGGTGGAGCAGACCTTTCAATTTTCTTTGTTCAACGATTTCCTGACTTGATGGTCTCCTTATCTCCATCGGGTGCTCACCTTATCTTTTCTAATTATTCAGAGTACATTCCTTTCTCAACACAAACAGAGCATCACCCAGAGCATTGTACCAAACTCATCCTGACTAATCTTTGTATTTTAAGACCTTGTTACGTTTCACTTGTGCAGAGATGTATGGAGATGTTAATGCACAGCACCTGTCAGCGCTGTGCCTTGAACCAGCCTGTACTATAACTCTCATTTTCATGAACAGTAATATCCCCTAAACTTACAAAGAAATATAAATGCAATACTTTTTTTTCCCCTAGCCCAAATACAGTTTATTCTTTATGAATATACAGGTGTTTCTTTGTAGTATACTTTTAAACCAGGAAGCTGTCAAGAGTTAAGTAAATGGTAGATGGAATATATGCAAGGTGCTTTTGGAAAGAAAAAAACCCCAAAAACCCAAAAAAACCCACACCACTAACCAAACCTCAAAACTAAAAAAAAACCCAAAACCAAACTTAAATATGAACATAAACCATTTCCTAAGGCTTCTGAAATACGTTGTGCTGGTTCTGAAAATCTTTGAAGTCCCCTTGAGGATCTCCACTGTAAAGTAACGAGTGAATTTGCTTTACCACCCCCAGGGGCATGGTTTTCTAGATTTTCTGCTAGTAAAAAAAATATTAAAATAGTACATACATATGAGGGAAGAAAAATATCTGATATGAATTCAAACTCAGTGAGATTTCAGAACTGGATAGATTAAGAACCTTCACATTTACATCACAAATATTTTTGCTCCAATTTTTTTCACAGAAGATATTTAAAAGAAAAGCTATGTTTATAATTTTTCATATTTATCAGTTTAGATTTTTTCTTAAATGTTTTGGTCCTATTTTATTAATAAAATACAACTAATATTCTGATTGCTGTATAAATTAAAGATGTATAAGATCACAAATAAGCATTAATATAGTTTTAAAACAGTAACACTAAAAATGTTAAAACATCACTGATGTGCATTTTCTTACTATGAAGTAATTTTAATTTTCAGCTTGCTTATTTGCTTCTTATACCATTTTCTAATATTGAATTAAAAATAATTTATTCATATTTGTGGTCATTCTTGGTTATAATGTTCTATGCATGAGTTTAAAAAAAACAGTGAACAATCTTGCAACTGGGATATGAAATATCAATATGGCATTGCTTTTTTATATGCTTCTATAAGACACATTAGTATTCTTGTCCTGCATATAGCTTATAACATCTCAAAATGCATATCATTACATTGTTCATATCCATACTCTTGAAATGGGCTTGATAGATAAGGCTTAGTAAGACAAAAGAAAAGATTTGTTTGTGCAAAGATTATGTTAAACTTGCTGGAAGCAGTAGTGAAATCTCAGGAGAAGAAATAAAAAGCAAGCAGGCAATCTGTGCGTCTCTCATCTCCCTGCAGTTCCTAGAGGTTACATATAAGAAGATTAGGAAACAACACACAGACACAATTGAAAAGCTTCTTAATGAAAACAAATTTGCCATGTTTGATGGCTTATATATATCATCATTTTTCTGACAGCAACATAATGTGGAAAGACAATTTAATGCAATAAGGAGTTTTTACTTTCTAAGCAAATATTTCTTGCTTAGATAGCTTGGGATAGTTCTCTTAGAAAGAATTGAAATGACATTGGAATAACCCAGTTCCAGTGCTCCTAAGAAGCACATAGGCACTGATGGAAGTGATACTATTCTTTTGAAGGTTATTTGATTTTCCCAGTGAAATATCAGAAAACAAAATATCTTGAATGTTGGTCAATATAGGATACCCATGGGCACTGTCATGACACTCTTATTTAGGCAAAACTGGTTAGCACACACATCAGACATTTGAGACAGAAAGCTGAAGAAACCATATCCAATCCATCCCTTTGCAAAAGCAATCCTAACTGGTTTAAGCTGCAGAAAAATACTCATGCTGTGTTAAACTTTCTTATGTTCAGCTTTACAGCAGTACTTCTCAAAAATACTTTGTAGATTGTCTTTATAAAACTATTAATATATATTACAGACTTGTCTGCTTTCTGTAATCTTTATGCCTGGCTATTCACGTATTTGGTATCCCTTAAAATGAACAGCTTTCCTTGAGCTTGTAATCCCTTTTTTCCGTTTTATCAGGGCTTACTTTATAGTGGTTAAATCTGAATTTCCTGTGTGATTCTGAAACCAGGAGTAAATCAGACAAGAGTAAGTAATTTGCTTAATTTATTGTTCATTTAACTTGTGTGCCAAACAGATTTCACATCCTTTTAGACTAAGATTTGCACCACTTCCACTGGCTTTGGCTGAAGTTCCATAAAACTTCTACTGGCATATTGCAGTCTATTGCTGTAGAATCACTGGAAGTAGATACACTTCTATTAGTAACATTGTACCAGCATTGTTTATTTCATGTATAGAGAAAGAATGCATTCTAGTAACTAAGAAAGCATGAGCTACACTCCTATTTGGCACACTTACTAGTACAGTTCAACCGTATAGTTCTGGGTTTATTATTTTTTTAATACAAATTGGAAGTATTTTAAGAAAAAAATGTGAATGCAGTACTTACTGAACAAAAATGCACTATGAAGTTCCTTTCAAGTTTATTTAATTTGGGCTGAATTAGTGAAAATTTTCTGCCAAAGTGGAATAAAATATGTAATACTTGTACATAGATGATCCTGGTTGAATGGCCATTCCTTGTCCTGCTGTCCTGTTTTGGAGGGAGTCAGGGTGTACTATTGACTAGATACAAGTGATTTCTTTTGCTGGAGCTACGCTTTTATGCATGAACCCGAAACTTTCAGCTGAGTCTATGCCAATGATAAGGGACAGTTCAGAGTATTCTTTTTTCTGCTTCATTGTGAATGCAGATAGAAACGGCTGCTGAGCAGCCTACCTTTAATGATCAAACTGATTGCTTGACTAGCTAGATAAGCATCTTAAGGAACATGCAGACTGTGACAAACGTGGTGCACAATCTGGTGCTCACAAGCATGCCAGAGGGTTGAAAGAAATGTCATACTTCCCCTGCATAGTACAGGGTAGTACCTGCTTATAGAAAATGAGACTCACTGCTCTCTACTATGACACCACAAAAAGTAGAAATGATCTCCTCCAAAGCCTCTGTTGTCTCCTGAAGTAGCAGTGCCCTGTAAATGAAACAAAGTTTTAGAGCTAGATGCAGAAGTTCATCCACTACTGTTGCTAGGTAAGAGCAGGGGCCGAGAACATTTGACTCTTGACTAAGGTCTACCACCTGTCAAAAGACTATCTTCAGAGCCATCATCCACCTCCTGTGACTAAATGCTTCTAGATTCATTCTAGAAGAGATGGAAAGAAAGACAGTAGGTGATGCTGCCTCCGTTGCTATCCTTCCACTTCAATGAGTAAGCAACGACAAGGTAACAGTTCTCCTTTCCTCCCAAATCCAGGTCACTAATCATGTATGGAGGCTAATGACTTCTTTCTGGCCTTTTAATATCAGTTCTCTTCTCTCCATCTGACTGCAAAATCCTGTCTCCTTTCTTTTCGAATTTTCATCATTTCCCTTTCTCTCTCTTTGTTCAGCTTTTGTTACCTTGTCTTTATTTGTGGGAAAATTATTTATTAAAACATTCCTTGATATTATTAGAAGTTCCATCTGACTAGAAGGTCATCTGATTTCTGACAGGTGAATGTTAACTGCGCCAGATTCCTCTACAGCCTATTGAACCTGGTGAAACAGATTCTTGTGATGCATGCTCTCAAAAATGAGAATCCTGGAAGGACAAAACCCCAATAGTTTCAACCTTCATGTGCAAAGAGGCCTTTTCCTCCTCTCTAATACTTAAGACTTTATTTTCTTAGGTGTGTGTACTTTCCCTCCCTCAGATTCCCCTTCAGCATGACGGGAGTCTCCTCGTTGCCTGGTGTCTGGAGATTCAATGATGTCCTATGCAGTGATCAAGTGAAGTTCCTTCTTAGCCCATTTCTTTGGGTCTGTTGCCCTTAGAACAGCTTTTCATTAGAGCAAGAATCTGAACACAAACATCAGCTGTCCTAACAGTGCTTGTAGAAAGTTGCTAATTAGGACCTTTGGTTAAAGTTAATTGTGTGATATACTTAAAATAATTAGATGTAAACTAATAAAAAATAAATTGTTGATAGAAAGAACTTGTGAGAGTAAGACAGGGATATTCAGGGCTCTCTCAGAGGTCTCAGACTCAGAGACGGTGAATGGTTTGAACTAGAACAGTCTCAGTGCATGTTTTTTGGTTCAGGCTTTACAAGCCTTAAAAACAACCTGTGCATTGATGACACTTAATGACTAAAACACTTTTAAAACTATTTTTAAATAAAACTGCTAAAAAGAGAAGACAAAACCCAAACATATTTCAACTGACTTGTCTACAGTTTCAAGCAAGAGAAGGGAATGAGGAAAGACCATTTATTTTCTTGTTACAGATGACAGATGGATTTGAAATCTCTTCTAAATACAGAACTTTGGTTTTATTTAAAGTGAAACAAATTTTCTTTCTCTCAAGTGATCTAAAAGATGTCTATCTGAAAATCTTCTGTCTGAACACATACTTTTGTTCATTGAGCTGAAAAATCAGTTATTCCAATAATTGTGTGCCAGCAAAGCACTCCTAACTATAAACATGTTTTCAGAAAAGTAATTTCATATTAGAACAAATGACTGACAGTACTGAACAAAAAAATCATTGTTCATTTGGCAAAGGCAGAATTGTAAAGAGAATAATAAATTATTCCTTCTGCAAACAATTTTTCTTTATTCTCTCCTTTTACACATGCTTCTTTACATTATCACATATTATTTTTCCATTTAATTTTCAAGAAAAAAAGAATTTTAATTCTTTATTGGGCAACATGAACACAAGCATTTAAACTAGTTCCTCCCAGTATAATACACAAATTTGCTGTGTGCTTTCAGACAGAAAGTTGCATATTAACTCTTCAGAGAGATTTCCCCTGCCTGAACCAGGCATAGTTTTTCCTTAACCAGCACATTTTAGCTTGATTTGAAAATTAATCCCAGTTGTCCTTGTACATTCTGTAGGCTTTTGGCATGTCTGTGCAGGCAAGGCAAGGATGTGTTTGAAGCTGTCCTTCCAGATTCCATTAAAACAAAATAGCAAGTCCAAGTCCTCTTTGTAGGTCTTCACATAAGAAAGTGTATGGGGTAAGAGGTGTGTACGTGTAGGAAGGATTCTAAAGTGCCTTATTCTTCTTACTCCTGCTGTATGGGGGCACTTCCCCAAGAGGAGCAGGGCTTCACAGAGAGAGCCATAAGAGCTATCAGTAGTAAAAAAGATGCTATTGTCAACATCTGGGGAAGGGAGGTCCTTTCTGATGCTTTTTTGCCAAAATCCATATTCTTCCTTCTCAATTTTTTCAAAGTTTTCCAGCCCCACCCATGTAAATCATCTATTTTGGGAACAAAGTTGAAAAAGCATTTTGATTGGAAACCTTCAGATATTTTGGCTGCTTCTCCTTACCTTTCTGTTCCTGCTTCACTCAACAAACTCAATTTAGCACTTATTACAAACTTTTACTTTGAATCTATGTATATTAATTAATAAAAGTTGAAAACAAGAGGGTTACAAACTGGAATAAAGGAAAACTCTTTTAATAATGAGGACAGACAAACATGGGAACATGTTTTCCAGAGAGGCTGTGCAGTCTCTGTCCTTGTTGGTTAGCAAGATTTGACTGGACACAGCCCTGAGCAGCCTGGTTTGATCTAAGACCTGGCCCCAGTTTGAGCAGGGAGTTGGACTGGAGATGTCCTGAGGTTCCTTCCTCCCTGAATTATCTTGTGAAGACGAGTCTTTTTTGTGTCCCAGTCTGGTTGCTTTTTAAAGTACCTGTTTAATTTTGGCTAATTCTACATGATATTTTAAAACATTATGAACATTAGAAGTAATTTTATATAAAACAGTTTCTTTTAAGTTTGTGTCACCTTCTATTCCCTTACTTTACTTTTAAATGTTAACAAAAGGCTGTTGGCTTACGGGTGTACATGTTTAATAACATACTGCTTCTGTTTTTTTCCAGACCGTTAATGAAGATGTTAAAAACTGACTTAACACACTGCTTTGCTTACACTCAGCAGAAGTCATAAAAAATTACTTCTTTTGCAGAAGTAACCCAATGTGCTAATTCCTTACAATAACTGGCACAAATATGGCTATAGCTCATAATTAGGTGAATATCAATTAGCTTGAAATATGACTGAGAAATTTATATTAATGTTAACCTAATGCTTCATTTACATTTACAGCTGGTTTTAATTATTTGAACAATCACCAAAAAAATAAAACCTGCAATTGGTGGCTTTTCACCTTCACAGATGATTTTCTGTGAATTTAGTAAACAAAGCAGACAGAAATATGATTAATTATTCCTAGGACTTTGCCTTTGCAATTACCTGTCAACTGCTTTCATTACTGCAGTTGAATGTTATATATATGTTTATTAAGTTCTAATTAAAAAACCCACAAAAAAACCAAACAAGAAAAAACAACCTCGAAATCCAAAACCTCCCTACACTTTTTACTCTCCTCTTTATTTGTCTCAGTAGAGTGTCGGTATAATGCCACCTGTCGATATTTTTTAATGTGATAAGATATTAAAAATGTGGGAATGTGCAAGCTTTATTCTCTTCACATTTTACAATGCAATGAACTTATTTATAATATCTTTACAGAGACAGGTTTTCCTTTTCCACATATCAGGTTTTCCCTTCAGCCAGAGTGGAAACGATCTGTGAAAAGTGCTTTTAACATCTTTATCAGAACTATTTTCTCAAAGCAGGAAGATAAACAGTGCTTTCACTGGTACTTTGATGGAACTTCTCAATTTGGTCACAAATAGATGAGCTGGAATTTTGTAAAAATGTCTTGGAGAACTATATTCCCCCAAACCCTTCGAAGAATATGACCTAAGTGCCCTGCTCCATTATTTTCTTTTAAAACCTAGTCCATAAATCCAAAACAAACACTATATAAGCTACAATGAAGTAAATTAACTCTATCTCAGCCAAAACCATTACATCACCAAAGAAAGAATTGATGAAGATATTTCAGTAATTCCTGGTGTGGGAAAATTACTTTTAGGGGAAACTGGAGAAAACTGGGACCTAACAGAGGCATTTTACAGAAAGATTTTTAGGATAAAATACAGCTATTGCTTTCAAGATGGTTGTCATGCATGGAATCTACTTTACAACCACTCCCTAAGTGACACCCCCTGCCAACTCAGCACATGCTGACAGGTGTAACGGACGGTGGGGTGGAGTGGAGACCCCATGGCCAGGTTCTGTGGTGCTCCCTGCAGGAATGGGAACTTGATGGTACCACACAACTGACAAGCTGCATAGCAGTTGTCACATGAAGAATCTATGAGAAGATGTCTACAGCTGAGCCAACTACTGTGGCAAAATTACTTTCCTCAGATCAAATAACCTCATTGTAATACTAACGCACACCTTCATCCCAAAGTTACCTGCCTTGAAGGTACTGCCACACCTCACTGGGCATGTGATACTGATATGGAGAAATAATGTGAAATGGGGATAATGGACATGGATTGTGATTGTATGTGTCTGCTTAAGGAATGTGGGTATGGTGACTAGTCATGGGTGCGGTGACAACTACAGTTTTGAGGAGACGCCTGCCCCTCTTCCTCTAACAAAGGGGAGACGCCTGCCCTTCTTCCTCTAACAAAGGGGCTATTTAAAAGAGAATAAGAAAAGATGAGAGACATTCAAATGCTATCTAGAGGGAGGGAGTGCTAAGTCTCCTTGCTGGAAAAGATTGGGTGGTCACAATCACCTGAAGAAGATCGGGTGGTCACAAGGACATGAATCACCTGAAGAAGATCGGATGGTCACAAGAACATGAATCGCCTACAAACCTGCAAGACCACCACATTCCAGGAAACGGAGTGATAAGCTAATTAACATACGAAGCGGGGTTTAGGTAACGAATATGTATAGGCGTTAATTGAATATTCATTTGTTCATTGTATAAATGTGAGATGGTTCGTCACTTCGGGTATGCACGCTTGTGGAGGAGCGATCCCCCGTGCATCTGCGCGCAATAAACATACCTACTTTATAACTTTCGAGTTATAGAGTCTAATTCCGCACGTCAATACCAGTCAGTAACAACAATATGTTAGACCAGAGTTACTCAAGCTCCACCTAAATGTAAAGAAAATGAACTGGTCTTGGACTGAAAGAAGTCCAAAGGGGAGAAATTGTTTAAGTTCCCAAGTTAGCGCACTCTGACTTAGTGTTTAACTGTATACAAAATCTGTGTATAAATTTAGGTTGAACTAACCCACTCTCTGAAGTTGTTATGAATGAAGGGACTTCTAATGAAGGGAGTCATCCTTGAGAAGGATGAGGAACAAAGAACAGTTAGTGAAAAAAACACCATTATCTACGTTACACAGAAAGAAGCCTTCAAGTGAAGAAAGTTCTAGCTACAAGAGGAGACAGGCTGATGTGGTGCAATCCACTGACATCAATAGAAAATTAGTTGAAAATAGGACAAAGATAATTGTGGCAGTGGGAGATGGCAACCTCCAACTCAAATAGCCCCCCTGAAAAGGGTAAAACCCTGCTTGAGGAGCATGTGTAGTTAGTGAAGAACTTCAGCAGTGCTATCTGAGGATGCTTACTAATTTACTTTACAAGCAAGAAACTTGTAACTAGTCCTGTGTATGATGATGAATGTGCAATGTACTATGAAGTATAAAAAGTAAACAAAGGAGGGGAGAAGTTAGGGAAGACTACATCAGAACTTCTGGGATCAGTATGAGACCCTCCATGGGCTACTCTGTGGATATCTTCTCTGGCATAGTCTTCTCCATGGGCTACAGAGAAATACCTGCTCCATCACATCCTTTTCCAAAACTTCCAGACTGCAGGGGGATCTCTGCTCTCATGTCTGGAGCACCTTCTTCACTGCCCATGGCATTCATACGTTTTTTTCTCACACTTTTTAGCCCCTCACTTCTCACTGCCAGGCACTCTCTTGCCCTTTCTTAAAGATGTTTTCCCAAAGGCACCACCATCTTGCCTATGGGGTTCATCTTAAGGTGGTAATATAAGGTTTCTCTTCACTTTAACCATTAGGTTAGGGAAACTTCCAGTTCAAAGCCAACAGCTTTCTTCAATGGGCTGAAACAGAACAAGGTCTTAAAATACAAAGATTAGTCAGGATGAGTTTGGTACAATGCTCTGGGTGATGCTCTGTTTGTGTTGAGAAAGGAATGTACTCTGAATAATTAGAAAAGATAAGGTGAGCACCCGATGGAGATAAGGAGACCATCAAGTCAGGAAATCGTTGAACAAAGAAAATTGAAAGGTCTGCTCCACCTAGATCTCACCTATTGTGACCGGAATGATTAGGTGTCAAAATCAAATGAGTATGTATGTAAAGATGTTGTGTAACCTCTCATGGAAACTGTATAAAACACCTACCTTTTCACTGAAAACTTCGGAGCTTTCTTGTCTGGTACGGATCGGCTAGCTCCCCAACGTTGCACAAAATAAATACCTTTGCTGCTTAAAGACAAAATTCGTCTCTGAGCAGTTACTCTGTGCCGTTTTAGCGTCAGGGCTATGTTGACTGGAATTCGAGACAGGAAAAAAGGCAAGTGTACTCGTTTGCTAGTAAGGGGACAAGATTTGGGAACCATTCAAAAAGCGGGGGGCATTGACGAAGACAGCTTCACTCGTACTAGCATCTGGCAGTCTTTAATTTCGTATCTTCAGAGATGCATCCGGGTGGGGATTTGTAGTACAGACACTTTAGTCATAGTCAGCCCAATGAACTCTAATTAGGAAATGAAGAATTCAATTTTTAAGCAATTACTGAATGAATGGTAATAAGAACAATGTTCTGAGAAACAAATACTTTTTTTCAAATTTGTACAATAATTTGGATGCTTTTGTCTTGTGTTTTTGACTGTCCTCATGGGAAAAATGTCTTTGAATGTGTTAATTTATACATTAATACATCTGATTGTTTTATCATATAGGACTTTATATCAGCAAATATTTCTACAGAACCGAAAATGCCCACTGTTGCAATTAAGTCAAGTATTTTTCCTGACAGGTGTTTCAGAAGCCTCAACAGGAGACAGGTCTTCTTGGCTCCATACTTCCCCAAAAACTCATTACCTTAGATCTACTTCAGCCAGACCTTATAGAAGGGTAGCCTGTTACAAGTATCCTACCTGACAAATTTTCATTCAAGTTAAAAATTATTCTGGGAATCTTGCATCATTTCCTGTGCTATCCAAAATTTTGGTTTCTTCTTCTCCTAATGAGGTTTTTATTTTTGCTTTTTAGAATGTCTCATTTGCTAACCCTGATAACCAAAGACCAGAATATCCCATATGCCTTACAGTTAGAAATCTCTTCAATATTAATCATAAACACTTTTCCTCTTTATGAAATCCTAATTCTTTTTATATCTTATTCTGGTTTACATATTCTTTTTTCTTATAACATACAAAAATAAAGGTAAATATTAGAATATAGGTAGGCATCTGCAGTAAATAAGCTAATATTCAAAAGAACAAAATATGCACAACATATTAAAAAAAGGCAAAATATTACCAGAGCACAGCAATATTTCTGTAATACCTCTAAGAAAGAAAATCCTAGAAAATCATACCCTGTGTAGCGTGCCTGTATGCCACTGATAGAGAAAATAAAACTCAGCTGAGACCTTGAAGAGGTTTCTCTAGTCTTCTAGAGCAGTGGAAATATTTTTAATTCTTTTCCTTTCTAAAGTTAATGCCTCTTAACTTAAAAAGCCTTGCATACATCATATTGACAATAAATTTACAACTACTTTGTTTCCATTAGATTAATTGATAGTGTTATAGATTTGCTAATAAGTTAAGATTGATTGACTTTATTTGATTGATTATTTGATTTTATAAAATCAGTTATGTAATAGAAATATAGAAGGATAAGAAATATATTTTAATGAAACTTATAGTTATATAGTAAAAGCTGCTATAAGGATCCTCTGTACAGCCCTGTACCAAGGCCGGAGGAATTGGTCAGAATCACCTAGTAGGAATGTTTAGAACTTAGATAACAGACTTAAGATTTGAGATGATTGTTTATATGTAACCTAGGAAAATGTACTAAAATGTCAAAATGAGAATTAATGTGAACTGGGGACGAGTGAAGCAACCCATAGTTGCCGGCCAAGAAACAGTTACCTTAAGTGAAAGGTAATTCCGGCAGGGGGAGATCGAGACCACCGACTCATATACCACCTACCCAAATCATACCCCAGACCCATTTCCGGACCTTTCTAACCTTTACTGTGCAGAATCGGATATGGGAGGAGAGTATGTTAATGATTTATGTGAAATCTTATGATTATGTATAAATACTTAATGAATATGTATGAATGAGTTTTATATAAGGTGTATGATTTTGAACCATGGTGTGCATCGATCGTGAGAGGAATCACGCACGCACCCGCCCGTCAATAAAGAAGTGTCTGCTTATCTACATCACATTGGTGTCGATAAGCTCTTCATTCCGAGATTTCGGTAACAATAGGGTAAGCTAGTTATTAAAATAATAGGGAACTAAACTGTACCTGAATTTCATATTGGGTCTACTGTGCTTTAAGAATGAGATCTGTCTTCCGCATCCTAACAGTTTGATGAGAGAACATAATAGTAGGACAGGGGATTTTGAAGTATAATATTGTTTAGATGTAAAGCTTGTTAGAGGTTATAAATATTGATCTGAAAACAACTTGAATAATATAACATTGAAAGAACGTTGCTGTAAATCAGAGACTTTTCTATTAATCTAGATAATAATGGTTATAAGAGACTTTTGTATGATTATAACATTTTTACAAACAATTCAATAGTGTAATTAATCAGGCAATGGCTGGAAGGTTTTTGGGGGTTGTTTGTTTTATTTTTTTTAATAAAGAAAAGATTTCAAAAATTCTTAATAAGTCTTTAAATCAAAGTCAACATCGAAAGTAGAATGTGTGGTCATTTAAATACTCTTAACTGACAGGTTTGGGTTTTCTTTGTGGTGGAAATGCTCTCCAAGTGAGGTTGTTACCTGTGTAACTACAGCAGTTGTACTGAGCAATGTCTTGTTACATTTAGAGCTGAATATCAGGCTGTGGAGAATTACAGTCCCTTTGTTTTGTTATTACAAAACCTTTATAGAATGTATAAGGTAATATTTTTATAGGTTCCCTGCAGAAAGGGAAAAAAGAATTATAAAAGTGTAAATTGACATACTTTCCTTGTGAACTCCATAAAAAGATTTCTCAACACTTACCAGCTTCTAAAACTGCAATAATTCTGTGTGTAGTTTTCTAATTGATTTGCCTGCCTTTGAATCTGTAATTGCAGTCAGAGCAAAAAAAATCTCGTACACACTGCAACCACTAAGAGCATGTCCTCCTTCAAAAATCTGATGGACTATTTAAAGTATTCTTTATCTAGACCATAAGCACAGTTCTTTCCCTATAGCCAGATCATCTGCTGTATTAACAATATAGATTATAATCACAGATACCAGTGAATAACTGTTTCTGAGCACATTTAATACTTTAAATACAATATTATTAAGATACTTCACCAGTAATGAAATATGACACCAATTAACACCAATGGAAAAAAAATTTTTGGATTGCATCTCTTTTGAATCTTTTAGTCTCTTTCACTGGTGGAATTTAAATACCTTTTTATGCAACTAAATTTTAACTAGTTTTTGCAGATTTAGTTCTGTGTTGTGACTTCTTTTGTATTTCTTCACTTAAACATGAACTAGCTTTTGTAAGAGAAAAGTTTTGAGGTTTTGGAGAGGTGAGGTAATTTGTTCTTTTATTTTTTTTCCTTCCCTTCGACTTTGTGCATAGATTCAGATTTTCTACCAGTTTCCTTATGGTGTGAGAAGGCAGAAAAATTTTCATATATTGGAAACAGAACACACCCGTGTTTAAGTGCATCACCTAATGAATATTGTTGTGCACCAGAGAGTCCCTCATTAGTCATACTACGTAACTCTGGCTAGCCTTGTGACCAAGGCTCAATACGAGGGCCTTGGAATACTTAGCTCTGTCCCCAGATCTCACACATCATTTTCTGAAGTCTTGTGTGAATTTAAGAGCCTAAAATAGGCTCAAATTCTTTAGAGCCTAAACCACTAGATTTATATGCTTATCCCTTAGATAGCCATAATAGGTGAGATTAACATTTTCCATTTTGTTTTGTCAATAGCTTTGAATATCTGGACTTTATTTACTCAGTCCCAAAATTTCAGACCTAAAAAACTTGAGCAATTATGCTTCTTTAAAATTAAGTAAATTTAAAAATTATGAGCACTTTATAAGTAAAGTTGTGTACACCATCTTTTGTATTTTAAAAATAAAGTATATAAGATTTATTAAAATTTATTTATTAAAATATTATGTTGATCATTTTGGAAATTTGCCTTATTTCTCACCAGGTTCTTGGCTCTTCTGTAAGCAGTAACAGTTATCAACTTAGAAATAAAAGGGGAAAAAACCAAACAAACAACCCCCAAATCTCTTACAGTTAATGTTCCTCACATCTATGTTTTTGCAATGTGTTGTGGTTCAACCCCAGTGGCAACTAAGTACCACACAGCCACTTGCTCATTCCCTGCTTCCCAGCTCCCTGCCATTGGATGGGAAAGAATCAAGCAAAAGTAAAACTCATGGGTTGAGATAAGAACAGTTTAACAATTGAAATAAAGTAACAACAACAATAATTAATAATATTAATAACAATAAATAAAAACCCCCAACCCAATAACAATAATTGTAATGAAGAGGGCAGAGAGAGAGGAACAAAACCAAGAAAAAAACAAATGATGCACAGTACAATTGCTCACCACCCGCAGACTGATGCCCAGACAGTCCCTGAGCAGCGAGTGGCAGGCTCTGGCCAGCTGCCCCCAGTTTACATGCTGAGCAGCATGACATTCTATGGTATGGAATATCCCTTTGGCTAGTTCGGGTCAGCTGTCCTGGCCCTGCTCCCTCCCAGCTTCTTGTGCCCCTCCTCACTGGCAGAGCATGGGAAACTGAAAAGTCCTTGATTTAGAGTAAGCATTACTGAGCAACAACTGAAACATCAGTGTGTTAGAACATTATTTTCATACTAACCCCAAAATGCAGCACTGTACCAGCTACTGAGAAGAAAATTAACTCTATCCCAGCTGAAACCAGGACATTAAGTATCAAATAAGGAACTTGTCTAATGTTTTCTCTGGAAATAAACAAACTGAAAGATTTTTATTCTTTTTATCTCTCATCTTTTCAAATTTCTTATAATAACCTGTTTCATTTTTTCCCAGTATCTAATTGCCAGATCATATCTTCCAATCCTTATACTTCTAACATTGAAAACTGATTTGATTTGAAATCAGATCCTTTTTAACACTTGAAATTTGCAGTCTTGACACTGCAAGGTCAAATGTCAGTGTTTCTGTGCATTCCTCAGATGCTGGATGATCATTTGAAATAATTTGAAAAGTCAGTTAAAGCTCCTCCATTAAGAACAAGTATACTTAATGTGGAAAGTAAAGTTGCTGCAATTGTTTCTAAATTCTTAAACTTGTTTAATATCTACATGATATTATCCTGTGTATGATACAATATAATGTAGCATTTTAAAATTTGAAATTGAAAGAAAAAAACTTTTAAAAAGTTGCATCAAGTTCTGGAGCTAAAGGTTATGTATGTGACATAGTAAGGAGATAAAAATAATGGTGTATTATTTTTAATAAAAAAATAATTTGTATTTACTTTATTATTATATTAAGGAAATGTCAAGTTTGAGAAAAAATATAGAACATATGTTTAATTCTACAAAATAATTGGACCACAGATAAGACCTCTTGTCTTTCGCATCAATATAAACCTGGATAAGCCCTTCGGATTCATTAGTACTATTCATGATGCATAACTGGGACATTCAAAGGAAGATAAGATCTATAATTTTTCAATATTTGTACTGAACACACATTATTAAAAGAGTAAGTCACCTAGATTTAAGACACAAAAGAATTAGAAGTTGGAAGCAAAAAATGCAGCAATCTAGTATTCACACCTTGCCTAAAGGTAATGATCTTTTTTTGGTAAAGAAAAATCGATATCTCCCAGGTCTCTGAAACATGACTTTAATGGCCAAAGACTGAGAGTTTCAAGTAAAAGAAAAGCCTCAAAGAAGTAGAATGCCTTGAAGTATAATTGAAGTTTTCCTCATTAAGGGCAAACCTGTGAAGACTTGACATTTCATCAAGGTTGCAGTTAGAGTTCCTAAGAAAATAGGCTTGGAAAAGTTGCACGGAGGACTGAGATTTCTTTTGCAGTGTTACCTTTTGACATGAATCCTAAAGTTATTCTCTCCATTTTAGAGAAGCCAGAAGGGAACTTTTTAGCCACATGTTGACCAAGAAGAGCATAAACTAACGGAAGTTGCACTGTCATACTCTTTAGAAACAGATGCTAGACAGTGTCACTGTTCTAAGCACTTCATTGATTTCCCTCTCTAGACAGGCTCTGACCCTTTGGTACAGCTCTGCAGAGGACTAAAGCCTGAGGCAAACTACTCCAAAACAGATTGAGTCTCTTAACAAAGAAAACATGTGAGTGCCAACAGTGTAATTAATGGTCGTTGACGCTACACTTCTGTAAAGACAGCAGAGCCACCTGTGTTCAAATGTTTCAGACCATAAATGACTGCAAAAATTTACTCTGAATCTTCAGCCCTAGGTGATTCAGATACAGGTTTGGAGGTTTTTTTCATCTTTTTTTTTTTTTCCCTTTTTATTTTTCTTTTTGTTTTTTCACTATTCACTAGATTTTATCTATATCCTTTCTGTGTACAGCAGCCCACATTTGCAGCCTTTCTTCATTTGCTGTTTTCTCATGGAAGATTACCACTCCTTCCCCCCCTCTCCTCTTTCTTCCATACATTATCACTGACAAGCTTTATATAGCAATTCCAGGAAAGTGATTATGAGTCTTCTTTCAATGTTTGCCTATAGTTTTTATGCAATGACCAACACCTGTGCTATTAAGATTGCTTTGATTCACTGCTGGTTAAAGGTGTTTATCTTGAATAATGGGCAACTAAGAGCAAGTTTTATACACTCATTGTTCCCAAGAAGACTCATGTCTTGTATAACTTTTTTTAAAATATAATATGTATCATAACTGGTGAGTATAAAGACTAGTTATGATGAATTGCTACCACATCTCATACTCCAGTCACTGAAAAGCCAGAGGATTAAAAAAAAAAGAAAAAAAAAAAGAAAAAAAAAAAGTAGTTTCAATCTTTATTGTACTAGTGTTTTACAAATAAAATTATTGTTGGTGATTTATAAATAAAAGCTTCATCAACAGTAACAAAAATTTACTGTCCCACAACAGGTACTTTGAAAATTAGGTTCACTTACAGAAGAGATGAATTTATTAAATCGAGATCTAACCTTTTTTGGAACAAGAAAGGAAATCAACTATCCAGTCTGCTCTAAAACCTCCCCAGTGATCAAGGGACTGTATTTTTGCCATTAGTTGATGCTTACCTTTTGGATAATTTCTCGATGTTTTCATGTTACTGGGCAATGAAACTGCTATTTTCAAAATCTCAGGGGAACAGCAACACTGACAGGTTTGACTCATCCAAGAAGAGTACAATTGTGTACAATACTTTTGAATTTTATGTGTGTGGAATAGATTAAATAAGATAATTAAACTGTAACCTGAATCATTTTATCCTGGAATCTAATGTGAAGGGTTTAGAGAGGAGTTAAGTGTTTCCTATTGAAAATGCTATTTAGTTGAAAGGACTGAGCTAAACTTATAATCTCTGTCAGGAAGATAATCTGTTTAGAATATCCTAGTACTAAGGCAATCACTTACAGTGTTTCTGACCTCACTACAGCCTTACTGTATAGACCAAAATAACTAGATCATAAAGCCCTGCTTTGAAAAACATCTCATAAACTGTGTGTTTAAGGTCTGACACTAGACATGTTTGACCTATTGCATATCTTCAGGTGGTCTGCCAAAGTACAGCAAACCTAGAGCCAGACATTCTGTATCTGTTTAAAACATCTGTATATTACACACACATACAGCATAAAGTCTTCTATGATATGCCTAGCCAGGTGTATACTCAGACCCTCCAATATTTTTAATAAAGCCCTAGGACACTTTCTAAACCAATATTTTGGTCTGTCAGAGAAAGAACTCATTCAAACAGTATGTAACTTGAAGATTTCTCTTTATCTAGGTTCAAGACGTTCCCAATTAGATTTGTTCCAGAAGGCTCGTTTCATGGTCTGGCAAAACTGTGACTAAAATATACCCATATGCACTAAGTCAAAGCAAAGGTAACTGAGAGTACCACTTCCCTGCACTGGGTATCTAACTTCCACTCCATATGCACAGGTATAATAAAGAAAACCAAATCAGAATCACTGTCACCACAGAGCAAGAAGGAAACAGTTTAAAAACCACCAACAATGTGGGCAGTCATATTAAGAATTTAACATTTTTATTTGAACTACCCCTAATTTATATCTGTTCTTTGGCACTGCAATATTCTTTCTGTCTCTCTCATTTTGCTTGCTCTGCTTCAGTACTACTTTTATATTCTGAAGGCACTTCCTCCTAGACACTTTTGCTGGTTGCATCTGCTTTGTGTGGCAAAGTGTTGGTAGCAGAGTTGCTACAGGGGTGGCTTTTGTAAGAAGCTGCTGGAAGCTTCCCCTGAGTCTGACAGAGCCAGTCAGCTGGCTCCAAGATGGACCCACTCAAGGCTGAGCCCATCAGCAACAGTGGTAACACTTCTGATATAAAGTAAATAATTAATAATAATGATGATGATGATAACAACGCAAATGACTGCACAACATCAACTACAGCCAGAGAGAGGAGTGAGACTATGTGAAAGAATCAACCCTGCAAACAGCAAGGTCAATGAAGAAGGAGGGAGGAGATGCTCCAGGTGCCAGAGCAGAGATTCCCCTGCAGCCTGTGGTGAAGCCCATGGTGAGGCAGGCTGTGTCCCTGCAGCCCATGGAGGTTAACAGTGGAGCAGATACCCACCTGCAGCCCATTGGAGTACCATACTCCAGAGCAGGTAAATGTGCCTGAAGGAGGCTGTGACCCTGTGGGAAATTTGTGCTGGAGCAGGCTCCTGGCAGGACCCATAAACCTGTGGAGAGAGGAGCCCACATTGGAGCACATTTTCTGGTATGACTTATGACCCCATGAAAAGGACCAATGCTGGAGCAACCTGTTCTTGAAGGACTGCACCCTGTGGAAGGAACCCACACTGGAGCAGCTCAGGAAGAACTGCAGCCTGTGGCAAGGACTCATGGTGAAGTTCATGAAGGACTGTCTCCCATGGGAGGGACCCCACCCTGTAGCAGGGGAAGGGTGTGAGGAGTCCTGAGGAGGAAGGAGCAGCAGAGACAACATGTGATGAACTGATGGCAACCCCCATTCCCTGTCCCCCTGTGCTGCTCAAAGTGGAGTGGAAATAGAGAAAAGTAGGAGGAAGAGAGGGGTGGGCGAAAGTGTTTTTAAGCTTTGGTTTTATTTCTCATTATCCTACTCTGACTTGATTGGTAATAAATTCAATTAATTTTCCCCAAATTGAGTCTGTTTTGCCCATGACAGTAGTTGGTGGGTGACCTTTCACTGTCCTTATCTTGACCCATGAGCCTTTTATTGTGTTTTCTCTCCCCTGTCCAGATGAAGTGGGGAGTGACAGGATGTCTTGGTGGGCAACTGGCATCCAGTCAAGATCAACCCACCACAGTGATGCTGATCAGCTTACTTAGAGTGACTATCAGAAAAGCCTAATGCTCTTCAAAGTCTAATCCTCCAATAACGCTAGTGTGTCCAGAATGCTAGAGAGATTTAAAAACAATATTTTCTAAAAAAATCCAGACAATATAAAACATCATGTTCACATCTTTCTGTATTGAATTATAGGATTATCTGCAAGAAGCTTCACAGAACATTAGCTAATCTATTTGTAGTATATTAGAAAACATTCAGTGCTCTCAAGTAAATAATTTTCCCTTGAAATAACACTTTATAGGCCACACAATATTTTAAAGAGAGGATAAAATGCAAAATATTTTAAATGAAAACCTACATCCCACAAGATGAAAATTAGAGACTGTAGAAGCTTTTCACCTGTTTTTATTTGACTGATAATATTTTCTAGGATAGTAATACAGGGTTAATTACTCATTATACACCCTCCCAAGATGTTTTCTAGGTTTGCCTCTTAAACAGTACAGACTCTTATATTTTTCAAGATATTCTTCTACACCCCTGTAAAATTCTCTGTATTCTGGGTACACCAACTGAGCATTAAAGCAGCAAAAGTAGTCCTGCAGTGAGCCCTGTACTGATAGACCCAGGTCCTTTGAAGCTTGTAATAGCAGAACCTAAATCCCTCAGTCCTGTAACCTGAGGTTTGTGCTTGGACCCTTACAGCTGTGAACAGCCTAATAAGCTTCTTCTAGTTATCAGATCTAGCTGTTTAGATTTTATTGTATAGGTGAACCTGAGGAGAAGTAGGAGCACCTGCAGAACAAGAGGGAACAAGATGACAAGATAACCAGTGTTATTAATATGTTTCAAAATATCACTTGTCTGTCTACCAGTTTGAGAACAGCTGGCATCAAAGGTTTGACTGACATTTACAAAATATTGAAAGGATATAAAGTAAACAAATTGGCAGCAGAGGAAAATCTTCTTTCCCTAACACCCTTCACTTAACAGTTATACATTTTTACAGTAATAGTACATACAATGTAGGTACTGTTTATTGGGCACTAAATGTCAGTTAGAAGTACGTTTTCAGCTGTGCAGTATTCTTGCAGTAGAACATACATTTTTTTTTTAGAGCTTTTTGGAGTAATACCTATATTTGTCCACAGGAAATGCTGTATATACATGATTTGTTTCACAAATCAAAAGGTGGGTTTACTAAATTTCCAATAACTGTTGAATAAATACAATTAATAGATCAAAAAATAAGTGGGATAAATGTTTACCTTACAAATATCTTATTGTAAATCTGTGACCTGTATATAAACCAAACAACCTTATATTAGCCCTTTACGTCTCAAGTACTAAATTGTAATGTATTTATAGTTGATTTAGAAAGAGGAAGAAATCAGTGCAAAGCAAAAGAAGAGTAAATATTGATTAGATACTGGAGGAGCCACTGAAAGATTAAATTCTTCCAGCAAGTCCTAACTTACTAAAAGGTACATGGCTTAATTTGTTTAGTATATGCAGATCTACTGTATTGATTGGATGCGTGTATTTGCACTCACTTGGGTGAGGCCTGGAGTTGATGGGGCATCTGATATCACCTGTTTGTGTGTACTTTGTGTGACAAAGAGCTAAACCTACCTGTTAAGAGAGGGAGCATCTGGCATCATCTGCAAAGAGGCAAGCTCAAGCTGTTGAAACCATCTGTGAAGAGGAGAGAAATACAGAGAGAGATAAAAGCTTCAGAGACCAGCATAAAGTACCCAAACTGAAAAGCTTTGTTCTTAAATAGCAAACCTCCTCCAAACAGGTTTTTAACTAGAGTCACTTTTTGGATGCTGATAGAAAGAAACTGGGAAGTTTCCCTGGTGACAGAGCTGTCTCTCTCTGCTGCCTGGGCAAGACGTATCAGACATCAGGAGTCTCCATACACCCTATGTACAGTACACATCGTAAGTCCACAGAGGTCCATGTGCTGTAACAGGAAAAAAGCCTTTTGACTTTGATTTTTGAGGTGAAGTGCCAATCCTTGAAAACACCCATTCCTAGGTCCCACTCAGTATCTCAGCCCAGACTACTGAAACCAGTGCTGTTATGTCTATGTATCCCTTTGAGGAAGGACATTTTGCCTCCTGTTTCTTAATCATAATTAAACTTGTCTCCTTTATACCTATCTAAAATATTTCTAGGTAGATTTGTACAAATCATTGTGTTGTTCATTGGCCCAGACATAGCTCATGTAAAAATGTTAACACCCACCTCATCTGCAGTTGTATATATGTATGGAGGATGCAGATTCCCACTCTGTGCTGGCTGGAATCCTGGCTTCTGATAGCCTGTTTGTTGCATTTTTTGCACAAACAATGTCATTTTCTCATGTTCCCACTTCTGTGTGGAAACAATTCTAAAAGTCCTCACTTTCACTTTAAATCCTCCCTTCAAGCTTGTCTTTGCGGCAATGTTAGAAACCACTTGTCAGTGATTAGCCAGCTGGTGTGACCACTGCTTATTGCACTGGTTACAGCTGTCTTACTGCTATTTTTGTGTTTCCTTTCCATCTGTCTTATCCACCTGCTGTCTCTCATTTCAGTCTTAAATTTAAGCTTCCTGGACAAAAACTCCCCATTTGTTATGCTTGTACAGTGCCTAGCACAGTGTGTCCTTAGCTATATGTTCCCCTTTAATACAAATTAATATGTGCTAAGCTAACTGAGAAAGAGGGATGGTCCAGATTCTACATCTCAGGGTGGATTTACACCGTCTATTCACTGATTCAAAAGCTTCAGCAATTTTAACAGCTGCTGGTCAGCTCAGCAAATGAACTGGGAAGCAAGATGGAACAGCACATTTTGAGTTCCAGGCTGTCACAACTGGACCATAGCAAAGGCTGAACAGGAGTGTGGTTACACAGCAGTGGAAAAGGTAAAGTCAGGAACATACCTGCTGGAGAATGAGAAAATCTATGCTTTAGGTACTATAACACACATACACATATTTGTACAAGTTACATAATATTGTGCACAATATTGCACACAATACAGAAGTGCAGAAATGCATGCACAATGTTTATACTGTAATGAATTTTACTTTTCACCTAGCCACAGAACAGGCTGGGTAATGGGCACAGAATCTCAAAGAATAGAAAGTGGAAATTGCTGAATTCTGTTTTAGCTTCACCACTACAAACTTTTCTTCTGATATTCTGTGCCAGTGCTCAGTTCTAGAGGTACTTTAGGGATTTCATTCCATTATAGATTTTTTTTAAAAAATATTATTGTATTATTGTTATTTAAATTTAAATGATCCCTCTCTTTCAACGAAGACTTTCCTCAATATTCTCAGGTCTATTTCAAATATTATACAACACCATATCTCTATTACAGTTCAAATGTAATTCAATAATTTCAATTTATGGTAGAATCATGCTGGTAAAACTGTACATATGGTTAAGAAGGTACTTCTACAATAAACTCCTGTGTTTAAACATGTGACATTGTAGAAAAACTAATTCTGAGATCAAATTTTTTACACTCATTGCCTAAAGGTAAATTTAAGTGCTAAAAAGTAGAAAAACATCTATTTACTTTTCCATAAATTTGCAGGTATGTAAGAATAGAGACATCATGCTTTAAAGCACTATTCAAGTGCTTGATATTTGTTTTGGACATCCAAAGGCTGCATATAAAAGGAGTAGGCTGGAATAAAACTGGGCTATGAATTTAAGGTACAAAAAATAAACTGCAGTTATGTCTACAGATTGTCTTGTCCTATTCTATGGATGTCTGCCAACAGCTTAGCTTTATTTGTTTTATACTGAAAATTCCCCAGATCATGTCCTTGGTAGTTCGTTTCTTTGATAAACTTCACATGGGTGTAATACAACAATGACAGATCTAGCAGAGATATTATGAAGGAGTGGAAACTCATCAAAATCATTGTTAAGATTTACAATTTCATTAATATTGTCTGTGCTTTTATTACTGATTGCTGTGTTATCTTTTCTGAACTGATAACTTTATTTACGTGGTGCTGTAAAAAATGATAAATTAAGAATCCAGTCCTGAAGTTTGCATAATTATCAGTAAAAAAACAACCAGCTAAAAAAACCCCAACCATCCAACCTCTCCTCTCCAGAAAAAAAAAAACAACTACTCAAGACAAAAACTTCAGAAGTTCTTAGATTTTGGCCATGAACATTAATGGGTCTTTGCCACCAGGAGCACTTCCCAAATAGGTATGCATCCTAGCAGCATCCAGATTCCCTTCCTTGTTTTCATCCTCCTCCTCTCTCACACACCCCCCACCCCACCCCCGTACACCTTGGCTTCTATGCAAAGAAATCACAGACAACACAGGCTGAAGGGAAGCAGTGAAGTGGTCCAAGAGATCCTCTGATCTGGTTGATTAGGAAACTGCAGCCCTTAGGCATTCTGCAGCTTGCCCCAGCAGGTAATCGTAAATTGGTACACTGGGGATTAAGTCTTTTAAATTTAAATGGAGAAAGGCAAAACAAGAAGCACAGGCAGGAAACTGATCTACACATTCAAAAGAGAATTGAGAAATATTTTAAGGCAGCTTTCTTTTTCTCTTTTTAAGCACTGAGCTATTTGCTATTAGAATAAACTGTTAAGCAAAATAATGTAACGTTTAATTGACTCTACCTGCCTTTACCATACATATATTTTGGTCAGCTGGAATGCATTGTGATAAATGCAAAATTATTTTGACTAAATTACTTAGTATACTATGATACAAAATTGATTATATCTTCTGGCATTAGATTTGTGTTAGAAGTGTGGTCAGCAGGTTGAGGGAGGTGATTATCCCCCTCTACTCTGCTCTTTTGAGACCCTACCTGGAGTACTACCTTATGCTCTGGGTCCAGCATAGGAAGAACATGGACCTGCTCAAGTAGGTCTAGAGGAGAGTCACAAAGCTGATCAGTGGGCTGGAGAACCTCTGTATGAGGACAGGATGAGAGAGTTGGTGTTGTTTAGCCTATAAAAAAGAAGGCTTTGGGGAGACCTAGCAACCTTCCAGTACTTAAAGGTCTACAGGAAATGTGGTGAGGGAGTTTTTATCAGGGAGTATAGGGGTGACAGGATAAGAGGTAATGGCTTTAAACTGAAAGAGAATAGATTTAGATTAGCTATTAGGAAGAAATTCTCTACTGTGAGGGTGGTGAGGCACCGGAACAGGTTGCCCAGAGAAGCTGTGCGTGCCCTATCTCTAGAAATGTTCAAGGCCAGGCTGGATGTGACTTTGAGCAACATGATCTAGTGGAAGGTGCCCCTGCCCATTGGGGGTGGGTGGGGTGGGGTGGAACTAGATGATCTTTAAGGTGCCTTCCAACACAAACCTTCTATGATTCTATTTATAGATTTGGATATTAAAGGTGTAGTCCATCCACTGCCAAAGCAAGTTTTTGGGGTTTGAGCTTTATTCTTTGTTTAAGGTCTCCTGTGATTACCTTCCTGGGGAATAATTTAGTCTTCATTATTTTCAGTTTGGAAACTAACAAATTAAGCCTGTAGACCCGAGTGTAGTTTCTGTCTGTCACCTTCCCTTTGACCCTCTGAGAATGTAGACATCCCTTTCTGACATTTGAGAATACAGGCACAAAAAATTATTTTTCATTGAATTGGAAGGGAATTTGCACCAATAGTGTAATTACATAAATTAAATTTGCATAAAGTTTCTCAAAAATAAAAGACTACTTACCCATCAACATGAGCATGAGATCTAAAGACCTAAACTTTTCAGGTCCACGGTATTTCACCCAACAACATTTGCAAGTGAGGACACCAGTGGTTATCTCTAATGTTGAAGTTCAAAGTTAGCAAATTACAGTTGGTAACTTGTGTAAAAATTGGCATTGCTTAGGCAGTGGTCAAAACTATGATAACAAGAACTGTCACCCAGAATGTGGAAACATATTTTCAGGTGCCAGGCAGTGACAGGTAAGTACAGTTACATTAATTTCTGTAATTGCTTGTATTTCTACTTTTATAGTAGCAGTCTCCTTTTTTGAATGTCCTTAGTAAGAAAAATGATTTAAAATCCTGTAGGTTTCCTGATTAATCTACACTTCTTCATTACGTTCCACCACTGTTTGTTTTATGTTTTTTTTCTGCATACACATACACAATTTATCTTCTTTTTTTTTAACTGTTACCAAAAAAAATCCTAATTTACCAGCACCTCTGAGTGCTCTTTGTTTCTGATTTGGGGCTATTTCAAAGTCATTAATTTGCTAAATTAATGTAGATGGAAAGCACTAATTGTAGTGGTATTTTTTTGCAGTCTTCTTGCCATCCACCATTATAATAATAAACCCATTATGTGGCACATGAATTAGATATAAACTAAATTGATCCAGGAGTTTTTAATGCTCAGGAATCTAATGTTTGAAAAAGACATCTGGGACTGGGCTTTCCATGAGGTTCTACATGTGGATACAGCCATTGGCTTCAGTAAACAGTACAGATTTGAAGGGGTTAAGAAAATTCAGAAAGATCCTTCTAGTCTTTTTTTAGTAACAAAAAGAGGAATCAGAGCACAGCACTATATGAACTTGCTCTGATAGTATCTTCATCCAGGATCTCTCACTAAATACTATTGCAGAAGTCTACTTGCACTGTTTTGAGATGGAGATTAATAAACAGCTGAGCCTGTGTTTCAGCACACAGTTCATTATATTAATTGGTCATAGAGCAATACGAAAATATCATAATGATCAAAAGGTTGTACATTCCTCTCTGAGGTCCTTCCAGCTGTGATATGAAGAATGATGAATAAAACAGCCCATTGTCTGGTTTTATTGTTAATTTTCTTTCCAGGTACATAGTGCTTAAAGAAATAATGCATGTTTCATGCTTAAAGAAATAATGCATGTTTCAGTAATTTTTTACTTTGGACTAATGACCTGAAAGTCCTTCATCTTTTGTAGATATACAGAAATAAGATATAAGTGAAGCATAATTCTCTCTCTCTCTCACTCTCTCTCTCTCTCTCTGGTTAATGTTTATAGTTCTGTTTTTCTATTAGCTTTAACTCCAGTCACAATTCTTTTTTTTTTTTCTTTTCCCTTGGAGTACCTCCTGTGAATCCCGGTGTCCTGTTTCTTGTTTGTGTACTGTGCCATCCCTCAGGAAAAGAAAAAAAAAAAAAAAAAAAAAAAAAAAAAAAAAAAGCAGCAAAAAACCCAAGGAAAAAACCACTGAAGAACATTAAGGTTATTAACTGAAAAACTCCAAAGATAGAAAATGGAATTCCTTCTGAAACTTGGTTACTTCAGATTTCATTTATATCTTTACCTCATTGCAGTCATTACCCTTTTTAGTTACTTATCTGCATATAATATACTTTGGTGTCTATCACATACTTTTTTCTCTTTTTTTTTCTTTTTAGAACACTATCTTCCTATTTTTTTATTATTATTTTAGCTTAATATTAGGCTACTATTCCCCTATGCTATTGTCCTGATTAGGTGGAAACCTTAAAAATGTAGAATTTGTGGGATGACGTCTTCTCATTTTAAATCAAGTTGTCTAATGTGAGAAATAAATTTCACACTATGAAGGCAGTCTACTAAAACATGAATCGATCACCTTCTTCTTTACATGATTACAAAAAAGATGCCTGGACTTGTTTTCTATTGTTTTTCTTATTAAAATCTATCTGTGTTTTTCTACTGACAAACCTATTCTTATCTTTATACAAAACTTCCTTTGGTTAAAGTAACAGAAACTTCTGAAAGATGCTGATAAGAACACTCCTCAGGGTGGCACCCTTGGGGAAGAATGTTTTCTAATTTTTCTACTTTGTCACATTTTTACTAGAAAGAACTTCATCTCAGTTTTTTTTTTTTTTTTTTCTTTTAGTGCCTCAAAATACTTTGGGTTCATGCATTGTGTTTGTTCATTTTAGGAGAAAACAAACAGCATAACCTTAAATGAAAGAAAAAGGAAAGAAAATAGGAAAAAAAGAGAAAAAGAAGCAAAGGAAAAAGGAGAAGAAAAAGAAAAATCACATTGCTTTCAGTTAGCAAATTCGTAGATGTGCCCTCACTCTGCAAGTGATCTCTCAGTTGACCTAGCTATAAAATGGCCTTGATCATCAAAGACAGGTAGGATAGCCACATCACTTTCTTCTTTTAGGTTAGCCACACACAGATAGCTTTAATTATTTGGGGTTTAGGAAGAGGATTACAGGGTCTGGGAGAGGAATGAACCCTGTGTTTAGCCACAGAATGAAAAATTCAGGAATGGCTTCTATGGAGCCGTCATATCTCAAACACACACTTTTGCAAGGTGCTGCCTACCACCTGAAATATTACTCAAGGAAAGCTATTTGCTTGGGTTTTATTCAGAAATATATAGATAACAAGATGTAAAATACTCAGAAGATACAGCACGTAAACTGAGAGTTTTATTTTGCTTTTGAACAGTGTTTGACATTCTTGGTCGTTAATGAGAATTTTATATCCACTCCATTGCTAAAACTGTTATTTCCAAGGTTTCTGGTAGTCTATATTATTAGTGTAGCAAGGTCAACAAATAGTTACTCTTTATTCATCTATATAGTCTCCAATTGTTGTTTGCCTCGAACACCGTGATATGTATGAAATAATAATTTATTGAAGGCTAGGACCAGGATCCATTTTCAGATTTTTTCCATCTCTTTAGTCATATTTCTTTTCTCTGAGAGTAAAGTTTAACAATCTTAGAGAAAATAAGACACTTGAGGTTTGAAAGCATCTTTGACCTTTTTAAAGACACTATGAGCTGTTGCATCCATACTTGTTTAAGGATGAGGAAAAAATACTAATATCTGGAAGGAATCAGATATCTTGTAGGACTGTAAATTGCTGCTTGCCTTCTAAAACAACATCCCTGTAAGCTTGTGTGCTGTTTAAAAGAGGATGTTTTTTATAATAGAACATATCTTTTGGAGTACTGTAGCACAGAGTACACCTACAGATGGAGCTTCTGCCTGAATGCAGGGTTGCTCGAGCCCTCTGATGTAAAGTAAAATTAAAATTACAGTCACAAAAAGCCCAGGTGCAAAAGCAAAGATTGCTTGGGGCTGTTACTCTTCCACACACTGTTCCTGGCTTTGAGAACGTTTCAATGCACAATATCACTGAATGAGAAATGGTACAAATCCTATCCAAACCAATCTTTTGAGATCAGAGTAGCTATCCCTTTCCAGTGCGTAATCGTATCTTCACACACCCACTAGTAACCCTGGTACTGTAGGATACTGTGAACTTTGATAAACACAAGATGGCCTCACCATCCTTTGATTTTAGCACTCTGCCCAGCACAGGGAGACCTGTGTTACAATCAGTAATGAGATGATCAATGTTATTCCTGGCTGTAGCAAAAGCAGTATAAACACTGAAGTGTTTCAGGGCAGGGTAGCTCATATACAGAAGAGTAATGGAATGTTTGAAGAAGGAAGATATAAGAATACACCAAAAAGGCCGCCTTTATTGTCCCTTGGAGATATATTCTAACTCATGGCCAACATCCTTACAAGCAGAAAAGGAAAATATCGGTAGGTAGACCTTTTCCGACTAGATATAGTAGAATTATATTAAAAAGAAGAAAGCTATGAACAGTGTTTAATGTAGTAATAGCTGTCTGATAAAAAAGTGAAATACAGTCTTTGCTGTACTCTAAAGACAATTTCATGCTTTCTTAGCTACCTGACATGATCCAGATATCGACACACAATGTTAAGTTTACATGGAAAGAAACAGGGTAAGGATCAAAACTAAAATGATATAAAGAAAACATTCTTGTAGCTTTTATCAGAACAAATGCATATTTCTGAACTAATTAGGCTCTTCATATCTCAGGTTTTGTGGGGTCAGCTTAGGAAATCAGAACAACTCTGGAAAAGTGGAATTAATGGAAAGGTTCCTAAGGTTGTTGTTCTTAATTAAAAGAAATTTTAGAAACCTATTCTAGAAATCTATTGAAAAGAAGATATAGTCAACAAAGAATGACAGGGACCCATAGATCCTTTGAGGCTGAGATAGATATATGATAAGATGATAGCTCTTGTGACAAGTCACCTGTAGAACTGAAGTCAAGTATCAGCCATATAAACAAAGTTCTCTGATAGGAGAAAAATGAAACTGAATGCAACAGAAAAGCATGACAGAGAGATCGTTTAAGTCAGTGTCCTGGATCCCTTTCCCCATATCACCTCTTCACCATGAGTAACCCTTTTTATAAGTATAGTATCACTTTTGATTCTAAGCACAGAGGGTGAAAGAGATGAGAAATGCTTCTTTTGGTGGCTATTATGCCTCACCCAAAAGGTACAAAATCAAGACGGAAGAGGCTGAGTTTCTGTTTTGTAGGGAACAAGGAGGTGGCAGAGTCATAGCAAAACAGAAAACTTTTAATCTCTGTGAAATCTCCAAAATGTGTCATGACCAGATTAAACGCTAGATACTACAAATTGCTCTGGGCTGGAAATGAGAGCATTTTAGTCAAATGATTCACAGAAAGTGTTTCTTATCTTCACACCCCTAGATCTTTGGTCTTTTATTACTGTGTATTGGCACCAAGGGACAATAAACAGAGAATTTGCAGGTCATTTGTGGCCACCAATTACACTAATCCAACATCACTTCTGAGGCAACCCTAGTGTGGCTAATTTTTAATATTTGCATGAATAACCATAGTTAACAGAAAGAAGAAAAGAAAAAAGTGATCTTCTATTGCGATCCTCAGTGGTCTTACAGGTCACAAAAAAATTTGTGTTTTTAATTGGGGGGTGCTGCTTCTGGAGATGTTCCATTTTATCATTTTATTGTTATGAACATCTTCCCAAATTCATTTTTATTATATCAATGTGGTAGCAGAAAAATAAGTCTACCAAAAAAAACCCAAAAACAAAAACCAAAAAAAGGAGAAAATAAAAAGATGCAAGAAGAATCGTTAATTTAAAGGGTTGATTTTGTTATTTCCCAGTAGCTAATCAAATCTGAAAATTGTATATGGACTGTTCTTTAAGAATAAAAGTTTAAGGTTTCAGTAAAACTTGGGGGTTTTTTTTGTTTATTTCCCATTTCAACAAGAATCTGGTGATTATTTGACATCAGGAATAAATTTTAGCCACTAAAATGAATTCTATGTCATGACAGCTTTATACCATGGCTGTCATGTCAAAATTCCTAAATAAAATGTACATCGATGTCCATTTCTTGGAATGATGGCACCATCATGTTCTAAAGAAAAAAAACATGCAACCAACCAACAACAACAACAAAAAAAACAACCCAGAAAACAACCCCACAACAAACACCAGATAATCAGTCTTTATAATAGGTAAATGAGGCTAGAAGACTTTTATATCACTTTGACTTTAAACTGACTTCACACTATGATATTAGGGCTTCAACTTTTGCTACAAGAATCCTTTCTCTTTTTTAATTTTCCTGCTAAGGTTCACTTTCTCAAATTTAGATTAGGCAAAATAAAAGACAGAGATAGAAAAGTATAATTGACTTAATTTAGTTTAATTAACTGCAAGAGAATGGAGACAATTAGTTAATGCATCTTAATGAATTGAATTATGCAATGCGTTTCTCCCAGTGGGAGAAAATGTTCCCTGTAATGGGAAAACTGGGTATGGAACAAAAAATTTAAAAGTAGATTGCTTTTTCTCCTTATTAGGGTGACCAATCCAGAGCAACTAGAATATTACAAATATGTCACATACTCTGTAGTAAGACTTGTCTTGCAGATGAACCCTGCTTGATGAGTGTTAGGGGAAGTCAATCCCCTAAAATTACTCAAGGGAGTCAAATTCCTGATTTCTGGAAATGGTTGTCAGCCTTAATTCATCTTTCAAGGTATCTTAGTCAGTACTTGTAAAAATGTGGGTTTCAGAACCTAAGTGAAATAGAGAAAGAAAGAAAGAAAAAATATGAAAGTCGATCCAACTACCTTTTAGGGTTGCTAAACACCATATTAAACAAGTCAATTTACATATCACAATAATGGAATAAAAGTACACACATTAGTTGCATTAATCCTGACATTTTAACCATGCTATCTAAAATTCAGGTCCTCATAATTAGCAACCATAGTATCTGAATGAATGACCACTTGCAAAGTAACTTAATTTTGATTTTCTAGTTTTATAAGAGAACTCAGCTGAAATGTTTTTGTCACTATTAAATACAGTAAACCCTACTTTAAGTAACTGAAAAAATCCTATCTTTTGGAGTATATAAGCAATTTGGTGGGAAAAAACCTTAAATTTTGGAACTGCCTTGTATTTTAAGATTTCTGTTTTTTCAGAGTTGTACTTCACCATGTAATTACTGTGAACAGAAGAAAAAATATCTACTTATTTTGGTACAGTATTATCCATTTATTTTCTTCTAATAATTAATGTATTTTATGAATTTAATGCAACAGAAAAAACACACAAGTTCACAGCATTCCTTTACTAATGCAGTGCCAATTGGATTACTGGAAAATTACAAATCCTACATCAACTCAGTTGTAAATATTAAATCTAATTGTTACTGCTGGCTAATGGCATTCATTTTGCCACAATCATAATTTTTGTCCAGCTTTTTAAGCTACTATTCAAGTGCTCCAGTCATATATTGCTTGATGGCAGAGGTGCACAAAATGAAAGCATGATTAGGAGACCAAAAGAGGCAGTTTCAGCACATACAGTGGTTTGTTACCTAGGGAGCAGAAAAGGGTTTTAGGTCTCTGATATACAGGGTCAAACTGGAATCTTGTAGGAAATTCTATGCACTGTAAAAATAACTTTTCTGTGGTGAGTTGAGGAAAGGAGAGGGGGAGGAATGGAAAAAGAAAAGGAGAAAGTCAGTTATCTTTGAAGAAAACACACTTAGTGATCTACTTACTGCTTAAAAAGAGAAGAGCTTCTTTGCTGTTTTGCTCTTTTGTTATGAACATATCTAATAATTTTAATATAATTTCTCTTCCATGACATATGTAGAAAAAAACCCAAAACAAAACAAAAAGAAAAACTAAACATATTTCCAGATTTGTTTGCACATCTAAGTTCATCTGTTTTTCTTTGAAAACTTTATCATACTGCATAGCTATCAGAATAAAACTGCAAAATCTATTTCATGTTAAAGTGACAGTCTCATTGGCATCAGCTGCAAAGAGTTTGCATATAGGAGTATGCCAGTTTGCACAGCCAGTGCTGCAAGGGCTGCTTTGCAGCACCCACCACAGAGTACCCATGCCACAGTACACAACCAGTGTGATCGCTTACTAATGCTTGCTCTTCCAGACAGCCTTCTGCTTGCTACTAAAGTACATTTCATCAGACTTAAATAAGTCTACAACCACATCAGAGAAAGTTTTCTGCCTTTATGCGTGAGATTGAAGGAGCTAAAACTGAACAATGTGTGAGGTTTATAGAAATGGACTCAAAAGGAACTACAAAACTTTGGTGAAGGATGTTACATTGGGAGTTAGCTAGATGGTGCTAAAAGCTACTTATGTGTTGCTTAAGCTAATGTGACCAGAGAGAATAGTATTTTAGGTCAGAGGTGAGAATACACTGGACCATTTGATGTGACTGGCAGTGTGATGGTTGGGGCTAGAGGGAGAGCGTAGAATAATATAAGTAAAGGAAAATAGCTTCAGTGTTCAAAACAGTGGCAAAGTACAGCACTAAGAGAATCAGTGCTTTGCCTAGATGCTGCTGGCTGAGCAAGTGAAAGACCTGAATATCTCTTGAGATTTCAGAAAAGATGTCCAAAGTGATAGCTAGGAGGAGATAACTACTTTCACTATGTTGATTGCACAAATTTGGTTTTGGTACTTAGGCATGTAAGATCATGATCAATTGTCTATATAAAAAAAAAAAAAAAAAAAAAAGACATACAGGGAATAATTAAATTATTAAAAAAAGAAAATCCTCCTGTCCGTCAAAGCCAGAGTGTCTTGTATGGAATTGAGACAAGTGACACAAAACAGAAAAAGATTTTTCAAAAAATAATGTTGTATAATATTTCTTCAGGTCAAATAGAAGTAGATGGGTGAAACAAATCAAAGGATTATTTAATACAAATTAGCTATTATCTTTAGTGAACAAAAAGGAAGATACTGTTTACTTTTAGTAATGCATCCAGCTGCCATATTATACCCACATATTTATATGTGGATATGCATGTCAACAGTGATAAGAAACAAGCCTATTGACATGTGGACACATTTTGAATAGTAAATACTAAAATCTGTTGTGGTATAATCTCACCCTAATCTGTGCCTTCCTTTTTAAAGGAGGAGAGTGTGCCTCAGCTACATGCTCTTTTGCAGAACTCTGTTTTTATCAAGCAACAGCCTCTGCTATTGCTGGCGGCAGAAGCAGCCAGTAAATGGTGCACTGCCATTGTCACTCAAATGTTCGGCTCAGGATCCTTTAGTCTTAAACTAGTCCAAATTCCCAAGCAGAATAGAGTGAAAATCAATCTGTAGTACACTAAGTAGTGTACTTCAAGTGGAACTGGTTGGGAATTTTCTGCCATAATATGTCTTTCAACAGAAAAAAAATAAAATTATAATAGGGAAAATTGTGCATGAAATCTACCTGATAGAAGAAACTGGGAGTATGAACTGCATACCCCCTAGGAAAAACTGGAACAGCTTAGGCAGAGATAATTCATTTCCAGCCTCTTCTCCTCAGAAAAAAGAAATTATTTGGTTCAACAAGCCAAACTGTTTACTCAGCATGGTCCTGATTATAGGACAAGTTTGGCTTAGATCTACTTTAAAACCTCTACTCACAGCAACAGTAACGAAGTCCCTACATGCACTTCCAGGGACTTAAGCTGTTGCTGCTGGGAGAAGTAGAAGACGCTGAGGCAGGCCGCACCTTGCCAGCAACAGCATTATTGCCTGCTAACGGACTGTGACATAAGACTTAGAGGATGAATATTCACCCTTTGGGAGGTATTTTTTTGTCAAAAGTTCACTCCCCATTTTCAGTGGGGGAAAGGTGATCACCTTGGTATGTGTAATTCAGTGTGCATAGTTTTCTGATTATCTGTTATGTTATGCTGGTTTAGATATATCAGAAAATAACGTTTTTCCTCAAAACGCTTTTTAATAATGCCAGTGTTGTGGTTTAAACCCCAGCCAGTAACTAAGTACCACACAGTGCTCACTCACTCCCCATCCCTGTGATAGGATGGGGAGAAGAACTGGAAAAACATAAAACTCGTGGGCTGAGATAAGAACACATTAATTAGAATAAAGTAAATAATAATAATAACAACAACACCAACACTCATTTTAATGAGGAGGAGAGTGCGACAGAGAGGTAAAATCTAAGGCAAAAAACCCAACAAACCAATAAAACCCAAGTGATGCACAGTACAACTGCTCATGACCCACAGACTGATGCCCATCCAGTCCCCAAGCAGCAAGCCGCAGGCTCTGGCCAAGTGACCCCAATTTATATACTCAGCATGACAGTCTATGGCAGGGGTCCTCAAACTACGGCCCGCGGGCTGGATACGGCCCCCCAGGGTCCTCAATTCAGCCCCTGGTATTTACAGACCCCCCCTGCCCCCCCCTGCGGGGGGTTGGGGGGGGGAACCAAGCAGACGCAGATGACTGCCTGCCACTTCATCTGCGCACTGGCCCCCTGTTTAAAAAGTTTGAGGACCCCTGGTCTATGTTATGGAATATCCCTTTGGCTAGTTCGGGTCAGCTGTCCCAGCTCTGCCCCCTCCCAGCTTCTTGTGCACCTGCTCACGGGCAGAGCATGGGAAACTAAAAAGTCCTTGATTTTGAGTAAGCACTACTGAGCAACAACTAAACCCATCAGTGTGTTATCAACCTTATTCACATACTAAATCCAAAACACAGCACTGTACCAGCTACCAAGAAGAAAATTAACTCTATCCCAGTTGAAACCAGGACAGCCAGAAAACTTGATGTAAGTAAATAATTTGTAATAAAAGTCAGCATACCAAAATTTATTATTAGCTCTATATTTCTCCTAAAGGAAATGCAGAAAAGCCAAACCAGTTCCCCCACTGGGATTCTTTTTAAGCAGACATTTTCAATTCCAAACTTATTTCTCTCTCTCACTCACTTCTTTGCTGGCTTTTTTTTTTTTTCCTTTTTTTCTTTTCCTCCCAGAACAAAAGAGATGAAACACTGTCCTGTGAAAGTGAAAATAACATACATTCCATTCATGCTGGAATCATGGTCACCTTTCATAGATGTGAAAACACATTGCCCAAAAGAAAAAGCTTATCACTTAGTAAAATAAGAAATGGGAAATGTATTTGTCAGATAATTTAGGTGTTATACTACCTAACTTCACACATAATTGATACCAGTACCATCATTTAATACCAGTATCTTTGGTGTAGCAATAATGAAGTTTGGAAATACAGTCTGAATATACTGAGAATTACTGATGTCATAGTGAAGATGGGTCTAATATTAATTCAAAGATCAGTTATTTTTGCCTTCCTTGTCTAAAAACATCCATTGGGTTTTCAGTAGTATTGAACAGAAAACTATTGAGATATATTTCAGAAAACAACAGTTTATGTACAAGGAAATTCTAGTTATGAGAAGACACTTCACCACTGAATGGTGTTGTAAGAGTATCAGATTTATATAATGGCTATTCTCATTCCTATTGCTGTCTTTATTCAAAGAACACATATTGCTTATTTCTGGAACATCAGCAAAGAGACTTCCAGGTACTGAAGGGGAAACAGGAATACCTGAGACATTGGAGAAAAGGTCTCAAGTATGATCACTTACAATATAGAAGCTTTTTTGCTACTTTTAAACTTTTTTCACAGTGTGGTTAATGCTGAGAGAATACATTATCATGATGATTCCTAGGTTGTTACTTCTGCAATTCAAACTATGCAGATGAAGCTGTCTTTGTAGCTGTATTTTCCCTTGCTAATCAAGAAATGGATGGAAGAGTTCCTTTCTTCTGAACCTTTAATGTTTCTGGGAAAGCAGATGCATCAGGATTCATCTCCCCATTCACCACTAAACAAGAGTAGACGACTGTTTAGTAGCAAAAGCATTAGACTGCAGTGCTATGCTTCCAAGAGACAAAATGTATTTTCAACCAGTTAAGATCTGAAGTCTCAGCCACACTATCTTTACTTCATTATAGTGATCAGTCAAAGTGATATGGACCAGCAATTCTGATTTTTTTTTCAAAAAAACTATGTTTCATCAGGTAATTTCTATGTTTCCTTAATAGGAGTTTAAACCACACTAATTCTCATGCAGTTTAGAGAACCTAATTAACATTCAAATTTGGTATGACAGCACATGAGCAATTAATTTTATTTTTCTGATGGGGAACACTGACAAGGATATCAGCTTTTCTCCATTTCCAGCTGAACCTGTGGTCTTTAACTGTTTAGTTCAATTAGTAGGTTTAGTCTTGTGATGGCAGCGGATTTCAGCAGAGGCACTTGTATTTTTCCATTGGGCTGTGCAAGTTGTTCTGCTCGGGAAATTAGACTGCTACCTATGCCTGAGAGAATTCATTTAAAGTTGGTTTGATTATGTCTAGACTGAACCATAGCCAGTGAAGCATAAAATTATTTTAGAGAAAGTTTTGACATAATAGCTTTCTGGTAAATATGTTTTCACAGCCAAGTTACCTGGCCATGAAGTAATTGCTGCATTAAGAAGGAGCCTCTGTCTTAGTCACATCAGGATTGTGAAGCCTATCACATTAATCTGGAACCTGCATTCCTGTCTGGTTCTATCAACAGAACGAAACAGTAGCAAGCAGTTTCTATGGTAAAGTGAACCTCAGACTGCTGGGGGGAAAAAAGAGGTGAGGGTTCTGGTTTGTACCTATTTGGTGGGAGGTTTGGAGGCATGCGAGTGGTGTAGCTATTTGGGAAAGAAGGAGGTGTAGTGCCAGAATGAGGCACATGTCTGGGGTAAACACCTCAGTTTCCGCAGTCAGCTGATGCAGATGTAAGAACTACTACTATGTTTGTCTATGGATTTTCCAGGCAGAAGTGGAGGGATACACAGCCAAAACACATACTCTGCAAGCATCAGTTTCATTGCATATTAAACATTAGTGCATTTGAAAATAAACCTGATGGTACCATCAGAGAAATAAGAAAACAAACAAAAAACCCAAAGAAAACCTTAAACCTGAAGCTTCCAGGGAGCAATAGTCTTACTTGCCCTGAGTGTTCAAGATGATCTGCACATTTGCTTCAAAAATAGCCAGCATTTCTGAGTGTATGGCAATTTGTTACTACTGTGTAGTAGTTCAGACCATGATGCCAGATGTCTGTTTAACTAAGCAGATGCCTTAAAAGATATCTTTATGAATGTTTTAGGTGGTGAAAAACAGAATGAGGCAATTAAAATTTAGTTACATGCACACCCTGTGCGTGTGGCCAAGGAAACTTTTCCTCTTACAGCAGGTGTTGCACCTGACACCACTGCTGTTCATAGACTACTAGAACTAAATAAGTCCAGAAATTTCTATATTGAAATAAATCACGTTTTCCAAGAAAAGATTACTGAAAGAATGGGTTCACTCTCTCAGTAGTTGAGGTGTTATATAAAGAAAATTTCACTTTTATCTCAGCAGGGAAAGGAAAAGTCATCATCAGCCTCATAGTTTCCATGGATGCACAAATTGTCTTGTCAGAAAAAAGGTTCCTATAATCCAGGCTTCTTTCAGTAACTGTTCAGGTTTTGAGAATCATCTGTTTGTTTCTACAAGAATTAGGCTTCATAGTTTTTTGTATCTGTATGAAAAAAAAAAAGTGTCAAAGTATGTCTGAGAACTGGGCAAGACTCAAGATTTCAATTACAATGCGTTTGTGTTTTTAAAACCCCTAAACTGAGAGAAAAAAGGAAGAAAATGACCAGTTTATTTTTATCCCAAAATACATTGCAATGTAGGCTGATGAGAACATCTTGGTGTGTCAGGAATCTGCATGTCTCGCAAAGTTTTGTCAATTCCAAATTTCTGCAGATGCTGATAGAAAAAGAAATAAAAATTTTTGGTACTTTGCACTAAATGCCAGGAAGTAGCCTGATTTTCTCATCTTGAAAGAAAGATTTTGCTGTTACATTTAAATAATGGATTATGCCTGCTGGGTGTCACCTATTTATTCTCTCAAAGTCAGAGATACATATGGGCAAATGTCAAGGAACTTTAAAACCACCACCACCACCAAAATATTATATTTTCTTACAGTTCCTGCAATTGACCCATTTATGCAGAACATCACACCTGTCCTTGTCCTAATTTTGTCAGAATGAAACATTCTGACACATGGAGAATATCTTTGAGATAGTCTCGAAATCATGGAATTAGTTATGGGTTAGTTGGTATATGCTTGTTAGTTCTGTTCTATGGTCTCAGATAATATGGGAGGATAGAGAATGTACTCAACATTTGATTTCTAGTTGATTCTGAGCTCATTCCTTCCTGAAGAAATATCTCTACTATCATACTATTAAAACACACAAGGAAAAAGTGTGACAGGAATGTGCAGAACAGAAGGAAGATGAAGATCATCTCTTATTTGTGATTATGATTATGCACATTGAACATAATTTTGCACTAGAAACATCTAAGAAAGGAGTATAGTACAGTCAAACACTAAGAAGCATTGCTAAACAAATTCATTCACTGTATTATTCTTTTCACAAAAGAGAACAGTCACTGAGGTGGTGTCAGGGCCCTGAGTACACTGACAGGCTGTAATGGCCTTGACCACCTTCCCCGGGGGACCCCCTCCCTCTCCACATGACCCAGGAACCCCATTTCAAGTCAAATCAGTGCTTTCAGTCCTGGTCTGAGCTGTACTCTAGTTGTACCTGGGATTAACTGTATTGCTTGCTTGTACTGAGATCATTTGGGTGACCTGGACCTGACTTTGTACCTTGCCTAGGCTGACAGTTTCTGTTGATGGTAGCTCTTGTTATCACCACCTCGTTTCCACTCACTCTGCTTGTACTGTGGGACTGCACCATGGTGTGGGTAATCACAGACTAGCTTGTGCTGTCACCCTGGCTTCTGGGCTGCCTTCCCTCACAAAACAGCCCTAATTCTGCTGCTCTTTGCCACATATCTAGCTGTGAAGAAACTTTCAATCCGTGATTGCTGTGTATTGCTTGCTAAAACATCTAACTGACACAAATAGCATTATAACAATTTTAAACTGGTTAATTTCAATAATCCATATGAGATTATTGCTAAACTTGTGGTTTACTTTTGGGGTTTTTCTTCATATTGTTTCAAAAATAGAATAGAATAGAATAGAATAGCACAGCACAGAATAGAATAGAACAGAACAGAACATTTCAGTTGGAAGGGACCTGCAACGATCATCTAGTCCAACTGCCTGACCAGTTCAGGGCTGAACAAGAGTTAAAGCAGATTATGAAGAACATTGCCCAAATGCCTCTTAAAAAACACTGACAGGCTTGGGGCATCAACCACCTCTCTAGGAAGCCTCATCCAGTGTTTGACCCACCCTCTCAGTAAAGAAATGCTTCCTGATGTCAAGTCTGAACCTCCACTGCTGCAGCTTTGAACCATTCCCACACGTCCTGTCACTGGATCCCAGGGAGAAGAGCTCAGCACCTTCCTCTCCACTTCCCATCCTCAGGAGGCTGTAGAGAGCACTGAGGTGGCCCCTCAGCCTCCTCTTCTCCAAACTAAATAAACCCAGAGCCCTTAGCTGCTCCTCGTAGTACATTCCTTCCAGCCCTTTAACCAGCTTTGTTGCCCTCCTCTGGACACATTCAAGGACCTTAAACATTCAGCAAGAAAAAAATATAAGACAGCACTATAACAAAAACACCTATTTGCATTCCTTCAGATCATGCTTTCCATATATTTTCCCTTCCAGTCAATCTACCAAATAAAAATAAAATAATTTTCTTCATGGTTATTGAAAAGCTATATAAAGCTGTCCTTCGATGCAATGAGGGAGAAAACCATGTCTGGTTATACAGCTTTTTACAGGTTTTGTTATTTTCTTTCTTGCCTAGGTGCTACATACAATTCTTTTTTGTCTGAGGGTAAACTCACCATTTTAATTCTTAAGAAATTCTTTCTGAATCTTTAAATATACAAAAAATATTTATCATCCTACCTGGAGCAAATGGATAATGAACATCTCCTGCAGCTGAAACTGAAGACACATGATTAGATATGATAAATATGTATTTGCATTTAACAGCAAGGAATTTTATTTCAAAAATGACTGCCAGCCTGGCTGCTTATGCATCTTACTAAAGGTAGGTGCTATGTTATAGCCAATTGAACTTGTTCAGATACTCTTGCTAGATCTTCTGGCAACGTCCCAATATTGTGAGTGTTTAATCTGGTTCTTTTTTTCTGGTTGGTTTTTTCTACCCCTCACCCCCCCAGCCCCCCTGAGGGTTTATAGTGTCTTATAATTTACACTTCTTTACATCTCTCCTTTCCTCTTAAATAGTTTACCAGATCTGCTGGTCTATGTCTCAACAACTGGACCTGTTTACTTCCCAGGGAGACACAGAAGAAAATACTGGGTGCTGAAAAGAGTTTCCTCTTCTTTGCCTGAGGCAGATAGATGGTATTATACAAAAAGTTTGATAGTAGCAAATCCAGAAGAAACATTTAAAATTAAAAATCTCCTCCACATTCACAGCAGTGAGCACACATAATTATTAAAAAATGCAGGTATCTTACAAGAAAAAACATTCTCTACGATATTTTTCATACAGTGTGTTAAACTATTTGAAGACCAATGAATTGAAAGGATTAACGAAGGGAATCAATAGTTCCAAATTTTTAGTTAAAGTATAGATAGACTACAGTCCTTTTTTCTTTTTTCCTTTTTTTGTCCAAATGCTAGATATAGTGAAAATACTATGATCAATCCAAACGAGTGAAGAAAAGTAGGAGAAAAGGCTGTCAGACACGTATACAACAGAAACTACTCTTAGCTTCTAATTTAGTTTTGAGGTCTTCTGAAAGGTTACAGTGAAGTATTGTTGCTGAAATAAGTGAATTATCACTCTCTTACATATGTCTTACAGTTCCTTATATTGTCCTGAAAAACATATTACATTCACTATGTTCCAAGGACATATAATGAGAAGAGCTGACTGTGATACAACTGAGTCACCATTCCTGGAGGTAGTTAAAAGCTGTGTAGGTGTGTCAGTTAGGGACATGGTTTAGTGGTGGACTTGGCAAAGTTGGTTTATGGTTGGACTTGATGATTTTAAAGCTTATTGCCAACCTAAATGATTCTATGATATTATGCTTCTATATTTTCAAATATATTAGAAAGCATTAACTTTTACTCATGTACTTATTGTGTCAGGTATAGACAATAGAAGAGATCTACTGAGACAGAAACTGTTTCCGTAACATGAATATGTAAATGTAAATGTATTATAACAACTGAGTTTTCAAATTATCTGGGTTCTATTTATAATAATTTTACAGTCTCAACTTCGAAGTGAAAGAGGTCCTCAAAGACCAGCTAACAGACATTACACAATTTCTGCTTTCAGATAGGTCTGAAAGTGTCTTCTCCTAACCAGGGAAATTATCCATGGTATACTCTGGAATTTTCCTGGAATAACTTTTCTATTTCAAATAAGGACATTTTATTTCAAATCTGAAATAATATTATACCAAAATAATCAGCTGTCCTAGTTTCAGCTGGGATAGAGTTAGTTTTCTTCTTAGTAGCTGGGGCAGTGCTGTGTTTTGTAGTTGGTGTGAGAACAATGGTGACAGCACACTGATGGGTTTGGTTATTGCTGGGTGATGTTTATACTAAATCAAGGACTTTTCAGTTCCTTGGGCCCTGACAGCCAGAGGGCTGCAGGGAAACTGGGAGGGGACACAGCCAGGGCAGCTGATCCAAACTAGCCACAGGGATATTCCATACCATATGATGTCATGCTGAGTATATAAGCTGGAGGAAGAAGAAGGAAGGAAGGAAGGGACATTAAGCATTATGGTGTTTGTCTTCCTGAGTAACTGTTACATGTGATGGAGCCCAGCTTTCCTGGGCATGGCTGAGCACCTGCCTGCCCATGGGAAGTGGTGAATCAATTCCTCGTTTTGCTTTGCGTGTGGGTGCAGATTTTGCTTTACCTATTAAATTGTTCTTATCTCAACCCCTGAGTTTTACATTCCTTTCCAGTTCTCCTCCCCATCCCTCTGGGTGAGGGGGAGTGAGCCAGCAGCTGTGTTGATTGCTGGCCAGGGTTAAACCACAACATCAGTATATTCAAAATACTCAGGAATTACTGTGGAGCTAATACTTATTCAAAAGAGTTCCAGCAGCATGTACCTATAGGTTTTTCTCTGTTATTATTTTTCTCTTTGCCGGTAGAACAAGCTGTTGAAAGGTAATGCTTTTCTCACTTTTCTTACTCTGCCAAAGAATCTCCTAAATTGCCCTAGCTTCTTCTCTGATAGTTTTGGTAGCTGGGCAAAACCCACTCTGGCCAAAAACTCATTTCTTACCTCCTTGTGTTGCATCTGTGCAGAACAGCACCTGAAGAATGAAAACTTTTTTTTTTTTTTTTTTTTAACTTCGGTCCCTACTCTGTGGGATGTACTGGAATTCTAGTAAAATCCAAATTATTTGTCTCCTTCCTCACTATTGAAAAAAATATTCCTTTTTAATGTTTTCAGGAGTTAATCTTGAACTTATTACTTAGATTTATTAATTGCCACTACCTCTGTAGAAAGTATGCATCAGCTCAGTAATGCGACTAACTAGTGATAGACAATCCATTTTGGACAAAAATGAGCTTGAAGTGGCTTCTATCCCTCTGCGTTTTTACACGCAATTTTTTTTTGCTATTTTTCCTCCTAACCTTTGTCCCCTCAGGTAGTATGGTCTTTTCATATAGAAGAATTTAAAACGTTTTAATTAATACTAAGTCTTATGAGTAACGGTTAAGGGAAGTAGATTTGTTTTCTCTGGATAGAAGGAGGCTCAGGGGGGAACTTATTGCTCTCTACAACCACCTGAAAGGAGGTTGCGAGCAGGTAGGGTAGGTCTCTTCTCCCAGATAACTAGTGACAAGACAAGAGGAAACAGCCTGAAGTTATGCCAGGGGATGTTTAGATTGGATATTAGGGAAAAAAAATCATTGAAAAAGTAGTGAAGCATTGGAACAGGCTGCCCAGGGGTGTGGTAGAATTAGCATCCCTGGAGGTATTTAAAAAGCATGTAGATGCGGTGCTCAGAGACATGGTTTAGTGATGGATTTGGCAGTCCTGTCCTGGGTTAACTTTCGATTTGATTACCTCAAAGGTCTTTTCCAACCCAAATGATTCTATGATCAAATGAAAAAAAAAGAAAAAAAAGTTGCTTCTAATGTCTCTTAAGTCACATGTATTGAACAAAAGTGTCTATATGCATCACAGCGCTAGTGAAAATATTTTAGTATAATAGACAATATCTGAATGTGAAACATAGGTATTGGGGAGACTGAAAAATAATATGAAGCTTTCATATTTGGGTAACATTTATTCTACTTTATAATGTCAGCCTTGGAATTCTTTTCTTTTAGTCATCTCTGTTTTTTACTCTCCTTGACACACTGTAGTAAAAAAGAAATATATGCTAGCTGATCTCCTATGACTAATGTGTTTAGAACTTGAAGGAAGAGCAAGTCTTCTCCAAAAGCCTCTAAAGCAAGCAGAAAGAAAATCTAATGCAAAGCTTTTTATTCTTGTAGTGACAAGAATTTTCATTTGGTGATTCATTTTGTAAAACCTAGATTGAGTGGACTCATCAAAAAGCTGTAAAAGAACATCTTAATCAACCCAGGAAACTACAGAAAGCTTTGGAAACAGAAATAAAAGCAAGAATAATTGGTTTGTTTTCATTCTATGTGCTACTTAGGAAAGCAATTAGTACTCTGGGGATTTTGTGGGGGAACAGAATATAGGAATTTCTATTGGATAAATTCTGTCACCCACATTCATTTTGAACAGTTCCCAACTGAATGAGAGGTCACACACACTGTATTTTAGTGTACAGTTCAATTCACAAACATGAGAAATGCCAGAATGCAAAACTTAAATATATGTATTTATAGTACATCTTTTAAGATTTACTTTTACTGTGTTGGAATCCAAATCTCCAGACTCTCATCCTGCATCTCAAGTATAATGCACTTGTCAAAAAAAAAAAAAAAAAGTTAATAATTACCTTTATTTTAAATCTAAATAGTTTTTAAATACTTAGATTCAGCATTAGTTGAATTCTCTGGACATGTCTAGTCTCTTGTTTAAGGATGTGACCAGAAAAGTGACTATACTTATTATGAAGAGACTTAATAACTCCATTCCTCTTGTGAATAAGATACTCTGTTGATAAGGTAGTCTCTTGATAAGGTACTATGTTGTCAACAGGCTATACTAATTGCTTTACAATGGACTGGAAACAGACATATGATCAAATCATAACATGTTTCTTCATTAACTTCAACCAAAGCAATGAGTAAGGTGCATAAGCATCATTAATAACAGTGTTGTTTCATCCTGTTCTAACAAGAACTTGAACTGATTATCAGACACAAAATAAGCATCTTTTGAAATGTGTGGTCCTACCAGCCTACTACTAGTAGTTACTACTATTATTTACTAGTTGTGGAAGTCTAGATAGGGAATCCCTTAGTTCAAAGGATCCCCAGCCTGAGGAATAAAATTCCATTCCATATTTATGTGCCACCCACAATATATTTTAAAGCAAAACTGTGTTGATGTATAGAAAGGAATCAAATTCCCTGAGAAAGAAGAGAAAGGTAAGATGTGACTCTACAGAAAAATGTTGGATACCAACTGGGAAAAAAAGTTCAGTTCTAGTTCCTATTCTCACTACTTTTTTTCTTTTTTGTATCCCTTAACAATTTCAATTGAGCCATATATGTATCTGAGGTCCCCTTAATCCAGTCTCAATAAACTACAACATTACAGTCTCCTGTGTTATTTCAAAAAATCTTACCTCTTGCTGGCATACTACAGTAATTGCAGCAAGACAGAACTATGTGGAAGGTCATCAGAGGCAGTGGAATGTCTTGATAATGCTTGGATTTGGAATATGGATCCTTCAAATATTTTCCATTGGTATAATTTCCATTAAGTATGAACAATAGAGCATTAAGAAATTGCAGAAAAAATGTTTAGATATCCAGAGCATCTAGTTCCTGTAAGGTTTATAGGAAAGTGAGATTCATTGGGAAGTCTGTAATCAAATTTTTAGTCTGTAATCAAAATGCTATTTGCGAAACTAGATGTTTTAGTAGCAAGAAGCCTTGTTTTTTTTTCCTTGAGACTAATATCTAACATGAATTTTGAAATTGTGTGAAACTAGCAGTTTACTTAGTATTGTCTTGTTTACCGAAAGAATATGCCTATGCACACATAAGCGTACACCCCACAAAGAATCTGTCATAACAGTGAATTTATAAAGCTGATGGACTCACACAGAGGCCAATGACCATACTTTCATGAACTACAAAGAAAATGACCTGTAAAGACCATGGCTATAGCCATAGCTACTTTTTAAAACATAGCTTGACAGAGCCATTCTTGCATATTTTTATTATGAAAAGAATTTGATCAAGTTCTGTTCTTAACTTCATCCTGTATCCAGTTTAGTATTTAGTCATTACAAATTTATTTAAATCTTCCACACTCTTTTTTGTACAATAAAAATCCTATTAATGTCATCAGACTATTAACTATTTATAGTGAAAAAAAAATTGTAAATCTACTGAAACAGATAGAACCAGTGATCTTTATTTCTACTTCAAAGTATATCTCGTTATTGTTAAAGATGAACTTTTAGTAAAGGCATTTCTCATATCATTTATTTAGCTTCTGGCAACCTCCAGTTTATTGATTTCAGTTTTACATTTAATTAAACTATTCCTGATATGTATGTCAACTTCCATTGACTAACTTCATCAAAACTACATTGGTCTTTAAAGGTGCCTTGTTTTAAGTTAATGCTTGCGTTTTTTAAATAAGGGAATTAATCAAGTCTCCATGAGAAACAAGATGTTAGTTCATTCAACAATTTCACTTTTCAAAAAAGACTAAATATCATCCTGAAATGATGTATCCTATTGGTAAGTTACGTTGACAATATCCCTTGAAAAAGACTTGACAGGTGCCAATCAGATTTTTTAAACTTTTTTATTTAGTTGCTCAACATTCTATCTCTTGGGAATTCACAACCACAGATAACAATAACTTGGATACATCAAATGTCTGATTTTGCTCTGCATTACAACAAATTTTTTTGAAGCTCACAAAAAATGCTGTTTCAGGCAATTAAAAACATTTCAATGAGTTGTCAGGTTGCAAAAATATCTTTGTTACCATGTCACAAATTTTGTACACAGTTTGGGCTGATGCATTATTAAAGATATAGGAAATAAATGGGTTTGAATTTTATAAAAACATTGCAGTTTAAGTTTGGGATTTCTGACTCTTAGGTGAACATAACAAATGGGGGATAAAGTTCCATTTCTTGGTCTCCAGTTCCTCTAGAAATAGGTAATGTCAGGAAAACATATGGGATGAAAATTACAAGAAAGAAAGCATGGGCAGAAAAGGATAGAAAACAAAACAAAAACAAAACAACCCCCCCCCAAACAAACCGAAAGGAGGCTCTGGAACAACTTTATAAACATACTTTTGAAGATGTAGAAATATTTAAGGCAACATTTCAGGATAGCTCACTCAAAAGGAAAAATGTTTATAGCATGGCAGTAAAACAGAGGTTAATATGATTAACAATTACAGGCCTAATACTCTGAATGAGTTTTGTCAGATTCATTTTAAAAAGCAGTCTAGACAAATTCCCATGTTTTCATCATCTGGGAAAAAAGAAACCAACCTCAGTGTGAGTAATAACATGTAATCTGATTCCAGAACAATGATGCCTCAGTAGGCATGCTAGGAATACTCCATAATCCTCGGAAAGAAGCTTTCTTAATATGTCTTCCCTACAAGCAATATTTTCTTTCTTCTTCCTCATTATTTCCTCTCTCTCTTTTCATCAGCTGTGACCTCCATTTTGTTTTCTATTTGCTGTTTCATTATAGATATGAATTTTCAAATTTTCAAATATGGGCACTTTTCAAAGGCCCATACTTGTATTATTTTTTTAGACAGAAGCTGAAGGGCCTAACAGTCCCTTGAAATTCTCCTCTAAAACTAGAATACTGTTAGCTGAACTTGGTAACTCCAAAATACACTGTGTGGTAAGATGGTTTCCTGAAACAATTTAAACTTTTCAGGGTCAGTGACTATGGATATTGATCCAAAGACAATTACTTTTTGATGGCTACCAGATTGTATACATACGGAGTATTCTTATACTGTATTTGATTTTCCTAAACTGAGTCAAATTTTAGGAATTAAGAGGAAGTAGGGCTTGATTTCCAATATAATATAGCAATAAATTAGAATTCAATAGAGTTGTAGGAGATTATCTCTCAATATAGGATATAACAGAAGATTTAAAAATTATAGGCCAAGTCAGGTGTTAGGCAATTACTGTAAATGATAGATTGATAGGAATAAAGTTCTGTTGAATGCCTGCCTAGTGCCACAAAATGAGCAAGAGAGACACTCATCCAAGCGGGAGAGGAATACAAAGCTTTCCTAAGCAAAAAAATACAGTCTTAGCTATGCATAGGCCCTGTGAACTACTTGTCAATCCCATACACAAGCTCAGGAATACTCAAAAAACTTGTGATCATCAAAGCAAAATACAAGGATTGTTGTGACTCTCTCCTGCATCCTACAATCATGTGTTACTGGCAATAAATGAAAGGCATGCACTTTACCACCTAAGAATGAAATAATCTTTTTCCTTTGGCCATATACCAACAAAACTTGTGGTCTGGATTGTCCTTATGAATGTGATGAATCTTATATCATTTCCTAAATCAGGGTAAGGCCACAGTCAAAGTATAAAAAGATACAAAAATCAGACCAAATAATGCCAGCATGTCAATAAATCCCAAATAAATTGGCCTAGATTTTCCCGTACAAATAACTTAGGTCATAGACTTAATAAAGAAAATGTATTAGCAAAGTCAAAGGCATTAACCTTTCCCTTTTACCTTGACAGCTGAAAATACACTTATCAAGAAGGACTGTCCTCTAATCCTTCATACTTGATGCTCTTGCAATACACAGTCCTTCATTAAACTTTACATCTTTTATCTATACAGCTCATTCCTGAACTTCAGCAAATCCTTGACATAAGTCACTGAAAGGATAACACTGTCTGCATTTGCATCAAAGTCTTTGAAGAAGCTCCTTAACAAGAGGGCATTGACTCACTTGTCAAGCTTTATTCTAGAATACTTTATGAAAATGCATACTTTTAACAATGAGACAGGTGAAACGAATGGAATACCATAATGGCCATTAATACTAGACTGAAATGGCTTGATACTTTCTAAAAGAAGCCCTAGAGGAATCTCTCAACAAATACCAATATTACACACAGGTTCCACAGAAAATCAGCATTGGGTATTAACCAATGAGATATTCAGTACAGTATTAAAAAACTGGAAAAAAACACTTGAATTAGACCTTTGTCTGAAGTTATCTTAAATTATCATATAGCTATAACTACAGTAGTAATATGGTAACAATACAGGACCATCACATGATTTTTGCAAGTATATTCCAACAGACTGGCTTAAAGAACTGTTTACTGAAGCCAGATGAATGCCAAAGCACATGAGCAGAGCATTTTGTGGGTTGGTAGTGCAATCCATGTTTTGGTGCTATTTAGCAGCTCTTAGCATTCCGATTCTGCAATGCCTAACACACCTCAGGGAAAATTCAAGATACAAAATTATAAATTAAGAACTCTCACCATTAAAACAACAACAACAACAAACCAAACAAACAAAAAATCCACTCCAAAACCACCAAACTAACAAAAGCATAAAACTGAATTTCTTACCATTTGACACTTAAGGTAGTTCATCAACAGCAATTTACACTTGAAGGAACATCAGATTATCCATTTGACTGACTTTTTTTAACTGTTAAGATGGAAGTTCTTTGTCTCCATATTGTTTCATAAATCATGAAACGCACTCTTGGTCTTCATCAAATTTTGATTTATTAATACCTTTTTTAATAGTAAAAGGGAAAAAACCTTGTACTTACTTTATTTATGAATTCCTTACCATACAGCAACTATAACATATTAACAGTAACATAGCACCTTTTTACTAGTTTGTACATGAAATATTGCAAAGATTATATTTGTTGAAGCCAGAATTATACGTATAAATTTTATTTGGAAAAACACAACTTCTTGAGTTTGGACGAAAAAACAGTAGTTAACGGTTTTTTTAAGAGAGTGAGCGAGCAAGCGAGAGAGAGTGTGTGTGTGAGAGATAGAGATAGATACTAGTTTTCTAGGCTTAATCATAAAGTTTTGCTTCTTTTGTTAAGAGTAAGTCAAAAGCCAATATCCATTAAAATCTCAAGAACCTGATCTTTTTGATCTTTTTGATCTTTTTGATATTAGAGCTAGAAAAGTTTTACAAAATTGATGGTATCCAGAACTTTACACAAATTTCCTAAATCTTATGAACATCGGTATCCAGAATATTATACAAGTTGCCTAACTGTTAAGAACAATAAATTTAATCAAGAGCTATATTTTGTTTGTGATTCAATTTTTAACAGATTTTTTATCTCATATTATCTGTAGCATTTTGTATCTACGACATTTTCCTTTTATCCATAAATTCATCCATGTATTTTATTACATTTTGTCTGTATCAGTTATAGACATTTATAATTATAATTACATAACATATGGATACATATGTATCATTTGGTTATGGGAGAGAATGTAATTATTAAGGGGTATTTTACAGGTAATGAATTTAGGACCACAAAAGCACTTGTGGGATATGGTGTTTGGATAACTTTCACTTTGTAAGCCTTGCTTTTTCCTGGCACTGGGTGTAGAGATATTCAATGTATCATATTATGGCATTCAAAACCAATACAACTGAAACCTCTACAGAAGGAGAATATTTTGAGTGTAAGATAGATAGTTCAAGATTGGAATACACAATAGAATTATGAATGGCAAAATTTCTAATTTTTAAAAATCAGCACTAGATTGGGGGAAAAAGAGATACATCCTTCTCTCAGCATGACAGAAGGTGCTCTAGAGAGATGCAGTTCCCTAAAAAAGCTGCTAGGTGTTTTCCCTAAGGTGAGGAAATGGGTTCAAAAATCTTAATATTCCTTCCAATGACCATAAATTGAACCACATGCAGCTTGAAAACAAAACAACTGCCCAAAATTGATCATTCAACTGACAATCAGAACAGTTCCTGGGATTCTTTGGGGAAATGAGGCATATGTTTGCCCCAGGGGAAATCAATCCATGTTCTGAATATGTCATACTTGCAGCATTTCTTCTTTTTGATGCCAGCTAATCTAGTACTTTTGTGTTGTTAACCTGCTGTGTGGGACAGAATAAGTGATTTAGTGAAGTGGCAATTTGAAAGTGAGAAAAGCAACGTATATATCAGTGGCTCAAACTATTTAAGTCATCTGTCAGAAAATCAGCTTTATATAAAAGAGACTTTTGTAGCATAGAAACATAGATATGTTATACAGTTGTCCCCTGGGGATGGAAGTGACTCAGCTATAAATGTGGCTGTTTCAGTCTCAGGACAGACACACAGATTGCTCCATTCTGTGGGATTCAACTGAGTGGTCTTTTGCAGAATGGTACTATTCTAGCACAGAGTTTCATTTCCTGGCAAGAAAATGAAAAGCACATTGAAATAATGGTCTCCAGAAACGTTCTTCTGGAGCTGTCTTGCAAACAGCTCTGTTCCTCTACTCACATAAAACAAGCACATAAACCTCTTTTTTTCTTCAGAGTATCTCAAAGAGCATAATCTTCCTTTGAGAAACAATAGAATAGCACAAAATGGTTTCAACTAGCTTTCCTCAGCTCATAAGACAAATTCTGGTTGTCAGGAAACAGTAATTACATTACCATTCGTAATCATCTCAGCTTTCTTCAGTAATTCTGTTCATATTTTTTTCTAAATTATTAATGGCTTTTTCTGGTGGTTCTGTTGTTGGGTTTTTTTTAACAGCTATTAAAAGAAGTTTTTGTTTTACAAAGCTCAGAATTGATCTGATTTCTTTATGTATTTTTCTAAATGTTTTAAATGAAACAAACATTGTTTGTATATGTATATGTATAAGTGAAAAGCAGAATTTTAATTAGTAAGAAGCAGTAATGATTTTGATAGCCTCAGAAAATGCCAATGAATACAATAAAAAGACAGAAAAACCTTTTGTTCAAGTATTCCTGTCATAGGCATTTCATAGTATTTATTACAGAGAAAAGAATAAAAAATTCTGTAGCAGAATAACAGTTTTGTTAATGGTCCAGTAACTGTAGGCAGATTGAGCAGAATCAAACTTCTTCATGCAAATACTTTATCTCTAGCTGAACTCTCTGTTCATAGCTACCTGAAATGAGGTTGTAGTGAGGCGAGTCTTTTCCCAAGTCACAAGCAATAGAAAAAGAGGAAATGGCCTCAAGTTGTGTCAGGGGAAATTTAGACTGGATATTAGAAAAAAATTTCTTCACTGCAAGGGCTGTCAAGAAATGGAAAAGGCTGCCCATGGAAATGGTGGAGTCACCATCCCTGGAGGTATTTAAAAAATGTGCAGATGTGGTACTTAGGGGCATGGTTTAGTGATGGACTTGGCAGTGCTGGGTTAACAGTTGGACTTGATCTTAAAGGTCTTTTCCAACCTAAATGATTCTATGATTCTATAAAGAAAATTACAGAAATCCCTCTACCATCCATTCAAAACATCAGAATCATTCATAATGGGAAGGAAAATGTTCCTATGTGACATTTTGATTCAAGAGCTTTAAAAGTAATTTAAAAAAAAATAATCTTTTTTGTAATGGATATTAATTCTTAAAGTTTCAAAATATGAATTAACCTTTAATTAGCAGAATCGGGTAGCTTTCCTTGCAAGTGTGTTGCTTCATAATTACGTCTTTTTTGTTAAATATTTTCTTCTGAGTCATCTGGTCCTGTTACATGGTAAACTACTTACTGGGTTATCTAATCCTAAATGGTGGCTCTGAGGATTTAATTAACTGCTCATTAGCCACTTCCATCTCATGAAATATGGATGTCCCCATCCCATCCTACATGGGAAGTAAGAATCCCACAGATCTACCTTGCTAATTGTTCATTAATAAGTTCAGTTTGTTGTTTGCTTTCCAAATTAATGACATATACTCAAAAGATGCCAGCAAAGCACAAAGATACTATTTTGGTAAGAAACTTTCCTCAGAGGTCTCAAATGAATTCTCAAGAGAGAAAACCTGTGACATATCTGCTTACCTAGCTTACTGCAAAAGTATTATATTTACTTTAGTTGCATTTCAGTTCCCAGGGTTTATTTTTTATGTAGTTTCCAACAGATAAAAGCCAATTTTATTTTTGGAACTCACAGTGTGAAATTCAACCAAGTTTTGGTAACAGACTTTTCTCCATTGTGTTGAGATAAAGTTCATTTCCGAAAGCTAAGTGAGCTGAGGGAATTTGCTGCATGAACGGTAAGCATCTGACAAAAGAAATCATCTCTCTTTTCCAAGGCAGCCCCCTCTAAGACCTCCCACATCAGTAGCAGTTGCCTTTGGACCAAGGCATGCAGGAGAGAAGGGAAAGTAATTACAATCCATCATTGCAGTGTAAACAGGTGTGTCCCTACACTTGACCAGACAGGAGAATTTCAAGGATGCAAGTTTGACAGCAGATACAGAAGAAATTAAAAAAAAAAAAAAAAAAAGAAAAAAAAGAAAAAAAAAGAAAAATTGAAAAAAAGAAGATACTGAGATACTGAAAGGGTGCAAGAAAGAACAAATGTCAGCACAGGGAACAGAATAGGAATAGAGAAAAGAAGAAAGGCTAAACTGTACATAATAAAGATAAGAATGTTTAAAGTTGCCAAATCTTTCTTGTGCTCTGTACATTTGTAATTATTCAAACCTCTCCAAAATACTTTTCTCTGCCTGATTCTAATCATCATAGTGCTGGCAGTTCTTGTTTTCATCCATCTTCAGTAAGTCAACAATATCCTCTAATAATGTCAATCTTACCTCACAGAACTGTAGCTGCTGCACTAAAAGAGAATCGAGTATTATTGCATTTTGATTAAGTAAAATCATTCTTACTTTACGCTGTCCCAGTTTTTCTCTGTAAGCATACAAAATAGATGATGGAAAGTCCAATTTAAAGTCAGGTCATCAGCTGTCAGGAAACAGTTGTTTAGGGCTATTGTAAGAAATTTTCTTAAGTACTAATGAACTTGAAAATAAAAGTGAGTAAACTTTGTTTAGTTTCTGTTTGTCCACTCTAAAATATGCACTTAGAGCATTATTGCTTCTAGCTTGCTGCGAGTGTTTTTTCGTACTATTGTATATAAAAGTGAATTAAAGGTAAGGTTATTCTAATTTATTTACATCCATTCCCATTACAAAGCAAAACCAGAATCTGCATTTTTTGACAATATTTAATAAGAATTTCCCTAGTATTGAAACTCTTGTTGCCCTTTACACCACAAGAACGAAAAGTTTCTAAAATGTGTATGCATTTCTCCTGACTAAATTTTACCTTGATTTGCTCTGTACCTCTCATTCTACTTCTCTGCATGCAAGACACGTCAGCTGAATAATGGCCAAAGTGTTTTACCCTATATCAATCAATAAACTTTTTAGAATTGTCTTTCTAAAATATTCCTGTGAAAGGCACTTCTCTTCATTAAGATGTTTGGCTAACAAAACAATTAAGATTTCTTTTTTTAGAAAGTGTTAGAATTAGGCTCTTATATCCTTATTCAGATAGCTAAGGAAGTAATCTTGTTTTTATACATGCTGAGTATTCTTTAAATAGGAGTAGATAGAATCTAATGGTAGCTCAGCATGTTGAAAAACATTAAACCACTGGTTGGGAATCTTTACAGGCATATAAATTTATTTTTGACATTCAGCTTTACCTAAGAATAAAACCCACATAAGATACTGGACTAAGTAGAGGATAAGTGATCTGTTTATGAGTTCTATGTTTAACATTTATGACTAGCTAAATATTTTTTGTCATTGATACAGTGATTGTAAAATGGATCCAGAATTGGTGTTTGTGTTTTGTTCAAGGAATTTTATCAACGTGATAGCTATGTAATATTCATAGTCTTAGGCTTGAAGATTTCTAGAGACATACTCTTTCATGATAAAAAGTATCTGAATGGGTTATGGGACAAAAAGAGAACAGAGGTTGAGTTTTGCTGCTGAGGTAAAACCAAAAGTAGTTTCCTTGAAGATTAAGAAATAGATAGCAATCTACCTCACACTATTGGAGCGTATAAAGTCAAGCAAGTATAACCATATCCTAACTGTTGAATAACATATTCTTGGCTATGGGACAAAAGAGAGCATGATTTTTCACATACAATATTAAGTCTTGGGGAGAAAAAGGAGCCTTTTACTTAAGGTATAACAATTCAGCCTCAGTAATCAGTGTTATGTCCAGTTGTTTTGATTCCCTTTAATAACTGGGTACAAACCCTCCCCCCACAGTCTCTTCCCTACAGGAGTCTGTGACAGTGTGTTTCAAAGTTTTGTCATTGGTATACAACTTGGAACTTTGAAATAATTTTTGTTGTTCAGGAAAACATGTTATTCTGCAGAGAATAAGTGATCGAAGTACAAATCACTATGCAGCACAGAAATTGTTGTGGCTGAGTCCTAGAAATGCTAAATATCCAGGCCAGTTCTCTTGAACACAGATATATGGAGACATTCAAAAGAGAATTTTTCTGTTGGAAAATACTAAAAATCATAACTTCTGTTCAGAATGTGTCTGGCTCAATGACAGGAGAAAGGCAAAGCAATTTGTTTCATTAGCCCATTTTTGATGCAATTGTCTCTAGTTTCAGAGTTAAATTACTGTCAAAGTTTTGCTGTATTTTGCAAGAAGTCATTAGGTATCAAGGCTAAGAGGGATGTACTGTAACTAGGACAGTCATATAGGGTACAGAGTTAGTTTTTCCTGTAAGAATAGTCTATAATTTGTTTAACTTAACTACTTTTGCAGCTGAAACTGCGTAAAAATTGCTATTCTATCACAGAACAGTGTCCTAGAGCATTAAATTAAAAAAAATCATGCACATATCCCTAAATATTCCCCATGCCTTCTCTGAAGTTCAGCACCATTTTCAACTATCCATGAAACAGGAACAGTTTCAAGAAATGTTAAGAATTTCAACAGAAAGGGACAAAAGTTGTTATGTCATGGATAAAAGGGAAAAGGAATTACTGTCAGGAATAAATCCTTCAATTCTTAGAACAAGGTACCATTTTAGAAAAATATTTGTGTTTGGTATTTCCTCTCCATCAATGAGCTCATTGCTTATCTCAGGTATTTGCATTTCCCAGACCTCCTTATCTGTTGCTTAGGCAGCTCCTGTGAAGGACGTTACAAGAGGTGCTGAGTCCCAGGAACATCAGGTCCAGGGTTCCTCCTGCCTGGCTGTTGAAGCCCAGTCCAGTCACCCCACAGCGTGAGGAGCTCTGTCTCTTAGAAATAATAGACCTAGATTTGATAACCTTTGGTAGAGTATTGTAGGCATGAAGAGGATAGTGTTTGTGCTGTGGAAAGTAATTGGACGGTATTTACAGGATAAATAGAAGAAAATTAGTAAGACCAAAGCATGAAATGAGGTGGAATTGGGCAAATTATATACACAACATATATATATTTGGACACTTACTATATATTTTTAATATTTTTCTTCTTGTTTGCTCTTTCAGTTTAGACTGTAAATCATCAAGCATGAAGGACTTTTATTGCACTTGGATTCCTGTGTACTTATACAGATGCACTTTGTGTTTGTCTAGCTAAAGGCATGGGGTAAAAATGTAAAATAATATAAATACTAACAACTGATTTTTTTTTCCCCTCCCAGTTTCTTGGAGGGTGTCAGATGGGTTTCTCTTTGGATATGGCAAGTGGGTATTGATGAAAGAGTATGAAAATCCTAAAGATTTCTTACATATACATTTATTTGCTTTTTCTGTAATTCTTGTCAAGCGGTAAATGCTGAATAAATATTTAGAAGCTAGTTTGCCTTTCAGAAAGCTTATCATTCTATTTTGCTACCTGTTGCAGGCACATACTTGACATGTATAAACAAACCTAGAAAAACAGTAATTGTACGGAAGAGTTTTAATTGTAGTCATTCATCAATGAGGTCTGTTTTTAGTTTTCACTCATGAGGATTCCATAATGTAAGTATCTGGCACTGGGAGGAAAGTTAAATAATTCTTGTCAAGGAATCTGCATATAGTTTATTCCAATCAGATGAAACAGTGCCAGTGACAAATTCATCTTCCCCACCCCCCACCCCTGGGATTTCCCATTATTTTAGAGTATAGATATTTTTGTAAAACATATCCAGTAGAAAATTTAGTCAGTGTTATACACCATTTATTCCGAAAGCTTTATTTTTCATCACAGGAGATTCTATTGTCACAGCTGTGGTTTGAACAGTGTCAGAATTTACTTAATGTATATGGCTATGTATGTGATTTGCTCTGCCTCCTGTAAATTCACCTGCCTTGAATGTTACACTGCTGTGGTTTCAACAGTGGAGCCCAAACTACACAGTTTAACTCCCTCTGGTACCCATGCATTATTGCAGTTACCTGTCACTGAACAGTCACATTTTCCCACCTTTTTACTACTGGCAAAATTTCAAATATAAAGAATAGAAAGACAGCTTTGTGTTTTGTCTTTATAAAAGATTGTTTATTGTATGATTTTCTGGTGTAATAAACAGCTTTAATCAATTATTCAAACCTTCAAAACAATACAGATCTCAATCTGACTATCTGGACTCACAGGAGTCTTGATAAAACTATTTCTGTAAACAAAGCTGTCAAGATACATTTCCAGATAATGTCTGGGACTTCTATCACATATATTACCTTAACTTTCATGTTTTACTTCAAATTCTTTTAATATGGATAAGATGGACTTTAATCTGGTGCTTCAGAAAAGCAAACAGGAAAAACTCAGGCTCAAGATGTATACATACGTTAAATACAAGTATATACGCAAGTACGTTACATTGTGGATATGTTAAAATGTAGAACTTGCTGCAATTACTCTGAAATATACATTCACTGTATTTGTTGTGTTGTTTGTTAGAAATGTTTTGGTTAATAAGCTAATAACAAAGTTAATTTGGAATGAGACTAAATTTGGTAAGAAAGCACAAAAAATAATATTTGGCAACCAATTTCGATAATTGTTTAATTGTTTAATTCTGATTGAAATGAGTGTAGATAAAGTAACTGACATTAATTACGACTAGTTTAATTTTAATTTAATCTTATGATCAGGAAGACAATTCTAGGTACAAATAAAAGGCCTGAGGAAAGATGGAGGTGTACGAAAATAAAGATCAAATAGCTAGGAGTGAAATACTTTAAATTCAAAGGAAAGGTTTGGCTGTCTTCTTATGCAAGTGTATGCCAAGGTAACTATACAGAAGCAGCAGAGTGTGCTTGTAAAATCTACAAGGATCAGAGCAGAATCAGAACCAGATGTTTTTCTGAATATCAATTTTTAAATTGTCTCTCAGAACTATTTCAGCTTTCAGACCAGAATGACATTTTGCCTTTGTTCATACACTTTGAAACTCATTTATATCAGCAACCTTCACCATTGTTTTCAGTATCAATGCTACTAGTGTCCTTTACTGGGGGAAGCATTACTGGTAGACATCCGCATTTAACTACTTTTGCAAAATTACATTTATTTACAAGATCTTTTTTCACACATTGCTGATTCCACATATCATCAGGATTATTATTATTTTTTTTTCAAATCGACCTCTTAAGCAAAAGCTTAGCATATACTTATTCTAGATAGATAGATGTAGGTATATATAGACATACATATACCAATAAAATAGAATAGCACAGAACAGAACATTTCAGTTGGAAGGGACCTGCAACGATCATCTAGTCCAACTGCCTGACCAGTTCAGGGCTGAACAAGAGTTAAAGCAGATTATGAAGAACATTGTCCAAATGCCTCTTAAAAAACACTGACAGGCTTGGGGCACCAACCACCTCTCTAGGAAGCCTCATCCAGTGTTTGACCCACCCTCTCAGTAAAGAAATGCTTCCTGATGTCAAGTCTGAACCTCCACTGCTGCAGCTTTGAACCATTCCCACACGTCCTGTCACTGGATCCCAGGGAGAAGAGCTCAGCACCTTCCTCTCCACTTCCCATCCTCGGGAGGCTGTAGAGAGCACTGAGGTGGCCCCTCAGCCTCCTCTTCTCCAAACTAAATAAACCCAGAGCCCTTAGCTGCTCCTCGTAGTACATTCCTTCCAGCCCTTTAACCAGCTTTGTTGCCCTCCTCTGGACATTCAAGGACCTTAAAGATGTGGCTGCACTAGTGGTGAATACAGCTGAATATATAGCTGCTTACACAAAAAAAGGCAGATTTACACTAACTTAAGCTTGCAAATATTCTTCATGTATAAACTTCAGTGATTTCAAGAAGAGCTGAAATGTTTTAAGAGAGGCTGCCTTCTGTGTGATGCAGCTGAAAATTCTCAATCATTGTTAAATATTTCAGGAATGTTTTTAGTTTATTCTTTTTCACTGTAGATACAAAAATGGGTGGGTATGTGTGTGTGTCTGTCCTCATTTTTTCCAAATATCTGCATCTTAGATAAGGAATTTACTTATTCCTTTTTCTGTTACAAATAGATGTATCTTACTATTATGATTTTAAGTGGTCAGTGAATACATAAGGTTCTCCACAAAATCTGCTTTATTCCGTATGCACCTGGAACTAACTGTGACTAATACTGTGATTCTACTTAGCCTCTAAGGTATACATTGAACTTGCTGGAGAGTGGTGCTGCCTCCTGTTGATGGAGGAACACCAAAGAAGAACCAGGAGAAGAAAGAATGTACTTACTGTTTTCTACTTTACTACACCACCACGTAGATCCCAGACACATCAAGCCTGAGATGGCGTTGCAGTGACCCCCACTGACTAGTGAAGGTAGACTTGTTCCTAATCATGCCATTCTCTAGGTAGTACCAATTCAGGCAAATAGATATCAAAGTAAATAATATATTTTGCAAACAACAGGTGAAAATGTCATACCTGGTGGGAATGAGAAAAGTCACTTCTATTATTCTGCACTGAATGCCCTACAAGGTCAGCTAATGGCCTTTCAAAGATACAAACCTGACTGTTCATGAAGCTATAACCTATGGCTCAGTTTCATAAAGCTCATATGTCTGTGACCCAAGTTCCAACTTTATGAAGAACAATCGTGTGATTGTGGAGAAGCAATTAAGGCTAACACTTCTTTACCTGATGATGGGCAACCACTGGAAAGCAGAGATTATCATGCAAGTGAGGATATTGATCCTTAGCCCATTAGTCTGGCTGCTCCCAATCATTTATCATATCTGCTAGGTAATAAATAATTGTGTGCTTATGAATTGTATACAGAGAAAGCATTAAAAGGCTGTTCATCATCCACTGAAAGCTGCCTACCTTTGACCTCAATATTCACTGAAGAATTGGTTTGTATTGCATAATTCTATCTCAGGGTCATTGAACCAGGCATCAGTTTCCATACTCTCACATGCGCTGTTCACACGTACCTCATATGTCCCACATATCCCCCTGAATTGTGCCTGTGTGTGTGGGAAAGGAGGATTCACCTCACATAACTTCAGTCATAAAAGTCAGTGTTTTAAACTAGCCACCCTATATTACCTTTATAGTAATGGGGGGTGGGGTAGGGGTGGGGTGGGGTAAGGCTCCCTCAAAGGGTAAATCAACTCGTCGTAAAGCACACTTCTGAAAAAGGTTTGTATGATATACTATCAGGAGAAGCCTTCTTCTTTGGTTACAAAAATACACTAGGAGACAAGATTAGAAGTAGAGTATTAGAAGTCTAAATGACAGCCATCTAATGTGAGGCAAGACGAGTAATACCTTGGGAGCACTAGACATGTAGATAAATCTCAGAATCAGGGAGTTTGGCATCAGAATTCAAACCTAAGTTTACTCCAACAGTATAAATGCTGTCCTTGTCCTTCAATGGCAGTGGGAGAGAACAAGAGAGTTTGACTATTGATTGGAAACATCATTAGACCATGAAGGTCTTTAGCTACAGGTTCCTCAAAACTGGGATTTTCATTATGCTTTCAAAGTTTCCAGCACCTTATGCTCTAATAAATTATTCTGTAATAAATAAAATTGCAGATAAATAGATGTATGTATATAACATCCCTGTTTTAAAAATTAATGCACACAGTTAAATGTACATAAAATGAAAGTTCTTGCTTCCTCTTAGTTTTAGCAAATTAAATAGTTCACCAAGAGTCCTTAATTATTTAAAATATAATACAATGTCTTTTGAAAACAGTGCATTATATACTTAGTCCACACTTATATGACAGCTAATCAAATATAATTTAATAGCTTTTCTAATGGAAGTAAAAAAAATTAAATTCTAACGAAGTTGCCTAATTTTTATTTTCTAACCAGACAGAGTTGCAGCCCATAAAAAGGAGCTATCATAAGAAGAAAGTAATTATCAAAATGATTATAGGAACATTGAGAAGTATACAGATTGTTCAAAGGAATGTTAGGGAAACCTTCCACTTCAGCTGCTCCTTGGAAAAATATCATAAATGTACTACCATTATATGTTAAATCTTCAGATAAAAACTTGTTTAACTATTTAAAATATTTGTATGATTTTATAAGGCTTTTTTTTTTTTGCTTCCCTTTCTTTTTCTATAAATATGAAGCTACCTAACTGAGAAGAAAATATTTTTCACAGAACATGAAAAAATATATTATTATAATTTCTTCTATATATTTTAAAAGCTTTAGATTATATTTCCACTCTGCCACACAGCCACTCACTCACTGCCCCCACAGCAGGACAGGGGAGAGAATCAGAAGGGTAGAAGTGAGAAAACTTGTGGTTTGAGGCAAAGACAGTTTCATAGATAAAGACAAAGCTGTACACAGACCCAAAGCAAAGTAAGAAATTTATACATTGGTTTCCATCAGCCAGCAGGTGTGCAGCCATCTCCAGGACAGCAGGGCTCCATCATGCATAACAGTTACATGGGAAGACAAACTCCATAACTTTGAATATCCTCCCTTCCCCTTTCTTCCCCCAGCTTTTATTGCTGAGCATGATGTCGTATGTTCTAGCACATCCCTTTGGGGTCAGCTGTCCTGGCTGTGTCCCCTCCCAGCTCCTTGTGCACCCCCAGCCCCCTCACTGGTGGGGTGGCATGAGAAGCAGAGGCAGCCTTGCTGCTGTGCAAGCACTGCTTAGCAGTAACGAAACCATCCCTGTATTATTTTGATCACCAGTCTTAAACGTGGTGCTCTAGGAGGTACTAGGAAGAAAATTAACTCTATCCCAGCCAAAACAATAACAGACACCTGTATGTAAAGAATGGTCATTTAAATTTCAGCTTTATATTTAAGATTTATCTACACTTAATTTTCACAAGTGATTTTACAATTAGACATCTTTTGTCTTGAAATATTGATATGCTCTAAGATTAGCAAATATTCTAAAATTTATTTTTTAAAAAAATATTTATCTTTTAACAGCTGATATCCTATAAAAAAGTAAAAAAAAAAAAAAAAAAGAGCTGCTTTTCATGTAACTATATTAAAAAGAAGGAACTGCTTAAAGCAGTAGTTTTATAGAAAAGGTTGTGGTTTGTTGCTTTTTTTGGTTTGGTTTGATTTATTTTGGCTTTCCAGTGTCCCAGTCAGAACTCAATGTTTGGCTTTTCCAGTGTCCCAGTTTGAACTCAGTGTTGTTCTCAGGAGCAATGGTTTGGATATCTACTCTAGGGTACAGAATTAATTTCCTCCTCTGAGCCCACTTTGTTGTATGCTGCTGGGTTCCTGACTAGAGCCATGACTTTGGAGATAGGGTAATGAAGTTGCCTATTACCTGATATTTCTTCCACTGTGCACGCTTAGGCTGTAATTATAAAAAGAGGATTCAGGCAAGCAGAAGTCAGTAAAATACATAAGTATTATTTTCAGTACCTTTGCATGCATACTGAAGCATTTATTTTCTTAGAACATACTATTCATATAAAAGGATGCCACCAAATATACCACTCAGCTTGCCAATGTTTGTCTTATCTGCTAAATGCTTTCTGATTTTCTGGTTTTAATCTAGAAATGTAATCAAACAGAAATTAAAGGTTGTCTGCCCCATATCTCCAGCCATCTCTTATGACTACTTTGTTAATAAAATAATTCCACTACTAAACCCAGAAATTTTTCTTTTCATCATGCTATAAATGTTCACAAGCACCCACAATGCCAAAGATCTTAAGATCCATTAACAACTATCTTCTAAAATGGTCTGAAACCTTAGTACAGAGAATGAAATTATGTGAGCAAATGGAAGGTCAAGGGTTGTCTTGCAGATATTCCAGGTATCTTGAAAAATCTGGAAGCAGAAGGAGACTGCCTACTATTGAGATCTGTAGTGACAAGGCAAGTTCCAGCAGAGATCTTGCCTATAACTGTTTTGGAGTAAGTAACTGTGGAGAAAATACACTGTATGACTCAGGGAGCAAAGCTGAGCCCTGAAATTTTTAAAAAAGTAATATTTTTCATGCCTCCTTGTGCATATAGGTTATTGTGGTTGCAAGACCCATCTTTGGTGAAAAGTCTTGACTAAATGCAGCTGTTAAGATGGGAATATCAATGTAGCCAGCGTGTGGGACTGAGACACCTAAAACCATCTAAGGAGGCATTTGACCAAGAATGATTGTGTTAAAGAGGATGATGCCCATCAACTGGATTAAAGTGTAACCAGGGAATTGCAAAGGGATTTTTAAAACTAAGAAAGCAGAAGCTTGAAAAGTATAGAAGCAGCATAGAGGTTTGTACCGGAAGGGAAGCAGAGAAGGTAACAGAGCATGTGACCATGCTTTGAGGTCAGGCAGAGCAGACTCGTGTGTTTGCATCTGTGTGCATGTGCACATCTCTGTGTGTAACCCTCTTGGCCTTTGAGGGAGGTGTGCATGTAACTCAGAGAGAAAGCAGGGTGGATGCTTCTGGAGATTAATTATAGAGGGTTGTTTAGACTTTCCTGTCATATAAATTAGCATTTTGTCAGGATCTAGTACTGCGGTTTATTTGTTGCACTGCCAGTATTGATCTGCAGTGTACAGGTCACTGACTGCCAGTTAATTATGTGTCTTTGATAAATTAATAAACCACTTTAACCTATTTCAATGTACTTCAAATTAAAATCTTCTTGTTTAACTACTTCTGGTAAAAATACAGACCAGAACACTGAACTGAGAAAGTTTGGCTGCTGTATTCATTATTGGCAGAGAGTCAATGACACAAAATAGTATAATCACTCTATAGTACTTGAAGGGATCAACCACTAAAATGAATAAAATTCAGGTGGAAATTACTTAGCTGTTATTATTTCACTGAAGAAATTATAATTTGGAATCTTGGTTTCCTCTCTGGCATGCTGAAAAAATCTGTTTATTGCTATGGTGAAAAACTAAGGATTCCATTCAGCTGAAGCACGATTTCATAAAGTGAAATATTTTTGAAAGCAGTTCTAAACACAAATACCAGGTTTCTTATTTCCTAGCACCTTTTGACTTTATGATTACTTTGAATTAATAAGAATTATGTATATGTTCCCAGGGATTTGATCATGCTAAGTTCTCAAATGTTGAGTTAAATGCAACATCAGTTTTTCCTAGAACAATTTTATAGATATTTATGTGTCACATCTGCCACTTCTGTATAAAAACAACTTCAGAATATTCTTGATTTCAATTTGTTGAAAGGTTGGTCATAAGATAACAAGCTGCTTGGCCTCAAAACCTATGTAGCCTAGGATATTTATTTTGCTTCACAAACAATGCAGTTCTTATCTGGATATCAGCCATAAATACATTAAGATTTACAATCCATTAACATGCTTCTGAAGTGTGAATCTCTTTTCCAGTAAGAGCTATATATTTCCAAGCACTGGATCACATTTTGGTTAGATTAAAGAAAAAAGTGATACTAAATTTACCATACAGGCTTAAAACCAATAAGGACTTGAATTAGGTCACATTTAATATTTGTTACTCAACCAGGAATTTATCACCATTTTAATTTTTAATACTGGGCTTTGGGGGTTTTGTTTGATTTTTTTGTGGTTTTTTTTTTTAAATTACAGTTTATGTCACTTATTTCAAATCTAAAGCAAATCCACTCATAACTACTATTAGTTATTCTTATTTCTCAGCAGAGGAGCCCCTATTCAAAGCATTCTTAAACCTCCTCTGCATTGTGCTTCTTACAGGTTAAATCTTTGAACATGGAAATGTTACCAAATGCCTCCTTATAATACTCATTAGTTTATGAAGTGTATTTTTCCTTCTTTCTGTCTTGATAGCAGTGTGTATTAGTGCATTAGTGAGAAATAACCCCTCAGTTCTGAAAATGTCTTAGCTTTGTTTTATCAGGATATAGTTTCCAAAATGTCCACCCATTGGATCTTTAAAATAATATGTATTCCTTCTCCTGTAACTGAAGTTAAACTAACAAAACTGTAATTTAGCCTGCCCTTAGACTTTTTTTTTAAATAACAGCATTACACTGGCCACCTTCCTGTCTTTCAGGACGTTGCAAATACTAAATGAGCAGGGTAAAGTGCCTTTAAAAGTCCACTTGATATTCTTCTAGTTAGTCAGAAGTCTCATTTGTGCAATCTGTCTAGTCACATCACCACACAAAATATCATACAGTGTTACATTAACACTTCTTGTTTGGGTATCTGAACTCAGCTATTTTATTTTCCTGTCAAGCACCCCCCCAAAGAAAAAACACCCCTCACCACCCAGTGTAACAGACCTGCTGAAACTGTCGACAGCCTACAGAATGAGGCTCAAGAGCTCTTCACTTAGAACTCGGTTTAGTTTCACAGAAAAAGTGCCATCTATGGAAATAACTCCAACCCACTGTTTCTCAGTAATCCAATACCCTCCTGCAAGGCATAATGCAAGCAGACTCATTAGATACAAAGCAATAACTCCTCATTTGACATTTAATAAAAATTGTTTAGGCTAGAATCTATCAAACTTGAAACACATGCCCTACCCTGATCCAAATCAATATTTTTTGAATAGTCCAGCAAATAGATTGTGTGAACTGAAGATATACAGGTGGTCTAGAATCAGTTTATTCCCTGATTTTGATGTTTATCAGCAGGTATAATATCAGTAAAACTTGCTACTACATGCACCATTATGACACCACTTATTTAAGAAAATAAATAATCAAGATTGTCATGGCTTAACCCCAGCTGGCAACCAAGAACCACGCAGCTGCTCACTCACTCCCCCCCACAGTGGGGTAGGGGAGAAGATCAGAAGAGTAAAAGTAAGAAAACTCAGGCGTTGAGGTAAAGACAGTTTGATAGGTAGAGCAAAAGCTGCATGCAAGAAAAGCAAAACAAAGAATTCATTCACCACTTCCCATCAGCAGGCAGGTGCTCAGCCATCTCCAGGAAAACTGGGCTCTGTCACGCATAACAGTTACTTGCAAAGACAAACGCCATAATGCTGAATACCCCCAGTTCCTTCTTCTACCCCCAGTTTATATACTCAGCATGACATCATATGGTATGGAATATCCCTGTGGGCAGTTTGGGTCAGGTGTCCTGGCTGTGTCCCCTCCCAGTTTCCAGTGCCCCTCCAGCCCTCTTGCTTGCAGGGCCCAAGAAAAAAACCTTTGATTTAATATAAACATCACCCAGCAACAACCAAACCCATCAGTGTGCTGTCAACATTGCTTTCACACCAAATCCAGACCACAGCACTGCCCCAGCTAGTAAGGAGAATACTAAATCTATCCCAGCTGAAATCAGGACAAAGATAATAACCAGTACACATTAAGCAATATAAAGGTAATCTGTTCTACTATATTTTTACTATTTTATTTTAAAGTGTCCTTTCACAGGTGTCTAAGCATTGGTATAAAAGTAACATGGAGCTTTTGTTATCAGCGAACAACAGGGCAAACTCGATGAAGAGGCAGCAATGGACATGAGGGGAGAGAGGAGCTCACAGTTCCTTCTCTGTCTCACCTCCTGCTCCATAGCTGCTCTCACAGAAAGCTCTGGATCCATCTAGGTCAGTAAACTTAACACTTCCAGAGCCTGTTCTCCAGCCCCAAACACAGGCTGACTGGCTATAAACACAGTGTCCTCATAAAAAGTACTGGTATGAAAGGAGGCCTGCCCCATGCCTGGCTCCCACACTCTGCTTGGAAGAATGCTAGTTGTCCTGACCCAAAGGTGTGCTGGGGACCATTCTAACATTTAAAATGTGCACAACTTTTTTTAATTCCAGTATCTTTGCCTATGACTTGACATTATTTAATTTACTGATATATGTATGGCCAAGATCTTTGAGAGTGTGCTGCTGTTTTCCAGATCCATAGAACGGAAGATTAAGATCAGTGTTAAACAGGAATTGATTACTTTTATCTGCACTCCTCAGACCTGTCAAGCCAGTGGCTCCCTCTCACTACTGGCAGAATTCCTTCACAGTGATGTGGGTTTTGCCATTGAACTGAGGAATGGAACTCTATTCCTGCCCCTGGTCTCTGGGAATGCATCCCACCTTCCCTACTTTTCTCATTGTTCACAACTCCTTTTCAGCATGTAGATATCTGTTAAAGAACAATCCTTGTTCTGAGATATCTGTAAAGTTATAAGAGCAAAAAAAAAAATGCACTTAATTGCAAAGTTATAATTTTAGAATTTGCAAGCTCACAATGATGAATAGTGAAGTTCAGGGAAATCACAAGTTTGGCTTAGGTGCCCATCCTTTTTGATCTACGTTTGTGTTTTAAAATACCAGCAATCTCTGCTAATGTCCCCTGCTATTTTCCATTAATGTTATCCTTTTAGTGTACAATTTAATCAGTTATTTATATTGTTTTATTATTCTATAGTAGAGAGATCTATATATTTTTTAAAAAATTATACCTCATGTGATTATATTCAGAGGATAAACTTGCCAAAACTCAGTTCAAAGTTGGATTGATCAATACCAAAACACAACTGGCAAGTTGTAAAGATACATCCATAAACCAGGAGCATTGCTTTTGCATCATTAAGGGAATATATGAATGGAGTTCTCCTTTGAATTTGTATTTCAAGTTTCTTATTAATTTAAGAATTTTAAAATCAGCATTATAATTAAAACTGTCATGTATGGCTGAGGTAGTATTTATGCAGTAGCTTATGATTTCAAGTGCCTTTTACTTCTAAAAACCTGTTAATTGCCTGGTACACTGGTGTACTTTTGGATCTGAGAATTATCTGAGATCATTTTTATTGGATAGTGGAAAACAGAAAAAATTCTTCACGCTTTCCTAGTTGAGACTATGTTAATGACCTCTGAAGGTGATGGCTGCCTCACAGTTTACCAGGAAATGAGGTTCAAGGAGAATAATCAACCAAAAGGAAAAAGATGGGGTAGGGAAATTGATCAGTTTTTAGTTTGTTCCAGTGCCTTCTGCTTTAGTTTTGGACTCTGGAAGAGCAAGTCACTATTAAAAAGATGATCAGTTAATTAGGCACTGAAGAATACAGTTGAAATATAATGCATGTTAAGAAGATATATAATAATTTTCTTTCTTAAGCCAGTGCAGGAACAACTTTCCATAACTTTATGTGTGTGTCATTCCCTTTTCAGATCTAAGGCGTTACCAAAATACAAAAAAAGAAACTGGGTGGGGTGGGTCGGGAAGACAAAACCAAAAGTCTTTTAAGAAAAAAAGAATTAGATATGACTATTTAATGAACAATATGATTTTACTATTTCTTTAGAGTTTTAAGTGATGTATCCACTAGAGTGATCTACAGTTGGAAAGACCAAACATATCTAATTCCCTAAGACTAATCATATGAAAAGAAAATATAAATCCCATAGTAATCTGAAATATTTTCTGTGGCATAGGTTTTTAACCATTCTCAAACCGGGTGAAAAGAGTTTCAGCAAGGGTTTCTTTAAAGTTATCCTTTATTTTCAAATTTGAATTGAAGGTTTTGGATGTTTTCCCAAAAGAAGATGAAGATGGAAGAATACTTACTTAAAGCTTACTTTATGACTTAAAAAACTCACTGGCAAATTTGCTTTTGCTAGTAAATAGTTTTGGGTTTGGTTTGCTTTGTTTTTGTTTTTGGTGTTTGTTTTGTTTTTGTTTTTGTTTTTGTTTTTGTTTATACAAGTTTTCTTGGTATAAAAGGTAACCATCTAATCCAATTTGGCTTCTGCGTTAAAGAGTTCCACCTCTCCCTAATATCTTGGGCAAGCTGGAAATATCCTGCTATTTGAAATATACTCGGGGTTTTGATTAATTAGCTCTTTCCTTTACAATATGTAATTTTCAGGGTATTTACAGCTTTTGTTTGTATACATTTCCTAAATCACAGAATAAAAGAGAAGAACATAAGGGAAGACAAGATAAATATACTGAGTTTATAGATATTTTGTAGTTATGTCTGTAATTTTGGTTTTGAAGCTTGCCCTCGAGTGGAGAAAGTATAATACTTGGAGATATACTGTAATTAGAATTATTTCTCAAATAATACTTTAATTTACTCAAAACATAAGCAAATAGCTTCTTATTTGTGAAGTACCAAAAATCTTAAAGAGATCAAAAGTGCCTCTTAAAATTCTTACTACTACCAATGTTATTTTATTAACATAACATCAAAATGTTATTAATAACATTTTCTGTGTCAATACTTATATTTGTTCCTTGCATCACCACATTTGACAAAATACAATGCTTAATCTGTGCTGGAAGATGTGAATTTATTGTGCTATGAGCTGAATGCTAAACTGAGTATTAGCTCAGTCCAAAATATCTGCAATTGTAGCTAAGATTTTTGGTTATTGCTGCTGGATTTTTTTTCTAAGAGCTAAGTCTGCATGGCACTGCATTGTGTTTAAAAAAGAAGCCACTTCTGGAGCTAACATGGAAACCTAACATAAAGGTAATCATGCAGTTGATCTTCTCTGGCCATGGACATGATGAACCTCCAGGTTCACTTCTTTCTCAGAATTCATATTTAATTTGTGGTCAACATGATTCACCAGGCAACTTATTGCTGATCTATATATGCTGGATGAGAGGCTGGCACTGATGTTTGTTCTTGTGGAGAATGAGTTACCACTCCATGGAGTCCTCTTGATCTTCCTTCTTAAGTTGTAAGAGATCTTTTCAGCTTTAGAAGCCAGTGTTGAAAAACAACCCTAAACTTTAACAGTCAAAGCGTGAAGAGCCTTTTAGATGGACAAGAATTTTAAAAATTGCAGGCTCTTGGAAGGACTAAAGTGCATTCTGTTAACCAAAGAAATAATAAAAAATAATGCTAGATTTGAATGAAACAATTTAATACCTGTTGAGTTTAGGAGAGGATGCCCTCAAACTCAATTTCAAGAAGTGTAGAAGCTTCTTGAGACAAAATTATATTTTATTCTTAGTTTACTGTTGTCAACATATACGCTATTCAATTAACATTTTCTTAGCATATCATGGGAAGCATGCATTGTGAAAAGTGTGTAGTAAATTCATAAAACTAGTTGATTAGAACAGTTTTCCACAAAATTACTGCAAAGACCTGTAATCCTAGATTCAAGCTGCTTAAATTGATTTGTGGCTTGTCCAAAATCATCTGTATTACAATATAAAAAGTGAGATTTATAGTAATAAAGTGGCACTACGCAAACAAATAAATTTGAATGTGCAATAGTGTTCTATTAATGGTAGTATATATTTGCTGACAGTACTAATAATTCTCTGTTAGGCCTGAATTGTGTATGAAACCCCATTTTTTAAGGTAAAGGCTTAAGAAGGACTGGAAGCATGAAATGCAGAAAATCTACTGCTATTGCCCTTTAAAATTTCAGGGATGCCTATTAAGCTAGATGTACAGTTTAAAACATTTTGTAATCTCATCGTTGTCTGAATTCTGCACAGATAACTGCCAGCTATCATTCAGCATATGGGATTACTATGGCAGTCCATATGCTTTGTAACATTTGGTGTTCAAATTACAAGTTGCAAAGATAAGAAGGTGGCCCAGGCAACAAAGCCTAATTACTAGCAGCTACAAAAAGCTGCCAGCTCCAATATTTTCCTGTCAATTTGGGTTTTAAAACTGAATTGTATTAACCTGTTTTACAGCTCCAAAAATGTACTCACAACATGGACCTGTATTTGTACAATAAACTCAAGACTCAATAAGCTTGACTTGATATGCTACATATGATTTGAACGAGAATATTTATTAGGGTTTTTTATCTAAGCCACGCTTTATAGTGTGTCTGTAGTATAGTCTTGCCCGTATGCCTTCCTGTGATCAAAAATCACAAGAGAAGGATTGGAGAAGCACTGGCCCAGTTCTATACTCAGGGCTTCCTGATCTTACATGCTACAACATGCTTCAAGCACAAAAGATCTGATTCATTTCTAGCTCAAGTCACTCTTCCAGTTTCAGCCTTTTTCTGACACATACCGTTTGCTGTATGTTTCTAAAAAGCTGCCCTGGAATCCTTCTGATAGCCTCTTTAAAGCTATCCACCTTACTCTTTTAAACTTGAACCACTGCTAAACTTTTGAAGTGGGTCTCTTGATCATTCCTGCTTGCTGCACTTTGATTTGCATCAGTCTATCTCTAAATATTTAGTGTGCAGGATGTTGGTTTTTCGGTGGTGGGTTTTTTAGGGTTTTTGTTTGGTTGGTTGGTTTGAGATTTTTTGTTTGGTTGGGTTTTCAGGAAGGGTTTTGTTTCCTTTTTTACAGCTTTGCCTTGCATTTTAGTGCCTTACAGTGTACCCCAGGGTGCACCTCTTATATGTTCAAAGCAGTTTTCTTCCTGATGGAAGTGAAATTGAAGTCATGCAAAAGCATCACATAATGTAATGTAATGAGGATGCATTAGCTCTGTCCTCCAGTTAGCTCTCCGTGCATGTGCCTAAGACAGGCAACTGCTGTGAACTTGATTTCAACAGACCCAATGTGAAGTACAGTCCTAGAACTGTAATAAATGGCAATAACAGGAGCTTCAGTCTATTTATATTTGCACTGCAGCTATCAGTAATGTAGAAGTTCACTACAAACGCACAAATTGGATTCCTTTCAGCACAAGGTAACCTTCCGCACAAGATGGTCTCCAGGAGAAGTACTCCAATAGCTAATGGGTGTCTGCATACGGGACCAGGCAAGACTGGTCCAAAATAAAACCCTCTCAGTGAATTCAGGCATACTCAACTGTTTCAATCTACAGATCTGCTCTGATTGTATTTTTCTGTTTGCTAAAACAAGTATAATTGTACTCTCCCAGACCTCCACCCAAACCATTGGTGCTCTAGGGCCCAAATTAATCCCTGCTATCTGTCAGTAAATGGAGTTCTCTAATTCAGGAATTACTCTCAATCTCCTTTACAATTGATAAACAAAGGATGATTCAGGTGCCTGTCTCTACTGAGGGTAAAGGGAGCTTTAGTTAAATACATTCTCAAATAATCCACTTTGGTTAGATATCTAAAGTAAGCTGGAATGAACCCAAGCTAATTAAGGTTTATTTGGAGACAATATGGTAGACAAAAAAGAAACATGGTTTAAAAGAAGGATTTTTCTTTAGCTGGAGAAACTGTCAAATAATTGATGGCAGGTTTAAGGTTTGAAAGTGTTGCAGAGTTATCAAAGTCCCTCTTCCGAGTCCCTTTTGTGTACTACCATTACTTTTACCTGTAATCATAATAGGGTTTCTATATATGACAGTTTCTAACCTTGTGTAAAACCCCTCTACTGCGTAAGTAGTCTAAGACTCTCTGGCTGTTGAGTGGACAACAAAATAAACAACAAAAAGCTCTAAGCAAACAAGCAAAACCCCAGAAAGTTTCAAGTGGTTTAACCCATAATCAGAAGACAATGAAAGCAGATAATCCAGCCTGCAACACTGGCACCTTCTAATTAACAGTTCTATAAGGTGTCAGGTGCTTTTTTAGATATGAGAACTATCAGAAATGCATCATAAGACATTACCGTCAGGCAAACATAAATACACTCAGGATAAAAAAGTGCTCAGGAATTCAATATCTAACATAGATGTATTCTATTGCCACAATTCTGTGCGTCAATAAATCAGTCCGTTACTATTTCAAATAAACTTTGATTTCCTTGCTACCAAAAATGAACATTTTCACCAGCACTTCTACTAGAATTGTGATGAGGTCACTAATCCCTAGAAAGGATCAAGCTCTGCAGCTAGAAGAAAAAGAATTATAATAACTGGAAACTGGTGTATATGGATTGCACAATCATGGGACAATGTTTTTCTTGAACTAAAAATCTAGCATTTATTAGTACATTTGATAATGTAAAAATTAAAAATAAAGAAATATTTTAAATACATTTTTTAAACCCCAAAACAATAAGAAAGACAATACCTCAGCAGTGACCTGGCCATATATCAAGTTAGGTAATATTTCCAGGAGCCTGCATAAAAAGTGATAATACATCATTATTCTATTTGTTTTAAGGTGTTATTAGATATCTTTTACATCATCTAAAACATGAAATACAAGAAGTTTTACGTTTCTCACTACAGAAAGTGAATAAAGCTTACTGTTAAACTTACTGCTCTGCAGTAAGGTTTCTGTCTGATGAAAACGAGACTAGTGCTTCTGTTTTCTTTTGCACACACTATTGAACTTCATCTTAAGACAGTTATTTATGTTAAAATATTAACCTACAATTTTTTACATGCTTTTTCTAATGAAAACACAATTTCTAGAACAAGACTCAACCTTTCCATTTCTTTTAGGTCTGCTTTACCATCTCAGTTTTCCCTGTTCTCCTTATGAGAGATATTATATGAGACAGTTATGCTCCCTTTGAGCATAACTAGCCTTTGAACTGATAACTGGTGAATACTTTGGTTACTCCCCACCTTAAAAAGACATAAAAATCTCTATTTATTTTTGCTAATCTGTTCCAGTTGTCTAAGGGATCTTCTCACTCCTGGCATTTATCCTGCCAACAGTTGCAATTATATCAATAAATAATATATATTTATGGTTTAACTGTCTCATCTCAAACCATTGCACATTATACAAGTTTTGCAAGCTAGATTATTTCCATTTCACACTGCACGCCTGAAGTCAAAACTCAAGTGCTAGTCAGATTAAAATGCACCAAATCCATCTGTGTCCTTGCAGGATGTTATAAATTAGATCTCTCTCCGCCAGTCTGCCCTCCCATTGTTTCAAACAAATTTACCATCAGAATTTCACTGAAGTTGAATAAAACTTTAATGTCTTTTATCATATATAAGAAGTTAAATCACAATGCACCAGCAGTTGTCCTTTGCTGGCTTTAATCTGTTGTCTGTGACCAAGCTACTGTATTCTCTAAGAAAAGTTGTACATTTGCCACTGGCTCCCTGTCATTCTTCTGTGGTGATGAACTACGTAAGACTGCCTTATCAGGAGATGGGGGGGAAAATATCACATCTGAATTCATCTTTATCTCTATGAGATTTTTATCATATATCAATAAAGTTGTACTTAATGTAAGTTCTTAAATCTTTTTATTGTGTGATGAACATCTGATTTCAGATTTTTTAAGTAGTAAGTAGCGTAAGGGCAATGAATTCTCATACTTCAGAGCATAAACTCAACTAACTGTGATTAGGAAGAAGCAAATACTCAGAGTAGCCCTTCACTATTGATTTACAAGGCACGTAATTTAAGTGACTTTTGTTTTCTTTCACAGTAACAACTTATTTTATTATCAAAGAGATCTAAACCTGGTGAGAGCTCTACATATTTATAGGAAGATACAGATTCCTAAAATAATTTATTGTGCAGAGAAAAAGGAAAAGCAAATGGAGGATGTCAGAATGAAATAAGAGAATCAGGTGCTTATACTGGGACTTGGTAAGTGTCTTGGGATGAAAGCTGAATTTAAAACAGGGTTGCTAGACCATGGGTCTAGAATTTCAGCTTCTTAAAAATGTAATAATTTTGGTGTGAAAATATGCTACTACTTTTGAAAAAAATGAAAATAAACTCTATCTATATTTCCGAAAAGACCAACAAAATTTTTGTTTGAGGAAGTTTGAGATTATATTCTATATGCCTTTATTGCTGTAATGCATCCTTGAAATACGGCTAATGGACCTCATTTTCAGGATTTGGAGACAGCGGTTTGCTCCTGTAGGAAAGACAAGCTGGGAGCCAAGATCAAGCTTGAGACAGCAAGGCAGAAAAAGTCATTAACCTCACTAGTAAAAGGTGCAGTGCCACCATATCCAAGCAAGAAGAGCTGAGCAGATCCAAGGTCAAACCAAGAAGACTAGTCAGCAAGGCAAGGTCAAGATCATCAAAGTGCAAAGCCAGGAACTAGCATACCTGTAATGTAGCTCAAGCCAGGACCAAGACCTAGGACCCAAGCTGCCCAATGCAAGCTCCTGAACTAAGAGAAGCCCTAGGAAGGCTTTTTTTCCACAGTTTGTTGGTTTTAGATAAGACTAATGTAAGCTTGCTGAGCTGGAAGGTCAGGGCTGATCTTGGGCACAAGCAGCTTGTGTTCAAGTTTAGCCCTGGTACAGTGCAGTTGGTATACCTAGGCACCTGAAATTCATTCACATCTCATTTCCTCTCACAGTTTTCAGTCCTAGAGTGGAGTCTAAAGTTTAGAGGAAATTAAATAATAGGTACTAGTGAAAGAAATCTTAAGAAATTGCCAGAAAAGGAGAAGACCAAGGAAGAGAGTCACAAAATGAGCAGAATTATGGATAATACAAATAAAAAGAGGGATGGATTAAAAGAAGGTCCTTGCTACCTAAATTATATAAATTGAAGGTGGAATTATTCTGCATAAAGTGAAATATGTAACTGCTGTCAAACAAAGATGTGTGTAGCCTCATGTCCATACACGTTCCACACTTGTCTGCAATATACAGTTGCGGGCTGTGATGTCCAGTTGCAAGGGTGGTTAATGAGGATGTACTAGATAGTTTAATACCTGTGCATGACATAAATTGTATGCAGTAAAGGGTGAAAATTGTACTGGTTCTGCCCAGGATGGAGTTAATTTTCTTCATAGCAGCTAGTATGGTACTGTAGTTTGGATTTGTGGCTAAAACAGTATTAACACCAGTGTTTTAATAATTGCTGAACAGTGTTAACATTGTCGCAAAGCCTTCTTTTTCCCCTCTCTGCCTCTCCCAGCAAGTGGGTTGGGAGTGTGCAAGAAGCTGGGAGAAGACACAAACAGGACGTTTTTCCTGTTTTTCCAAAAGAGGATTTTCCATACCACACAATGCTGTGATCAGCAATAAAAGTTTGGGGAGAGGAAGAGGAGGGGGGAAAGTTAATGGTTATGGTGTTTGACTTTCCAAGTAACCGATATGCGTGATGAAGCCCTGCTTCTCTGGAAATGGCTAAACATCTGCCTGTAGATAGGAAGTAGTGAATTAACTCCTTTAATTTATTTTGCTTGCAGATCCTGACCCACAAGTTTCCTTGCTTTTACCCTTCCAGTTCTCTTCCCCATCATGTTGGGTGGGGGTGAGCAAGCATTTGGACTGGGGTTTAGCTGCTGACCAGGGTCAACTGACCTCAGCACTAGAAATAACCTTATACACCAGATAGCTGATAAGCCTGTGGCAGCCCAGTTTTAGATTCCTGATACCCCTGCATTTAATGAAAGAGATTAATAGACTGTTTACAACAGTTGCAAAGTACAGCATGCGATGCTTGCGTGCATACTATTCATCATGTCAACCATTCTACCTTACTGTCTGAAGTATTACAGGATAATTTTCTGCCTTTTAATGCTAGTGAATGTGAAAAGTATTTTTTCCCCTGTATCAGTCTTGTTTGGTATAGATATGCGGATCACATATGCTTCTTTCAAAAACTAATGTGCAAAATCATAAACACAAGTCTCCATTTTATTGATGTGCTTAAATTAAGCATTAACAGAAAACAAAAGATTCCAAAATTCCATAAACAACTGTACTTTATCATCCTGAATTAAAATTCATATGCCACAAACAAATTAGTTTGCATGCACACAAAGAAGTCACATTTTGTAACTGCATTATTACAATTAACTCTCTATCAACCATAGTGATCTGATATCATGTAGTTAAGAATGGAGGTCTCATTCTTTCCTTATCATAAGTAAACCCTTTCCTCCAAGTAGGCCCTCTATATTTTCTGTTGTGCACTAGATTTTTAATGCATCATTCCCTTTTCTAATTTATCTACTACTTAGCACAGCATTTTGTCAATTTTGGTTAAGCTCTTCACAATAAAATTAACCTTACCTGACAAGTCCTAACACTTTAAGTTCTAAGATGTTATAAAAAATAGTGTATATTTTAAATATATATTATCACACCATAAACTGAACATCAAAGTGTTTAGCAGTAGCAGAAGCCAAGGAGAAGACATTTTATTCCATATAAAGGATTTTTTTGCTTGGCTTTGCAGTCTTTCCAAATTATCTGTATCTTACAAGGCACTCACTAGTGCTCTAGATTGATTTCCTCTTGACCTCCTTTGCAGATACCAAAACAATAAAATCTTTCTGTTTAAAGATCAGTCATTTGTCTTTAGAAGTCTTCTCATACTCAAACTTATTTTGGACACAAATATTAACTCCTAGAACCTTCCTGCTATGTCTTCCTAGTATGGTTATGTCTGCTACTAGAAAATTAAGACCTGCTCAGGACAGATCTGAGACACCAAAACCAACTGGCATGAATTGACTTATATCTCTACTACCTCCTGGGAAGTAAGTGTTCCTGGCCTGTTCTAGTTTGCTAACTATGCTTGGAAAATTTTTGCAGAGTCCTATTCAGCACAAGCTAAAGCAGTGCTAGGGAATGTATTAAATATTTAACCATACTGAAGTGACTTCTAGTGCTCAGGGACATTCCTTTGTAATCTGTAATTTATTCATGCAAATATGATGTAATATCTTTTAAAAATATTTTTCTTTACTGTAGTGTCTCTCAACTGCTTCTGCAGTTCCTTCTTCTCTGCCTTCTCACCTGTCCTTTTCTGCATCTTAGCTCCATTAAATCCAAACAGCATGGCATGGATCAAAAAGTCAGATTACCAGAATTATTCACTCAAATTTATTGGCATCCTTCCTTGTCCTTAATTAAGATTTAGCATCAATATCTAAAATTATGTTAATTGCATTTCAAGCTTTCTCTAGGAGATATTTCATGCTTCAGTTGCATAGCTAAGGGTCACTTGAAACTTCTTCAGTTAGTCTGCTGGAACTATCAGCACATTGACTCAATGCAGTGAATTTGAGTAGGTAATGAACCTGCAACTCTTTATGCTAGCATTCGGTTTGTTCAATCAATATTTCTCCTTAAAAATCTGAAAGTAGTAAATTTCTTTTATCTTCAGTATCAATTACATAAAAAATAAAGCCTTTGGGTTATTGTAGAGGGTTTTTTGATAACTATTTGCATGAACTTCTGGTGATTCATGTCTAACATTTCTAGTCTCAAATTTTTTTCCTTTCCTTCCTCCATGATACAATATTTAGATTTTTACAGTATAAAAAGTAAATTAAATCAGTGTGAAAAATCACTGGAGAGCTAAAGCAATAAGATAATACTAAATATTTAGCTAACATATTACTTCAGTGGAATTTAAGAAGGGAGAAATATTAGATGATTTAAGACCCAAGATTTCAGTATTTACTTAGAAAAAAAATATTAGGAGAAATGTGATAGATCAATCACAAAAACTACACTAGAATAATATATAGAGTGTTTTATAAACAGGCATGGAGATTATAGAAAAAAGCAATACTCTGTTCTTCACAGTTAAGACTTCAGACCATAAGGACTTTCCAAAAACTAGACAAACTATAAGGGCAGAGGAAACGTGGTGAGCAAAGGGCAATTCCCCATTTCATAAAGCAAGGATTAGGGTCAGTAACATGAATAAAATTGGGTTGTGGGGTTGGTTTTTTTTTAGAGAAAGTTGAATAACTGAACGAATTTCATTCTTCATTTGTTTAAAAATCCAGTAATCTAACTATATAACCATTTGATGAAGCTTTAAAATTGTTATATTCCCAAAGTCTGCAGTTATTTTTTAGACATTCCATGGTAAAGATTAATTTTCTCCTTCCACTTTACTGTTCCCGGGTGGTGGGTGAATTAAGAGAGAAAAAATATAGAAGCAGCCAAGATAGTAGAAAATATTATGCACTAACCAAGCTAATAGGAACCACAAGAAAGAAGATTTTTTGGATATTGGATAGGGGTCAAGAAGACCCAGGATGATATGTTTTGAGCTAGCAGGCTGTAATATTTTCAGGATATGCACTGAAATTTTGGCAGCAGAAGTGGGAGGAAGCTGTGAATATGTGGCAAGGTAAACAAGAGCTGAAAATGGAAACCTTGAAGTCCAAACAAACCATTTTGACATATTTGCCAGCTGGAGCATCAAGCTGACAATTAAAAATCACCGACTTAACATAGTCAGACACAATAGAAACACAAATATTGGCAAAAAACAATGTGAGAAAGAATATGCCACACATCAAGGTGCATTACAAACTGCTAATGAGAAAATAGAATTTGGGAAACAACTAGGAAAAGCATCCAAACAGGAAATGAAATAAAATAAATTAGTGTGAAGTTCTTCATAAGTCTGGGAGCCAACAAACCATTCTGGGCACCCAAGAACACACTTGACCCAAAGGTTTTTAATACCTCTAGTTTACATTGGCTTTGCTTCTCCAAAATAGCACTCATGACATATCAAATGTTTACTTAAGCCATCATTTTCTGCCAATATTACTCTTTTTATACTATGCTTGCCTGCTGCCAGCAGTTTGGCAAAACACTCCTTTCACTAGTCAGTTATCTGCAGGATTCACTTCACAAGCCCACCTAAAAATGTGAACTGAATGAACACAAACACTCCAGGCTATAGCTCACCAGCACTATTCATTTATTTACTGTTAGAAGGATCATGTTGTCTTTAAACACTTTAGGTGTATGACTTCAGATGTGAAACAGATAATAAATTGATAGGTTCAGGTCTATAATACAGGCCAGAACTCTATGACAGACTGGAACTGATATATCAAATGCTTCAGATATCCTACCTGGCATTCCATCCAAGAAAGTTATTTTCCTAGATAGTATGACACAGCAGTTCTAAAAGAGCCTAAAGATGAAAAAATCCCAACAGAATATATTTTGTTATTCATAAAAGCATCAGCAAATGACAATAAAATGACAGACAGAAAAAAAAAACACCAACAAAAAAACCAAAAGGGGAAAAAACCACCAAAAAACAACTAACCAATCAAAACCCAAACCATAAATCTAGTAATTGTTAATAACTAATCTCTTTAACACAAAATCTTTAAGGCAGTGATAGATTAACACAGAGCAACAGGTGGCTGTGACAAAGGGCATGGATCCAAAGCTTAGTAACTGAAGTCTGTGACCTGAAAAGAGGGATGTTAGGCTCAGGAAATAGTCACAGCAATACCTGACAGCCATTTATTATAATGAACTGGTGCATTACTGATTACTGACTACTTGGTTCAAGGTTACTAGAAGAAACAATTAGAAAGGGTGAGGATATTTTATAGTTTTTAATTAAAACAAATAATCAGCCCTCATTTCAGCAGACATCTTTCTGAATAAGTCTCTGGCCAACTGAAAGCCTAAAACATTAAACAACTTTAAGTAGCTACCCTTCTCTATTACTATTAATATTTTTTCATGTGAAAACCTAAGAAGTTCAGTGTGCCCTTTCCCATCAATATCTACACTCCAGCATGCTTGGACATGCTGCATTATTTAGACATATATACCAGCAAACAGTTCTTAATAACTTTAACTCTGGTCCTTAAGAAAGAGAAGAGTTAGGCACCACCCAACTAGTACAGAACAAACACGCTTATAAACTTTACCTCCAGAAGAGGAACTTTACATGCAGTATTGCCTTCTTTAAATACAAAACAAAAGAAACTGTAACAATTTAAGTTCAGGACACACACACACAAGGGGAAAAAAAAAAGAAAAAAAAGAAAAAAAAAAAGGTCAGTAGAATAAGTGCACCATCAAAATCTGTAGCCTTGCTGCAGGGGTTTCACTGCCTTCACTCAAGGTCATTTCTGATATAGTGCCGCTGTGTAACCTTGAATCTGGCTACTGTGAAGAAAACAAGTTTTGAGAAAAAGCTATGAGAAGCCTCTTTACACCCTCTTTGCTTTGGCTCTGGAGCTGCAGAAAAACTTATGTGCTTTGCTTTGGTCCTTGCCTGAGCAACACCACAGGTATGCATGGCTTATCCTGGCATGGCTTATCCTGGCCTTGCCCTGTTTGCTTGGCACCCTGGCTTAACCTTCAGACTTCCTCATCACCACAGACTTGTCTGGCAAACACCAGACTCTTGGCTGACCCTGGTTACCATCACCAAACCTGCTCTGCTCACCTTGTTCAGCCACTGTGGGACTGTGACCTTCTTAGTGATGTCCCTGTCCTGCCAGCCTTGCCATAACCCTTTGAGCTTCATTTTCCTTGCAGAAAACCGACCCGTCCCTGCCCCCTGAAAGTATTAGATCCTGTCTTTGATCAAAGACAGAAAGCCAAGACTAACAACTATTGTGGTTTAATCCCATCTGGCAACTAAGTACCACACAGCTGCTCACTCACTCCTGCTGACCCTGCCCCCAGCAAGATGGGGAGGAGAATTGGAAAAAAGTAAAACTCCTGAGTTGAGAACAATCTAATATTTGAAATAAAGTAAATATAATTACTACAATAATAACAACAGGACAACTGTCTTGTTAGATAGCAAGTTGCCCATGAGCCAGCAGTGTGCTTTTGTGGCCAAGAAGGCCAGTGGTATCCTGCGGTGTATTAGGAGGAGTGTTGGCCAGCAGGTTGAGGGAGGTGATCCTTGCCATCTACTGTGCCCTGCCGAGGCCACATCTGGAGTCCTGTGGCCAGTTCTGGGCTCCCTAGTTCAAGACAGGGAACTATTAGAGAGGATCCAGCAGACAGCTATGAATGTGATTCGGGGACTGAATATAAGCATCTCCCTGATGAGGAAAGGCTGCAAGAGCTGGGGCTGTTTAGCCTGGAGAAGAGAATCCCCTGAGAGGGGATCTTATATATGTATGCAAATACCTCAAGGGCAAGTGTCAGGAGGACAGGGCCAAGCTCTTTTCAGTGATGCCCAATAACAGCACAAGGGGCAACGGGCACAAACCTATGACACAAGAAATTCCATCTGAATATGAGGAAGAACTTCTGTACTTTGAGGGTGACAAAGCCCTGGAACAGGCTGCCCAGAGAGGCTGTGGAGTCTCCTTCTCTGGAGACAATCAGAACCTGCCTGGATGCCACTCTGTGCAACCTGCTGTAGGTGAACCTGCTTTAGTAAGGACTTGGACCAGATGATCCCCAGAAGATCCTTCCAGCCCTGACCATTCTATGATTCTGTGACCAACAATAATTCTAATGAAAAGGAGGGAGGGGGAATAAAACCCAAGAAAAAAAAAGTGATGCACAATACAACTGCTCCATTTCATATACTGAGCATGACATTCTATGGTATAGAATATCCCTTTGGATAGTTCGAGTCAGCTTTCCTGGCTCTGCTCCCTCCCAGTTTCTTGTGCACCTCCTCACTGGAAGAACATGGGAAATGGAAAAGTCCTTGATTTAGGGTAAGCACTAGTTAGCAATAACTCAAACATCGGTGTATTATGAACATTATTCTTACTAAATCCAAAACACAGCACTGTACTAACCACTAAGTAGAAAATTATCTCTGTCCCAGCAGAAACCAGGACACCAGTTTTCATTGATGATTATTAGTACATATATATTTCCTGCAATCCACCTCCTGTTTTCCTAGAAAACCAAAACCTGCAAATCTCTAAACTTCAAATTAACCACATAGGCTTACATAGTACCTGCTGTTTCCCTCCATCCTGAATCTTTTGGTCTCAAAGCTAAGGAACAATACAGAATAAAGATCCTCTGGTAAAAATCACATCTTTTACTGTAATGTGTGTTTCCATTTATAGTTAAAAATCCATAATTTTTAGCCAGAGTGGAATGTGTAAATAGGAAATACCCCAATTAAGCCCTGAGAATTTAAACTAAACCAACCGTCAAAAACAATTTTTAACAGTCATCTACATCCAAAGTTCACAAGACTTCTATTAGGGGCAATTTGAATGTCTAAAATGCTCTGTATGATAATTTTATCAAATTTAGTGATTAATGAGAAAACTGTAGCTAATATGTATCATATAGATAACTCTGAACTCTGTTTTTCTTCAGGATTAATTAAGCAAGAAGACAGTCCTGGTCACACTCTGCACATTGCTGAAACCAAAATCTGTAGCATTAGATGGACAAACATGAATCCAAACCAAGCCAATATTTGGCTGGTAAGTACTTGAGCTTCACAACCTTATTTCCTTTCCTCTGCTTCCAAATTGTGGAGACATCTGTTGTCAAGGAATTTGATCCTCTCAGCTGTCCAAGAATCCATCATGGTTAACAGCACTCCCTACATGCTGATTACAATTGTGATTAGCCTCAGGATTACATCCTCTTTCATAAATTATCTGCCCATTCTTGCCTATAGTTCTCTTCCAGACTTAATTTCTATGACATTAAAAGGTATTATAAATTGTTACAAAACATCAAGGATTAAAGCCAGTGGGACAGCTGTCCAATCTTTATACCTACTCCACAAATTTTCAAGAAAAAAATTAAGAATTTTGCACGGTTGCATTTATCTTTATACCCATGTTGATTTTCCTCCTAGTTTTTAATAAATAGGGACTTACTTAAACATCTATGCAAGAGGTGTCAGAATCCATTCCAAATATTATGACCAGAAACTATTTTAAAAGTCCAAATCCCGTTTTTAAGTCTTTTTGAGTTTTTTTGCTTTAACAATTTTCAGGCATAAGGTGATCCACTGTTCAGGTAGGCATTGTATAAAAAAAAGTGTTCAATCAGTTATGTATTTTCTACCTTTCATTTTCAGTGAATATTCCCTTATTCTTGGCTTTACCCATGACGATGACATGTTCAAATAATTATTGTAAATTAATGAGACATGATTTCTCCTTGCAGAATTCATATCTGTACACTGCATTTTATGTTAACCCAAATACCTCAGTGTTCTTCTTAATATTAATTTTGTAATTATTTAAGAATGAAATTAGAAGCCCCAAGGAAGCTCTGGCTGGAGAACAATAGCAGCAGAGGTCATTATGAATATGCATTTCTTGCTCTCCTTTGCTCTGGAACTGCACTCATTATTTACTCTCTAGAAATTTCTTAACGTTCAGTATGACAGTTTTCAGCTTTCCAAGAAACAGCTTTTCTCTTCATCCCATGACAGATGTAAATACATCCTGCTTGCTTTTTTATGAAAGATTTATATTAGTCTAGTGGTTAGCAAGGGCTTTCTACATTTACAAGCATAAACCAAGAATTTTAATAAAATTCAAAGGTCTAGGAATATAACTGTGTAATCAATTGTGTGAAAAAGAAGTGTATTGGCAATATCATGATTGTATATTTCATCTTTTTTAACTTAGGCAAACAGAAAACTACAATATTTCTTACTGTCAAAGTGTATCACAGATTTTGCAATTCTCCTATCACTGTGCTTTTCTGAAAATATTTTATTTCCCACAGCATAATCTTCTGAACAAATTCATCTTACGTGTTACAAAATCATAGATTCCACCCAGTCAGGGGAGACAGTTGTGTCATTCTCACATAAACCTGTTCACTCACATATATATATTCACAATGTTGCTAACAAAAGCTCCCTATTCAAATAACTTCAGCATTAAGTGGAAGGGAAAAAAATTTACATATTTGCAGTAATTCTCATGATTAAAAAGAACTAGTTGTAACAAGAATTTCTGCATCCTGGGAAACTTATTTATTGAGTTTCTACTGCAAAAAGAGAAAAAATATTTAAAATTACAGAAATTTTATTATTTCTATTATTACTATTACAGAAAACATATCAATGTAATTCTTGTTGCCCATAATTTGTATTTTTTTTTAATAGCAACATATGAATTTCACTCAGATTATGGCATAATACAATAATATATTTAAGCTCTTGGGCTATAGTTTTTCAAAATTAGACCTATTGTTGGGTTTAGTAGTAATTGGGACTTTTTTTTTTTTTTTTAACCCAGAAGCGTCTCCTTTCTTGTACTGTACCACTAGAGACTTTGACATTTTGAAGTAATTGTCTCTTGGTACATTCAGTGCTCATCTTGCTACCTAGCTGTGATAAAAGACCATCTGGGAATTACAACACAAAAAATGTTTTGGGTAAAGAAATAAAGTTTACTTTATTCAAAATTTTTATTTTTAAATTAAGTATAAACTATCTAAACCAGATTATACCAAAGGCATATCTGTTCTGACCTGTGGAGTGAGAAACACAACTAATGAATGAAGTGAAATAGAAAACATTTTTTAAAAGTTTTGAAGGATTTCTGCTCATGTAATTATGATCTCATAAAGACATATATAATATTTAGGAAAAAGCTATATTTGTGTTTATACATGTGGATTAATTCCAAATAGCTATCAACATTTAGGATTAAGCACATGAGAGGATACAAGACTTTTCTACTAGTAGTATCTTGGTATTCCTTCATAACTAAATAAAAAAAGTATTAAAATATTTAAACATCTCTTCCCACAAAGTTTGAGTATACAGTATACTGTAATATCTGGTTAGATTGTTTTTTTCTAGTTTCTCCAAAATAGCACATTTTCTAAATGTCTAAAATATCTGTCCACTCTGTGCATATATGTACTTAAACTGGAATCACTTCCAGCTGCAATGAAGAATAAGAAGATTTAAAGTTTGTCTATATTTTTGTCCAAACTTTGGGTCAGATCTTCTTCAGTCAGTCTAAATACGCAGCTGATGGTCCTACTTGCTTGTGTCGGTCAAGAAACTGACAGAAACAATAAGTATGAATTATAGCTTCAGTAATATCTCAGAAAAGCAATTACAGACCCTGACAGTTTTTGGCTTTACACTTGTGAGTTTTCTGCCAAATATGTAATCCCAGGAAATGGCATAATTGGCCACAAAATGTACACATGCCAATTGTATTACCATATGAAAAGTACATTTCTTGTTTACTTACTTCTTGCTTGGTAAAGCTCAGTTGTAACCTTAGCTACTACAAGATCTGTAGTACCTCTGATAAGGCAAATAAATTACTTGTGTACTATGTATAATCTCAGGAACTTGATTTAAGAAAATATTGAAAAAAAAATGTTGAAAGTAGGATAACTTTAAATATAGCAAGTTTTGCTAAAACAAAAACAATTTTAAAAAATTAAACAAAATAAGATTTTTTTTCCCCTAAAGGACAGTGTCATTTGCCTTAGAAATAAATTGAAATTATTCTTCTAGACCTTGTGGTTTTGCCCTGTCTGGCAACTACACACCACACAGCCGCTTGCTCACTATCCTCTGGTAGGATGAGGGAGAGAATCAGAAAAGCTAAAAAACTCATGGGTTGAGATAAAGACAGCTTAATAGGTAAAGTAAAAGCTGTGCACGCAAGCAAAGCAAAGCAAGGAATTAATTCACCACTTCCCATCAGCAGGCAGATGTTCAGCCATCCTCAGAAAAGCAGGGCTCCATGATGTGTAATGGTTACTTGGGAAGACAAACATCATAACTCTGAATATCCCTTCCCTTCCTTCTTCCCTCACTTTATATACTGAGCATGACGTTCTATGGTATGGAATATCCCTGTGGCTAGTTTGGGCCAGCTGTCCTGGCTGTGTCCCCTCCCAATTCCTTGTGCACCTCCAGCCCTTTCGCTGACAGGGCCCAAGAAACTGAAAAGTCCTTGACTTAGTATAAACATTACTTAGAAACAATTAAAAACATCAGTATGTTATCAATATTCTCACACCAAATACAAATCACAGCACTGCATCAGCTATTAAGAAGAAAATTATCTCTGCCCCAGCTGAAACCAGGACACTAAGCTATGAGCTGACCAAGTATATCAACATTTTATATCTTATCAGTTTAGTTCCCAGAACGTGTTTACAGGTTTTTTTCTCATTTATATACATCTGAAGCATACATCTCTGAAGGAACAAAAGGTGAAAACTTAGTAGAGAATGTATACAAGAACATGCTTTTCTTTCTATGGAACTATCTAAAGATGTAAAAGAAGAGTGTACAAGCAGTGAAATGGCAAAGTGAACCCAAGCTTCTCTAGATAATACAAAATATTTCCTCCTTTAATAGAGATTCTGACAATTTGTGCTCTGAGTCTCAAAACAGCTTTTCTTACAGGACTCATTTTTAGCCTGTGACCTGCAGGAATGTGTTGTCCTACAGAGTGATATTTTTTTTTTTTTTCACATTTGCCTGGAGAGTTGGTTGTAACTAATTGAACTCACTTTTATTCTTATGTCTCCCAAATCTTCCCCTTCAGCTGCATCCTATATTGAGAAATGTAAATCCTCTCACAATAACATTTAGAGATAAGAATTTGGACCAACATCTCTAAGAAGAAAATAGCCAATTTTTAGAGTATCCCACATACATTTGCTTCTTTTTTAAAAGTTTTTTTCTTTACACATTTTACTAATATATCTCATTTGTGATTAATTTCCTGCTGTTTTGACTTAATCATGTTAAGAAGTCTCCCATAGTACCTGTAAAGTCAAAAGAATTCTTTCTTCCCTCAGGATGAAAGCATGGACCGTGTGACCAGGTTTCTGGAATCCTTAAGTCGAAGTACAAAACCAGGAGTACCCTAAGAGCTGTGGAGGGCCATTTATTTCCATGATGTGCTATCCTGGATTTTGTTTACCTTTTGGGATAACTCTTTTTATCTGGTTAAATCCAACAATGTACCTGGGAAACTCCATTTAAGGACCTCAGTTTAATCCAGTGATACTTATAAATCATACAACCAAAAAGAAAAACACCCAACATTTTTTTCTTTCAAAGGAAACATTTTCATTTTCCACATCCGTTTCCTTACTCATTTTCTTCAATTTTTTCCTACTTAGTTAGGGACTTTTATCTTATTGAGTCATCATCATTTGTCAGACTTCATTGCTAAAAGGCACAGCAAAAGTCCTTTTTCCCAAGATGCAGTTTCACAGTCTGTTTAGTCTTGTCTGTGTACTGGCTGCAACCAGGATGGGCAGCCCCACTTACTCCCAGTCTTGGCCACATGTTCTTAATACTTCCACTGGATACAGCAATAGTAAAATTGCTGACTGAACTGATAGAGCTGGCTTCTGCTGACGATGGAAAATTAACCTGTTGTTGTTGTTGCTTGCTCCTCCCACCCCTTACCCTGTCTGATTTACCTTGCAACCATAAAGTTTTAAATTTAACAGGAGGAAAAAGATGGAAATGTTTCCTTTTAGAAGAAAAAGTTTCTTCCACCTCATTTCTTGCCAATGGAAGTAAAAATACGTAGAAGTATCTCTGCCTACCTGAGATAAAGCAATTCTTTTATCTGAAAGTATTTTCCTATTACTGTTAACCATATCTAAATATTGACTATTGACTTGACATTATAATTTGAGTGCTCATTCTCAGCATCTATCCAAATTAATAGATTGAGCCATATGCCTCAAATTAAATAGCTAAATGGAAAAAAAGAAATAGCAATTCTGCAAGACAGAAAAAATGAATCTGTAGAGGTAAATGACTCTATAAGTCCTAAACCCCTTTCCTTCTACCTCTCCTAAAGATAAGAGATAAAATATGGGGTATTTTCCCTGCCCTCCTATCTCATTCTTGAGTGCTGCTTATTTACCCCTGATGAGTCGCCAACACAAAATGTAATGATCTTTCTGCTTCTAACAGAAATCTCCCTGCCTTCATGTTAGCCTCTTGTCCCCCTTGGATTTGTGTACTGCATTGTCAGTTCTTATACAGTAAACTCTGAAAAAAGAATGAATATTTGGTATACCCTAAGGACTGCTGCTTGGGATATTTTGCATGTGTCATTTTTTATATAGGTGAAATTACAGCAAGTAAATCACTGAATTGTTGGAAAGTTTACACACAAAGCAAGTACAGTAGATTGTGCTGACAAGCATCATTCTAAGTGAATAAAATAAAAAAAGTACAGGAATTCTCTTCAGTTTTGAACTAAGGAGTGGGGGTAAATGTTGATTCTGCATTGGTATATGCCTATCACCGATATCAGAAATATGAAATTCCTTAACATCAATGCAGCATTAAGCAGCAGGCGTTCTTTATTGCAGCATTGGATATACGGGGGATCGCCCTGCCTGACATGCATGGCTTCCTTCTCTCAGGTAGCTCTTTTATGCAGTACATGTATACATATTCAACAAATTTCCCAGAAAATGCATATATATTCATGAGATTACACAAAACTAATTATAATATTCACCCTCCCCCTCACACATGCTCGGTTCTCCAGAACAGAAGTTTTTAGTGGTCTCAAGGGTCTGTAAATCTGCCCACTCATCTATTCAGTTTGCTATAGTTTTCCTTTGTAGTCCCCACATACGGTCTTAAACCAGGTCATCTCAGCCTCTTACTCTTTCTTGGCCTGGAATTGCTGGCCTTGGCCTGGTTTTCCTTCATCCTCCAGGGCTACCTCTTTGTTAGAACCTGAATTTATTGCCTTTAAGCACACAAAGATTAGTTTCAAACAGTCAAGGTACCTTCACATTAACTGTTCTATCCTAGGATGTATGACTACTAAGTTCTTAAGATTAAACTTTCACCCTTCTGTAACATGCCAATGGTAAGACATGCTTCATTGCAATAATTTAGGTAGTTTTACTGAAAAAAACTTTCATCTGTTTCTAAAATTGTAATAGATTTTGTCTAAGAAAGAGGTTCTTTTTTACTAGAGTATATAACACAACATGTGTTTATATGTATGTATGCATTTGTTTTACTATGAACACTAACTAGTGCAAAATGACTCTAGTCAGATTGCTTACACAGTCTGATCCTGTTAAAAGTGGACTTTTGATTTGTAAACAAAAAGGGCTTCATCTTCAGCAGCAAGAGTAATATTTATGTTATTTGTAAAAAACATTTTTGATACATGTTCATAAAATTCCAATTGTCTGATGTTCAGAACAGAAGAATTAATAATGTGATGAAAGATAAGATAGAAAAGACAAATAGTTGATGAAGCAATTTATTTAAATAAAGAATCATACTGCTTCTATTAATTTACTTAAAGTTAACTACTTATTTCATATTTTCAATGTTGCATTAGCTTAACTTTAATATAGATCTTAACACTTGAGACTAAGTATTAATAGAAAGTCATTCAAATAAAATTACCATGTAGATCAATTACTTTTTCATCACCAAATTTTAATATTTAAATTAACATAATTAAGTAATAACCACTTAAACTAGCATCTATTATGTGATATGCTGGTGGTAAATGCCTCCATGTGACTGAATATTTTCTACTATTCCTTACTTGGAAAACAGCAGGAGTGAATGCAGTCATAAGTAAACTTTTGATCTCTGCTTGCTCACCACACTATGTCAGCTGGGAAAAGACCTGTTCCAGAAGAAAAAAAGTCTTTCCAAGTTGACAAGAAGTCAACAGCACTTTGAATTTAAAGCAGGTAGTTAACATCTCATCACCAAGATGTTTTATTCATTTTACTAAATGATTTAAAAGATAGTGCCACATTCCAAGGTTTTATCATGACACCTCAAATGCTAGAAGAAATGCAGGCACATAGGGTTTGATCCGTTTCTTTGGAGACATACAACATTAAAGCAGGGCTAGTTACAGGAAGAGTTGTCCATTTGAGTAATCCCTTCTTATCACAGTTGTTAGCTCTGTTCTTCTAGCCTAAATTCCTGTGTGACCAGAGAAGGGCAGGATAGGAGGGAATTATCCTTTAGCAATGAATGCTTTAGTTGCAACTCAGTATGTAAGAGAAATAGCATAACTCTGCTTTAACTGACTGGTGTTTGTCTGTTAATCTGTTCCCAGAGCTATGACATCATTGGATTAGACTTGGTGGAATGAGTCCCACAGCTTGAGTGCTGGGATGGAGGGGTTTAGGATGTTCACGAGGAGTAAGCAGGGCAGGTGAGGTGGAGGAGTTGCACTGTATGTAAGGGAGAGGTTTGACTTTATAGGCCCTACAGTTAGGGATGATGTCATTGAGAACCATTGGTTGAGGATTAGGGGGATGGAACCCCCCCCAAAAAAAACAGATATTGTTGTGGTTATCTACTATTGATCACCCAGCAAGGATGATAGCACTAATGAGTTATTCTATAGGCAATTAGGAAAAATCTCTATACTAGTATCCCTTGTCCTTATGGGAGATTCCAACTGCCCAGACATCTACTGGGAATACCAGGCTCCTGTGACAAGCAAGTCAGGAAATTCCTGAAATATGTTGAAGAAAATTTCTCATTGCAAGTACTTAGTGAGTCAACTAGGAAAGATGCTCTCCCAGGCTTGTTGTTTACGTATAAATAAAGACTCCTGGGAGATCTGCTGGTAGGTGGCTGTCTTGGCCACAGTGATCATGAATCATCATTATGAAAGTTGAGTTTAAAATTTTTGGTATAATGAGGAAAAGTATCAGCAGAGTTGCTACCCTGGATTTTGAGAAAGCAAACTTTGAGCTACTTCAGAAGCTAGTTAGTGATGTCCCCTGAGAATCTACTTTTGAGGGCTGACAGTTCCATGAGAGGCAGGAAAAGAAATTGTATGATCTCTGGAAGCAAGGTCAGGCTTCACAGAAATGTTACAAAAGCTGCTGTTTGCATGAGTAGGGAGAAACCATGAAAAGCAAAAGCTCAGCTGGAGTTGTGTCAGCAGCAAAAAAATTATTTGTTAAATATGTTAACAGTAAAAGGAAGTCTAAGGAAAATATTGGACCAATACTTGATGAAGCTGGCTATCTCACAATTAGGGATTAAGAGAAAGTGGAGGCATTTAATGTTTCTTTTGCCTCAGTCTTTAATATTAATGATAGACTGTAAGCTGTACAGTCCTCTGAGCTGGAGGAGCATGACCGTGGGAGCAGTGATTTTTCCTTTGTGGACACTGAAATCATAAAATCCAGTTGAATAAGTTGAATGTTCATTAAGTCCATGGAGCCTGATGGAATCCATCCCAGAGTACTGAAGGAGTTAGTGGATGTTTCAGCAGGACCACTTTTGATCATTTACCAAAGGTCTTGGGAGTCTGGGGAGGTCCCTGATGACTGGAAGCTAGCCAACGTTATTCCAATTTACAAGAAGAGCATGAGGGAAGACCCAGAAAACTGCAGACCCGTTAGTCTAATCTCAGTTCCTGGAAAAATTATGGAGAAGATCATACTGGATGCTACTGTAGACATCTAAAGGACGGTGCCATCATCAGGCACAGATAACATGGGTTCATGAAGGGAAAGTCCTATTTAACAAATCTTATACCCTTCTGTGATAAGGTCACCCTCCCAGTGGATGAAGGAAAGGTGGTGGGTATATTTTTTCTGGATCTTAGCAAGGCTTTGGATACTGCTCATCACAGCATCCTTTTGGACAAGTTGGCAGGCTGTGAGATATACATGTACATGTACAAGGTGCTCTGGATGAAGAACTGGCTGAAAAGCAGGGAACAAAGGGTTGCAGGGCTACATCTGACTGGCAGACAGTCACTAGCGGTGTTCCTCAGGGTTTGGTTCTAGGGCCAGATCAATATTTTTCTCAATGATCTGGATGCAGGATTTTAATATAGCCTCAGTAAGTTTGATGATGACACTAAACTGGGAGGTGCTGTTAACTCTCTTGAGGCACAAGAGGCCTTGCAGAGCAATCTAGATAGATTGGAGGACTGGGCAATCATCAATAGTATGAAATTTAGCAAGAAATAATGCCAGATTCTGTGTCTGGAATGGAGTAACGCTGCACGCAAGTATAGGCTGGGAGATGAGAGACTGGAGAGCAGCCCTGCAGAAAGGGATCTGGGGGTGCTGGTCAGCAGCAGACTCAGTCTGAGTCAGCAGTGTGCCCTGGCAGCCAAGAGGGCAAACAGCATCCTGGGGTGCATCAACACAGCAGAACCAGCCAGTCAAAAGAGGTCATTATCCCACTGCATTCAGCACTAGTGCTACCTCACTTTGAGAACTGTGTGGAGTTCTGGGCCCTACAATTAAAAAAAGATACTTTAATGCATTCAGAGGAGGGTAACAAAGTTAGAGAAAGGACTATAAGGCATGGCCAGAAGATTAGGACTCCACATTTGTCTAGGTCAGAGAAAAGGACACTGAGGGGCAACCTCAGTGCTCTCTACAGCCTCCTGAGGATGGGAAGTGGAGAGGAAGGTGCTGAGCTCTTCTTCCTGGGATCCAGTGACAGGATGTGTGGGAAGGGTTCAGAGCTGCAGCAGGGGAGGTTCAGTCTTGACATTAAGAAGCACTTTACTGAAAGGGTGATCATACACTGGAACAGGCTTTCTAGAAAGGTGGTCGAAGCCCCAAGCCTGTCAGTATTTAAGAGGAATTTGAACAATATGCCACTAGGAGAAACGGCATAATATGCCTTAAAAGTATGTTTTTACTTTTGTTCAGCCCTAGACTAAATGTACTGCAGTTGGACTAGATGATCATAGGTTACTTCCAACTGGAACTATTTTATTCTAGTCTAGTCTATATGGAAAACCTAGAACATTAATATGAGCACAGAAAAATACAGCATAAAGCCATCTTTCATCCTCATCTCCCAAGCAGTACTGATTGGCATCTAAAAAGTATTCTGAATTTAAATCAAACCTATTTTCATATTTATAATAACAGAAGAATTAGCTGTATTAATACATTATTATTTTAACTGATAACTTTTTATTTCATAATAAAGCACTAGAAAGACAATGTGATATGAAATCTTATAGGCATTATAACAATAGCTACTCAGTAACTATCCCTAAACTCAGGTACCAAAATTAGATGATGTACTGTGGGGAAAAAGCCAGCAATGTCTATTAGACAAATATGTGCAATGTCAAAAATGTAATACAAAACATTCAAGATAATATTCAATGTGCACTACACACTATTAAAAATATGTGTAGGGAATAAGTAAAGGCAGCAAAGAGCTGTTAATATGAAAAATCCTCAGCTTTCACTTTTTCTGAGACATGAGCATTTGTTTACTGTGTTCCTGAGCTCTGCTCCGCTACTGCTGTAAGCATGTAGGTGAATAACTAAAGCTAGTCTGGATATCTCAATACTATATGGTGATCCCTTCAAAACTTCAGTATGGACATACTATATATTTTCTAGATACTGTGTATGTTTTAGACACTAGATTCTATGACAGTCATATATTCTTCAAAATATCATCCAGAGTTACAGATAAGCACTACTGATTACAACCCCCTCCAAAAGTGTTTCATATATATGGGAATCAAGTTTTAACACTGAAATAGGCCACTTTGTCTCCTTCCTTTCCTTTTCCCCTAGTGGCAAGGATATATTTTACATTAAGATAGTAAAAATTTGATTTTTTTTTTTTGGCTGTTTAACTTTTGTTTTCTACTGAAGTCAATGGAATTTAAAAGCATTTAGCTTCCATCTGAAATCACTTTTTAATTAGCAACAACACTGTAAGTTTACAAGATCTTAAGTAGCAAATTAGTCTGCATTGTACTGTTACCAAGTGTTCAGAAATACCCTCTGTTTTTTCTTTTATCTTATTGCAAACCATTTTTGCAACCCATGAATGAATAAATTATTTACACAAAAAGTATTTCATTATCCTCCTTAATTTTAATTTCAGCTCTGGATGTAGCCTGTGTACTTACTGTCAAATATGAGCATTATGAACATACACCAAAAAAAAAGGAAAAAAAAAAATCTATTAAATTGTTGGTATGAAACATGTCTAAGTTCCAGGTAGTAATACACTATGTCATTTTCCCAGAATCACTTGACCCTATAGTGGCCTATTATCTTTACAAGCTTCCTTATTTCACCTAGTACTTGACTTCCAAAATGTCATTTTGAAGATGACCGTTTACCTCCCAGAGGAAGCATCACCCAGATGTAGACAGACGACACAGTTCAGTTCTGATCTAGGTTTAGGCAAACTGGTATATCTGATTTCAGTCTAGATCCTCTGTAAAAATATTATTAAAATTGTAAATAGCATGGCATCTTTATAACTGAACACTCAGAAAAGAAGTGCCAGATGTAGCGTTGTAGACCCTGGTGTGAAGCCTTTGTGTGTCTGTGCTATGCATGATTGTGGTTTACCTGGATGAGCAGTGACTCCAGGGACAATATGAGGAAAAGGGCTGATCTTATCCAAAGGGAAAAGGCCCTGCTCCCTGCATTCACTCAGCTGCAAGCCCTCACATCCTGCTGCAAGCTGTGTACTTCTGCTTCTACATTTGTGTTAGCACAATCGTCTTGAAGATTTGTTTGGGAAAGTATTGGCCAAGGACCTTGCTCTCTCTCTTTCTGTATGAGCATTTTATTACTGCACACAAAGCTAGTGTCATCTTTTCTGTTTCATTAGGCACTGTAAAAGGGATCCAGACTATAACATTTTGCTATGCTTCTTATAGAACATGCATTTACAGAGATTTGTTCTTCCTTTGGAGGCACTTACATGTGCAGTTGTAGACTTAGCATTCACTCCACTGTGCTCATGCTGGTCAATATCTTTTATGCTTATAAAGATTGCTAGACTTTTTGCAAGTCTGTGGTTTTTTGTCCATATTAATAATGAAATATGAATAAGACTCTGGCTACAGCATCTTTCCTCCTTACAGATAGCAGATTATAAAGAAGATTTAAATTTCAGTTGCAAGATCAGCATCAGAAAATATTATTTCCACATTCAAACATCAAAATTTTATCTCCCTGAGCCATACCAGTGTCTTCAAAGATACTCAAAGGTGTTTTCTCCTGAACATACTGATAAAATTTTGTACATTGCAGTGCATATATTCATTGAGATGCTTAAGTATATGTGGAATCAATAATGTTATTTATGTATGAGGTGGCATTTGCTTCCCAGTATTGTGACAATGAGGTAACATCTCAGACAGTCTGAAATATTCAGTAATACTTGGAGAACGTCTGCCATAGAAACACAAGCATGTCTTGCATCTGCTATTCATTTCATGTCTCTATCAGTTAGTTATATTATTAAGTGCTCTGGAGTGACTGCATTACAGTTATCATAAGAAATAAAACAACTCTCTGATTGATTAAGCTTATCTTTACTAGGGAAATCAGAATGTGTTAATGGTGCTGCTGCCAAGCTCAAATCCTGCCAGACAGTTCAAGGGGTCTATTTATTTCACATAGCTTACTAACTCACCTGATAACTCAAACTATCATTGTATTCTTGGATAGTCAAATTGTTTTCTGGTTGCTAGCAATTAACAATGGCTGTTTACAAAAACAGGTAGGAGAAATGTATATTATGTGATAAAAGCAAGGGAGGATTGGCATAAAGAACCTCTAATCAAACTATAATCTCATCAGTTTTCCAGGCCTGGACAGACGAATAAGAGTAATAGAGATATTTGAAATTAAATATTTGTTATAAATTATAGAAAATTGTTTCTAAAAAATAGTTTCTCTGTCCTGAGTACTTACATGTACTTATAACATTATTACTGGGACTGCCTAAAAAAGATCATTCTACAAGATGGAATGTTATATCAGTTTCTCATTAGTATTGCATTATTCACCTAGCTTCTGAAGGAAAAAAGAAAATACCCAACCAAAACAAACCCAAAAAAGTGGACAACAAGTTTTCAGGAAGCTAATAAATTAATTTCAGGAAGCTTACATGTTCAGCATCTTTAAGAAAAGGTTCTTTGTTGTTAATACTGTCAAATACAACTTTAAATTTCCAAGCAGAACACACAGTGAAGAAGAATATATTCAAGAAAGAATAAAATAAGTGGTGAAAATAATAAGAACATAAACTGAATGTTTAATCAGAAAAATAATTCAGGTATCCCAAAAGTTTCTTAGCATTTTTTCAAACTTATTCTTGAAACCAGTAAACATTAGAAGCCATGGCACCATACTGTTTTTTAGTTTGGATAGAGTTAATTTTTGGCATAGAAGTTTGTGTGGTTCATTTTTTTTGGATTTGTGACCAAAATAACATTGAAAACACACCAACATTTTAGTTATTGCTGAACAGTGCTTGCACAGAATCAAGGCCTTTGTTTCTCCCACTGCTCTGCCAGCAACTAGGCTGAGATGCACAAGGAGTTGGGAGGGGACACAGCTGGGACAGCTGACCCCAACTGGCTGAAGAAATATCCCAGACCATATGACATCACACTCAACATTAAAAGCTGGGGGAAAGAGGGAGGAAAGGAGGGCATTCAATGTCATGGTATTTGTGTTCCTAAGAAACCATTACACATGATGGAGCCCTGCTTTCCTGGAGATGGTTGGACATCTGCCAGCTGATGGGAAGTAGTGAATGAATTCCTTATTTTGGTTGGCTTGTGTATGCAGTTTTTTTCTAAATATGAAAACTCATCTTTGTCTCAACCCACAGGTTTTCTCACATTTACTCTTCCTATTCTTTCCCCTATCCCACTGTGGGGGAAGTGATTGTCCATTTGTGTGGTGTTTATCTAACTACTGGGGTTAACCCACAACAGATACATATTTATTTATCCATCCCTTTAGGGTTATATATTTTAAATTTTGTAATGTTTATTAGTTCTTTGCATTCTTCCTTTTGTTTTATGCAGTGGTATGCCTCATACACAACCTCAGACCAAACTCTAGTACTCCATATACTAAAGAAGAAAATTGTTATATATGAAAAAAAGGAGAGATAATCTGGAACTGAAAATTAATATGTATTCAAAGTTAATGCGATAAAAAGTGGAACATCTGAAGAATAGACAAGTAGAAGATATTCACAATCATATATCTTCTACACATATATTTCTACTAAGTGATGACTTTGACATGATTCACCCTGCTGAGCATAAGGATGGGATTTGTCTCACTTACCTTAGACATGTCAATGTAAATGGGTATATCCTACCTAGTGACCTCATGCTCTCTTCATAGCCAATAAAGAAAAAGAAAAATAGGCTCTTAAAGAGACCAATTCATCTTATCCCAACACAGGTTTCTAAACAGATCAGACAAACTGAACTGCAGAATTGCCTCCTTCTCACTGTCAGCTACATAAAGCGTCCTCTGTGACTCAGACATGCAATCATCCACATTTAGCTAAGGTGAGTTCTACCTAAGGAAAAGAAGCAAGGGCAAAAATGTACAATGGGAAAAAGGAACTGCTAAGAAATCCAGCTTTCATACTTTTTTGTTCCATTTTTCTTTTTCCCATCTCCTCCACCAATCCTGAAAACAAAACCAATGGAAAGACAAATCAGCAGTGATTTGTGTGTAGAGTCAGTCTAAATAATTTTTTTACTACTTTGCAGTGAGTAGTCAAAATGGTGACAAAATTGCGGATATTGTGGCAAAATATTAATGCTCTGCATATGAGCATTACCATAAGCTCTTGATTTATCTGAGGAAATTTCTCTCCTGCCCACCATAGTAATATACTTTCTACCCTAAAAGTAGCTGTATCAAACCCCTTTAATAAGGTATTTTCATTCATGTATCCTACAGATAATAAATCAGAAAATATAAGAACTGTGACTCAAAACCAATTCAGGTTACACACAATGGGAGCTCACCCTAGAAACCCCCCTTTCTTAGAAATCTAAACCTTCATGATCTCTTCTAGCTTGATGTTTCTCTGCCTTCTCAGTTTATTTTACTTTGCAAATTCTGTTTTCTGTTACTAGCCTTTCCTCAGAATTGAGGAATTTGTGAAAACTTCTCACATCAAGATGTAGAAAGAGTCAGGTTTTACCAAGGGTGTGAGTCACTCAAGATTTGTGAGGTTATACTGTAAGAGATCTCATAATGACCTTCAAGTTACATGCAGGAAAACAAGGATGCTTTTTTTTATTGTTTATTTGTTTTAGGGTGCCTGGAAGTGGAGCTATTATTAAATTAAAAAAAAACAAAAAACCAAAACCAAACCAAACAAATAAAATCCCCAAAGGTTGTAACAGTCAGACCATCTAAATATTCTGGCTACACAACCCAGTAAGCAGAATGTTGGGAGGGCTGGCAGGGTTTCAGTATTGTGGTCTTATTCTACTCCCTTATTCTACTCCCAGTGGGCAGAATTCACCCATTTTATGTATTCATAGACATTAGTTACTGGCTTGATCAGTTACGTCCTTAATTCTTTTGTTAAGCAAGAGTGATATATATATATTCAAAAAGTTCCTCATTATAAGTTACATAGCATTACATACTATTTATGTTTCACCGGTTGGGTTTCCAATATTAACAGTGATTGATTAATCAAGCCAAAACAACTTTGCTTTGTCTTTTCATAGTGTTATTAATATATAACAAATGAAATTACTTAGATAACTCTTCTGTTATTTGTTATTTGGGGTTTTGGGGTTTTTTTTTGATCCTTTATCGGGTTTGTATTTTAAAGATGTGTAATTCAGAGGGACAGAAACCTAAACAACATTTTGAGAGATTTATATATATATATATATATATATATATTATATACATACATAAGATACATAGAAAGGTTTTATTATGTAGTATTATTCATTTCATTAGGAACAGATCATACTATATTACAGTAAATTTTCCATTGTCCTGTTCCTTTATGACTAGGTATGTCATGGAAGAGAAGATGGCTTTTGTCATGAGACTTAGAAATGTTGGCAAGTTAGCAAATTTTAAGATGTGTTTTCTTAAATAATTTTCTATGCTTTTCTTCAGGGAATTTGCTAGCTAGAAGTTCTCCCCTTCAGGTATATACAAAAAAAGATTAATTATGAAATAGTTTAAAAAGACTTGTAATAAATTCCATAATTCTAACAGCCAAGAAGAACTTTCCAGAAAAAAAACCACTTTGTTAGCTAGTGGAAGAAACTCATTTAACCTAAAGAACTGAATAACTAAATGTCAACATGTAACAGAACCATGATCATACTATCATAATTAGAATCTCAGTCATCTATTGTCTTTTTAAAATGTGTTAAATATTCAGTTTTTATGCATACTTGATGCCAATTATTTTCATTATAGAAACAGCTGTAGAAAGAGATTAAATCCATAATGCCTGTATGAAGACAAGTAAATGTATGTGAAGGTGTTGCTTCTGCAACTCAAATGGAGAGTAAGTAATAATCTGATTGTTTTCTGCTTATAGCACATGCTGAATTGATATTTTCACAATTCAAAGTAAATGTGCAATTTGATGTATGCCTTCTGCTCTTTTAAAATGGAAAAAAAAAAAAGAGAGAGAGCTTTAAAAAAGGTAAATAGAAGCAGATTTTTCTAAATATCCACAAATCTGCACTAGAATTCTGAACTAGGTCTCATTATAATATTAGCATTTGGGACAGTGGGGGAAACAGCTTTAAGGAAGGAGATATTTAGCTCTTCCATAACCTTTTCATTGTTACATATCTCTTGGAGCACAACTTTCCTCAAAAAGACAAACACAACTCTACACTCAAATTGGAGAAATCATACCGATACTACTTGCAGAAAGACAAAGGTACCAGGGATTCAACTATAGCCATAATAGTATTGCATCCATTGCAGATATTTTTGTGCAAAAATATTATTAGGGACACGGGACAACAAGGAAAAAAAGCACAACAAAAAAACATAGGGCATGTTCATACCCATAAGACTGCCATGATGAGAGACAGCTCAGTTACAGAGTAGCGAGGTATTCTCTCAAGGCTTATTCTAATATACCATGACTAGCTCTAGTATGTTTTATGTAGGTCACTGTTAGAAGACAACTCTCTGATTCCTGTATAATTTTTAAATTTTTTAACAAAGCTCTCACATAAAGACAACCCAAAAATACATAAATTACTAGGAGAAGGATAGCATGATATTAGATTGTTTTTGTCAGGGATCTAACAGACCAGTTATACTACCCCTTCCATTAACACTAATTAGGCTATTGAGTATACTTTGCAACATGACTCCAGCTGCTTGTACTTTTTACAGCTCAGCTGTGGATCAGCTCCCTGTAGCTCAAGTGGAAATAGTGACCTATGAATATAAAAAATTCCTCCCTGCTGTAGAGGTAGCCGCTGATCACCAGTAGTGATCTCTCACTACTGAGGGATCAAAGAAAATTCTGTTCATTCCCTATTGTTAAATGTTAATTTGTAGTGAGCATAGACATTTAAATCTTTTCATTAGGTATGCAAAATTCCTTCCACTTTTCTGTTTCTTTATTGCACGCTAGTGAGCCTTGAAGGACATTCCCTGAACAAGGAACATTATTTTCCCCTTCAAAACGTTTGGCGCATTTGATACATAAAAGTGAAAAGTATCCCTGAAAAGAGATTACTCTGAAACCATTCATTTCCTTCATTTTAGTTCTTAGAGGTACATCCCCTCAAAGCAGAAACTTTCTACACTCTTCTTTATAAGGTATCCTAAATATGTTCAAAATATAATCGTTTAAGTTACGACTTCTTAGATGAAAATATGGGTGTACGTGTAACACATCATTACAATATTGATTTGCAAAAACTTCACTCGACCAGAGAGAGTGAGAGAGCGAGAGTAATCTGATCTGCCCTTATCTGTTTACTGCCTCAGGCAGCACACATAGAACTAGATTCCCAGACCACTTTGGTGATATCCTTGAAGGCAGAAAAGGCTTAAAGATAGTATTCTCCTTTCTCTGAAGAATTTCAATTGGACAGGAAACTTTTTCTTAAAATAGTTATTCTATCTAAAGGTAATTCTTTATGGATTTATACCAACACTGCACAATAATTTAGAGAGGAACACATAGAAATCAGAATCATGCAATATAGAATATAGCTGAAGACTGGGATCCAAATGTTATTGATTCAATAGCATTAAACTTTTAAAGACCAGAGCTTTTTCATTTCAGTGGATAGGCACCATTTCAACAAGCAGAAGACATCCACTTTCTACCAAGATGTTACTTCAGTGCAATTCCAGCTCCAGCAAAAGCTGGGATAACAATATTATAATTGATAATGTTCAGGTGTTTGCCACCTAAACCTTTTGCTAAATATTCCATTTTTCCTCCAATCACAGTACAAGTCAATGTATATATATAACTGACACTGATAAATTCATATTGATCTGTATCCTTACAGGCTTCTATAAATTAATAACTGATAATGCTAGAAGAGCTTTACTGTGATAATATAAGCTGCTTTTCTCTTTAAGGCAAGTCATAATATTTCCATGAAATAAAAGCCATTAAAAAAAAAAAAAAAGGAAAACCTAATGTTGGTTAAAAATTGCCACCGAAGGATGTTTAACATTAATAGTGACATTCATTCAGGATTCATTTAATGTTGCCAAAAGAGATGCCTGTGGTACCTGCAAATTAACAACTGTACTGATAGGGGTGTAATCAGTATTTGCTAGCCTTGAATCCAAATATGAATGATGTAACTAACAACAGTATAGATGCAATTTGTAACACTGTAATGGCAAAGCTGTAGAGAAATTACTGTGTTTGGTTTTGGGCCCCTCAGTACAAGACAGACACTGAGGTGCTGGAGCATGTCTGGAGAAGGGCAATGGAGCTGGTGAAGGGTCTGGAGCATGAGTCTTATGGGAAGCAGCTGAGGGAACGGGGGTGGTTTAGCCTGTAGAGCAGGAGGCTCAGGGGAGACCTTATTACTCTCTACAGCTGCCTGAAAGAGGATGTAGCAAGTGGGTGTTGGTCTCTTCTCCCAAGTAACAGGTGACGAGACAAGAGGAAATGGCCTCAGGTTGTGCCAAGGGAGGTTAAGTGTGCCAGGGCTGTCAAGTGTTGGAACACGCTGCCCGGGGAGGTATTTGACCCACCAACCCTGCAGGTATTTAAAAGATGTGTGGATGTGGCACTTAGGGACATGGTTTTATGGTGGATTTGGCAGTGTTAGGTTTACAGTTGGATTCAATGATCTTAAACTTCTTTTCCAACTGAAATGATTTTATGATTTTAAGTTCTAACCATAGTATGTGAGTTTGTAAGCCACATGAACTTCAAAGGGGAAAAAACATATAAAAACATGTAGTTGCATGTAGGAAACCTTCATGTAAAACAAACCAAACCAAACAAAAAAACAAAAAACAACCAACCACCCAGACAAATCATAAATATAAAGGACTGCAAGTAGGCAGGACATTGTGCAGAATACATGAGATGGATGACTGGTAAAACCAAAAGCAAGATGTTCATTACCAGGAGCATAACCCCACCACCCCTTGTTGGGAGGGAGACTGCAGCATAAATATTTCAGTCATAAGAGAGGAAAACTGGAAAAGAAAGAGGACATATTGATATCTGTTCCAAGTTCACTTATGAAACATCTCTCAGGACTGATCACCCTTGTGGCTAAGAGCCATAGCCATCACTACTAACTACACATGCTGACTGCATCCATGCAAATACATCAGCTCTGTGGAACATATTTGCTGACTTAAGAGTATAAGTGTAAAAAATAAGTTTTTCATATATAGTAATGATCATTAATATTAGAAAAAAAGCTAACCATTAGTCAGGAGAGTCTTGTCAAATAGTTAAGTCAGAAAAGCCTTCTTTTAAAGTTTTAAATGGGCCTTATTTGTCAGTCTTCTGAACCTTCCCATCACAATGATCTATACATAAATATATACATATATTCCATTGCATTTGGTCCATGGAGTCTCACCACTAGGTTCCTGCTTAAATGACTCTCCTTCCTTCACTGACTTTATTAGGTGTCTGTTGATTACAATAACTCTTTTGACTCTTAGTGAGCCTTTATTACATGTAACTGTTTGACTGGACTGCATTACAGTCTCTGAGTCTAGTTGCACAAATATAGACAACTAGTCCCATTTTAAAGGTACCAGAAGATGGAAGACATATGGAGCAGGCAAGTAAGACCCAAAAACTTGTAAGACAGTCAGCACTTCAGAGTTGAAGCTAAGGGTCAGGTGCAATACTCTAAGCCATCTCAAATAATAGTACAGGCCTCTGATTGGGCTGTAATCTTATTGCTACAGTCTTGTTTTGTTTGCTACAAAGTCTGATTTTATCTGGCTTATGTTTCAATCATTCATCTAATCTTTCTGGAAAGTACATATCTTTGTCAGTATATCCTATAATATATATAGGACTTTAAAAACAGATGTGAGCCAGAGACAAAGCTTTTGCAACCAAGAGAATAAAAGAAGATACAATTGTGAAATGATGTCCTGTAGCAGATCAGATGAATCCAAAAGTAAATATTTTCAGACTTTATCTGAAATCATCCTTATTTAAATATTTTTTCCCATTCCTGCTGGGATAAACTATTTACTGAAGGTAATGTGTTCTTATAAGTTATGACATCATGCAGTCATCTGGGGATTTTCCTATTGTCATCTATTTTGCATGGAACACTTTCATACTGAAAATGAAAGAAAAATTACAGTAGGAAAAAAACCCAGCAAAACTGTTTCTCATTCTATGAAAAGAATGCAAATCTTTACTTGAGAGTAGTTTATGCAACTTGCATCTTTTCCATTATCTTATATTTGTATTTGAGCCAAGTTCTTTTTCTCTTGCATAAGTATTTTTACTAATGTGTTCTTCTAACATTTATTTGATTTATAAAACCACAGAGACTGGAGACTGAAATATCCTGCTTTTCTGGAATGGTGAACATGGCAAAGCCACTTTTACCCTTGAAGAAATTACGATGCTTCACTTCGTTATAACATGAATTATACATTTCAGCATGCAAGTTACATTAGATCATGTCAAAGCAGATAGTTTGACATACACAGAAGTTTGTACCAGCTTGACATTTAGATTTAAATCAAAAAGCTTATTCTTGCTGTGGAAAAAATCCAATAGATGGAGATAATAATATTCATCATATTAAAGTACCTCTCTCACGTGAAATTATTTCTCATTCAGACTCTTGAAAGCACTCTACTGTTTTCTTTGGCACTTCATATTAGCCATGCTTTCCCAGAAACCTTTATTTCGTTAGATTTGCTACAAAACTCTTCCATTGGATATATTCTTTTTTCCTCTTTTTTAAAGGAAGGCAACAGATGAGAACATGGGAAACATGGGGAAAAAAACCAACCACAAAACACTGGAAATAGATTTTGTATATACTTCAAAGTAATTCTGATACAGAAAATACAAAAAGTGGATACAAAAACATACTGTTGGCTCAAGAAGTGCTCTTTTGTGCAAATAACCTGTATTTTTCTTCACTTTTTCTTTTTTTTTCTGTAATTGTAGGATATTGCTGTTTTGCACAGCGCTTTGCAGAAGAAAAAAAAAGCCATAAAAATTACGCAGCTCAAAATCTGACAGAAAAATATGATGCTCTGGGCCATAGTATACTTAATGAAATGGAGTATATTTAATGATGCTGTCTGTGTGTTGGAAATAGGCGATTATGTGATAAGCTCTCCTCAACTGACCAAAGTTCTGGGCACTTCAGTCAGTTCAAGCTGCCATCTTATAATAAGAGAGTTAAAGCTTTCTGTGAAAATGTCATAGATTGTTTTGTCAGCATATGAAGTAAACTCTCTCCTTTCTCAAGTACAAAGATGGTTCTAGTTGAGTGTACGACCATTATCATGAATGGTGATGATGGAGTAGAGGATGCTTAATGTGGTTTTTAATAGCTCTATTTTAAAAACAAGCAAAGCAATTTTTAACAAACTACTTTTGCTTGCTGTATGCAGGAAAATCTGTGCTGAAAAGCAATAGACAGCATTCTTGGCAGCCTGTTGAAAAGCTTTATATATGGAAATTGTTGCAGTTAGCTTTTTCTCTGGTGACATAATGAATCCACTTTTACAAACAAAACTTTACAGGCCACCTTAGAGAGAGCTAACTTGGAGCTTAACTTGTTTTTCTTTCTTGACTATATTAGAACTGTCATCAGAAAATAGAATAAAGTATAAATAAAGTGACTTTGAACAGGATTGTTCTTATCTTCCTGGATTAAACTGTTCTATCAATTTGTATTCTTTCTCTGATCTCATTTTAGCCATTTCTGTCCTGGCAGTTTCCCTCATCTGTTCCTGATACCTTTCTGAACTCATTTACCCCAACTTTACTTTGGAAAACTCTTGACATGGTCCCAAATAAATTCTGTAACTTTTCTTCCCTGTAAGGGAAAGGTCAAAAAACCCCCTCATTTCCTCTTTCTAAAAGATGTAGAGAAATCCGACAGATATAGGATCTGGCCATTAGACACTTTTCATATGAATCTCTTTTGAATACCATTTTTATATAGAACCTCAGACATTTCTCTTGAGCCTCCCCAGTCTCTCACAAAAGTCTGGCATTCAAAACATTTAAATGATGATAAAAATCCATTAGGTAAACCTGTTAGTATGACACTTTCCAGATCGAAGACATAGTTTATGTTAATTTAATGGGTCTTGAATAACTAATAGAATGAAAATAGCTAAGTTACCACCCGTATATTCCACAGATTCTGCCATGCACCCCTTTCCTTATCATTAGAGTTGTGGCTTTCAGGATATGTTGTAAAGTCAGAGGAACAGGAATGAATTCATATTCTTTAGAGGAAATATGTCCTCAGCAGAAAAAAAAAAAAAAAAAAAAAAAAGTAGTTCCTGTGGCTTGTAGGACTTCCGTTTGCAAAAGCCTGTGGACATGTACTGTTTTATGTGCCCATTATAACTGCTTGACAATAATATATGTATTAGACTGTGGATCACCAGAATGTTTTACTTTCCACAAGGAATTAGTGTTTTGCCCACCAGTGCCTGCAGCTGGGGGAACATGAAAAACAGCAGAATTTCTTTTTAGAAATTACCACCAAAGTGTTAAGCCCTCTTTGAGAAGCTGGCATTGTCATACTGTTTGGAAGTGCTCAGTTTTATGGGTATTTAAATTCACCTATCTCTCTAAAAATATTTTCTTCTATAACCTGTCTGAAAAAAATTGTGATCTGTAGACAGTGCAATCAACACAAAGGTAAGCTTTTCTTTTTTTTTTAATATGAGCCTGTCCATACCCTTAAAGCAACAGCACTTTTTTTATCTCTATTCAGGTTTGCCATCCATGTGTCAAATTAATGAGCCATACAATGTTGGAGAAGTAATGTATCTTTTCACAATCACTGTATGAAAAAGTGAAAGGGATTAGAAGAAAATAACAGCACATGTGGAGAATTTATGGTGCAGAGCAATGAACCAGAAAAGAAAAAAGAAACTACACCTACCCAAAGAGGAGTTGTAATTCACCTAAGTGGAATTTACTTGTTCTATCCATGAATAGCAAGTCATTGTTATATGTTATAGACACCTAATGATTATTTTTTCCCGTTATATTTTTTCCACAATGTGTAACAGCAATAGGAGAAATAGGATATTTTTCATGTATTAGTGACTTTAAAATATATAATAGATTTCTCTATACCATTTCTTCTTGCTTATAGTAAAAAAATAGATGGGGGGGGGGGGGGGGGGGCGGGGAAGGAAAGCAGAGCTTCCATAAACAATTGTTAGCCTGTCTGGTTTTAAGAGAAGAGAATAGGTGTTGTGCATAACACAGCAGTTCAGGTCTTCAGATCAGTTTGATAGATTAGATGTGTCATAAGATTAACAAAAATGAAAGACAGAAAAACAAACTCATATCACATCAAATCAGATACTGGCAAATTTTTTACTTCTTGCCTATTTTGTTTTTGCATTCTAAAACAAAATCTACCTCAGTTGATCAAGACAGCATATTAGTCACCTGTTTCATGGCTATAACTGCAGAAGAAGTAGCTTCTTTTTTACTTCTTGGACACAAACATATAGCTTTACCGATAAGACAATGCAGTATGAACACACTGGGAATGTTAAAAACTTTGCATTTTTTGTTTTAGTCTGCCATTTTACCACAACAAGTTTATAAGAAGCAATTGCATTTTCTAGATTTGCTATGTTTTTACCTTCCCCGCCTCCCCCACCCCCCAAAACCATGTATTTATCTTATTTTCAAGGAAACGAGTTGATTTCAACAACATGAAAAATAAAAATTAGGATCAGCCCATTTCAACTCACTGTCTTTTCTCTGAAAAATAAAATATATAAAATGAAACTTCATGGCATCTAAGTAACTGTTAAACTATTGATTCTTCTTTAAGAAAAAAAAATAATATGTGACACAGTATCTGTCTCAAAGGAAAGGGAATTAGGATGGTTGTTAAAGACTCAATACTATCTCAGTATTCTTTTAGCTGGATATTTTCTTACCTCCCTCTTTTGTTTGTTTTTAGTCTTAACTAAATAAGTTTAAATGGTATTGACAATGATCACTTGTCATGTAATTAAATTGGTCAATGTGTCCTTACTCAGGTCACCCAAACTACCAGAGTATTTCACTGTTCAAGGTGACAGGCATACCTTAATGCTTTAACTCTCTGGGCCTTCTTACTTCTCAGTATCAACATAAGAGCAACTAGAAGCCCCGTAGTGACACTGTCTGCACAGCCGTTTCAGCTACTATTTCAGTCAGTGACCTGTCTTGGTGATGCTGCACTAAGTGCCATTTATCTACTGGCAAGGTTCTCTAAAGAGCTATCTTAGAAGCTACTGTGGCTGTGTCTCGTATGAGTGAGGAGGTTCATTGTAGTTTATATATGTTTAGAAGGAGAAATGAGAGTGGAGAGAAAAGAAAGCATTCCTGGAACTATCACATTCTGTACATTTTGGTTCTTAAGTATTCAAAGAGAAGTCTCATTATTCCATTTACAGTGACAGCCCTGTTTATTAACTTCTTAAGATTTATGTGGCTTTATCTTGAATGTATCTAACAGAGCTATATGCTATTAGTTATTGTTGATAGCACAAAGGCTTGGCTTGAAAATAAATTCAGTTAATTAGATTGATACAATAACTTCTACACGACTAATAAATGTCTTTAACATAACAGTGTTTGACTGCTTCCAAAACAAAAAGGTACATGTGCCTAAATTTTCCCTTGAAACAAAGATTTATGAATTATACAGTTAAATGAACTTGCAGGTCAAGGAAGAAGGGAGAGGTTTCAAAAATTTTTTGAAAGTCTCAGTTGTTTTCATGCTTCCATGTTATTCCTATGGAAGATGATTTCTAAACCCCAAGATAGCATAGCTCATAGGCTGTTAAATTTAACAAATCACCACTCAATAAAACTTGCTTTCTTACTTGAATATCCTGCAGATACATGACTAATGCATGAGTCAGTAACAGGGCTTCATTCAAGGAAAGAGAGCGTGGTGACCTACTCCTCCTGTCCAGTGGAGGAGTGTTGATCCTTGTGTTGACCACCTCTGAGAAATTAGGTAAATCACTTACAGGATTGTATTTTATATCTTTACATTTAGCAATTTATTTACTGCAAAATATTAATGGTTGGGGTGGCTGTAGGTTAAAAATTAATATTCTGTTAGGATAAGCTCTTTATTTCTCTTCACAGCGTTCAAACTCTGCCTTCTTCATAGCATTAAGATACTATGCATGAATTTTAGTCTGCATATGAGTCACATTCCAAGAATTCCCCCAACTCTGTGATAACTACACTTACATAACCAGATACTTTCTATTCCAAAATGCAGTGTTTGTTCTGATTTGTGATTTATTCACTCATATTATTACTAATTATTTTCAGAGCAGAACAGATAAGAATGTTTGTATTAGAATCATGCAAAAAGAAATTAACTTCTGTCCAAAGCAGTAGTAGTGAAGTATTATGAGGTCATAATTATGTGTATGTATATGGTTATAAATGATAGTTAAATATTGAAATAAAATAGTGGAAGAAAAAAGCTCTGCCAAAAGATGATTATATCTAATTACTTTGCAAGTGGGACTATTTTAATTTTTTTTGTGAAGTTAATTTTTGGTTTGGTTTGGTTTCATAGAAATTGTTTTTTCAATGAAATTCAATATTTTAACAAAAAATCCTACAATTTGAGTTGAAATTTGAAAACAAGAATCAAGGAAAGATCTCAAAGTAGTGTTAAAAAGAAGAAGCTTATAGAGATATTAATGACTAGATTTGGTTTCTATTTTGTGTTTTACAGTGGTTGTCATAACATTGAATTGACTTTTATTAAATACCTCAAAACATTTAGACATGCACATTCATATATCCTACATCCTTCAGTGTGCAGAAATAAACATAACAGATTATGTTATTGTTGTGTAACATGAATCAAAGCCTGTTGAGGTAAAGAAGAAATTGCTGCTGGCTATGGACTAGATTCTTGCCTTTATCACTCTGAATGCTGGCTTCGTATTATTACTTGTAAAGGAGTCACTGTATAACAGAACAAGAGATGCATTTTGACCATAAAATTTCAATACCATTATAGACACTTGAAATTTTACAGTGGGATATGAAGTCAGGCTTTTGTTGTTATTCTATCTACACAAATTCTGTTTACAGAGGATGAGTCAAAAAAACCCAGACTCTATTTCTAAAAATGCCAGAAATTTGCCTGACATTAATAAGAATCTTGCCTATGTATGGAATACTTGACCATGACTTTTCTTTGTATATTTTCCTTACAGAAGACCATGTAGATCAGCACATAACCCTGAAGCAAAATTACTACACAGTATGGATGCATGAGGTTCTACATTTTTATGCCTGGACTCATATTATCTTGGATTATTATAACTTAAAAAATTAAAAAGCAAAATTCACCTTGAAGGACAAAGCATACAACTTTTAACACAGTGTTATTTTGATTTTAAAAAATCTAAAATTGGAATATTTCATTGTCAGGTGAATCTTAACAGCACTGAGCTGCACAATGTACAGGAATGTCATTTAAATGTCTAAGTACAAAAATGTAATCTTCTTTCCCTTCTTCCTTTTTCTCCTGCTTTAATATACTTTACATTTTTTCTTGTCAGCTACAAATTGATTATGAACAACATTTTCAGATGGTCATGAAACATAGGAACTTAAAAATATTTGTACTACTACTAGATTAGGTCCTGAAATAATTTTAATGACCCAGATCAAAGTCCAAATAACTTTTATTTGCACTTAATGCACAAAGCCAAAATGAAGAAGATTTTAATTTTACCTAAGTTCAGTCACACAAACCCAATACAGTTCTGTTTACCCTATTCTGATTTTCATTGTTAATATATGAAATTAATTTCTCCAAGTCAAGTCTGTTTGGCCTGTAACAGTAATTTTTGAGTAATCTCCCTGTCCTCATCTCGACCCATGAGCCTTTTCATTGTATTTTTGCTGCCCTGTCCAGCTGAGGAGGGGATGATAGAGTGGCTTGGTGGGGACATGGTGTCCAGCCAGGGTCAATCCACCACAGTCTTTTTTGGTGCCCAGTGTGGGGAATGAGGAATTCAAGAGAAGGGTAGTAGTTGGGAGAGCTAACAGGCAAAACATGGACTGATCACAGCTAGAGAACAGAGTGGAATATTTGTGGGGAATTTCCGTCGTAATTGTAGTGAAGGGAAGAGTGGTGGGTTGTGTGTACGTTGTCTGCTTTTGTCAGTGTTGTGATGATGCAATTTTGGTTTTGGTGTAGGGAATTTTTTTTACTGATGTGAGTGAAGTTTGTGCAGATTGTAAAGACTGTGTGATGAATGTGTATTTTAATGATAATTCTTAAATAGATGATTCACAGAGGTGAAGCAACAGTTTGTAGCTGTAGGGCAACAGCTGGTAGCTGGGCAGCTACAGGAGTGGCTTTTGTGAGAATCTGCTAGAAGCTTCCCCCACATCCAATGGAGCCAATGCCAGATAAGCCCATGAGCAAAGGTGGAAGCGCCTCTGTGACAACATATTTAAGAAGGGGGAAAAAACACTGTGCAGCAGCAGCCAGAAAAGAGGAGTGGGAATATGTGAGAGAAACAACTCTGCAGTCACCAAGTTCAGTGAAGAAGGAGGGGCAGGAGGCGCTCCAGGCACTGGAGCAGAGATTCCCCTGCAGCCCATGGTGAATCCCATTCCCAATCTCCATCTCTCTTTTGCTCTCATCCACCGCTCTGTCCTGAAAACATAAGGATCTGCAAAAGTAAAAAGTTCATGGGTATACACCAACTAAAAGTAGGTAACGGACCTCTGCACATTTTCAAGATCATGTCCACAAGTTCAGAAATGAAAAGGAGATTGTTTTGATGAAAATGAACACTGATCAGAAGTAAAAGACTCTTAGTGAAACATTTTAGGGTTTTTGAAGTGCTTTGACAAAGAAAACGTCTTTCTGAATGCTGCAGTACCTATCAATTATTAGAGTTCATTGCTTCTTTTCCTGTGGTCGTGTTTGTACGGGTAAATGAAGCAGACCAAAATCTGCTGTCTGACCCTGAGTCACAGCAACTTGCACCAGTTTGGTGAATTTCTTCCCATCATTAATAGCTTCATCTGTACTGTCTATGAGGGTAAGTTCTTGACTCACAGTATCTGTGACCATACTTGACCATAACCTAAGAGACTGCAACTTGCCATTGCCAAAAGCACACTGAGGAGGCTATTCAGACTTAAAAACGCTGTAGGAGTGTACAACAGAATTTCACCTGAGTGCTAGTCCTACTTAGCTCATTAATTTAGGCTTATGGATTGGGCTGCTTGTCCAGACAAGTATCCTGCAATGTCTTGGAATGGGTATGAAGGAAGAGAAGATGCATGCAAGAGAAGAAAGCAATGCATGGTGAGATATGTAGCGTTATTAGACCATCTGACAGAAGAAATAGCAAAAAAACCCTGAAGCTTGATAATTCAGTATTCATTGGGCTTATCCAGGAGCTTATGACACCCCTCATCACACATTAAAACTTACGGGAATTTTCTATCTCCTATATTTTTTATTATAAAAATCATTTAACAGAAATGATAGGCCTCTGTCATTTTAAGATTGCCAGTTCTCTGGTGTTCAGTTTAGGAGGACAAATGGATGTAGTATTGAAAGAACAATTTAATAAAATAATTTTTAAAAAAATCAGCTCTGATGATGAAAGACTAGTCTGACATATTAAAAGGACTTTGTTACTAGCATAATTTCTTTGTCCTACTCTTTGTCTCAAGCTGGGGAAGGCCTTGGAGAACAACCACCACTTATGGACATCAGACTGGATAAAATGCACCAAATTATCAAGCCAGTGGCAGAGCACCATTTGTCTAAACTACAGAATACTTTAGTGTTAGGTGATTAAACAACATAATAGTGAATGGAAAACTCTAGGAGTTTATTCATACAATCCTACCATGATAAGCAGCCTTAGCACCTAAGCCACAACTCTGCTGCCAGTGTTGGAGAGACTGTCCTGCACACACCTGTGTCACTGGAAGAGTCAGGACTTTTCCACTGGCCGACTGCATTCCTCTCTATTTATGCTGATCATACACACCAGCATGAAAAGGACTGTGAGCATGACCAGGTAAAACAAGAACACTAAGCACCAAAGCATGCAGGTGTTTTATAATAAGAGTCATGGTAATATTGTATCATTATTACCAGGAGGTTTACAGCTCACATCAAGGATGTAGCTTTGGTTTCTTGAAAAAAATCATGGTGTGACTCACTGCTGCCAAGGGAAATAGCTCCCTATTGGCAAGCAAAGCATATGCTAATCCAGCATTTGATTATGACTAAATAAGTACAAGAAAATGAAAACATAACTCCTGCATAGGATCAGCAATCATCTGTGTAAGGTAGGGGGTAAATGTCTCTGGAGTTGGGACCTGCGTGAGGCCCATGGGCCCATAGGACCCCAGCCAGGATGCAGGGCAGGCTGGGGAGCACTGGGGGAGCCCCAGTCCCACAGCCCTGAGTATCAGGCACCTCCTGGGAGACAGGCCAGTGCCAGGCTGGGATGTGGGACCATCGGTGGGACTGGGTCTGCAGTACCCATGGCTGGGCAGGGCAAGGCCACAGGGAGATGGACACCAGCCCTGCTGTGGCATCGCTGGGGCAGGGGCTGACAGCCTCAGGGGTCTGAAATGGGGTCTTGGGCCATGAGCGGGTGGGGGGAGCCCCGGAGGTTGTGGGCAGGGACAGTCAGGGCTGATGGTGACTTCAAGGCTACTTTCATGATAGATTACTAATCCACCACATTATATTTCTTAAACATGAGAAAAGACCTGAAGAGGTCACAGCTGAGAGGAAAAAGGAAATTTCCCTCTTAAGGGACAAAGCTTTTCATGACAGTTCATCTATGTAGTTAAAGATTTTTACAGAGAACAACTAAAGACATTTTGGAATAGATATGAAAGAATGAGTAACTTCAAATAATTTGGATTATTTATTTGTAACTATCAATACAATCTGCTCCTTGTGGTTTGGAAGGTGCTGCTGTTGGAAGCAGTAAGAGCCCTGTGTATGATATTTTGTGTAATTAGTAATTGAAATGGCAAGAGTGTGATTTCAGCAGAAGACTTGGAGAAAAGACACCTGAAACTGATTTAGTTGAATCTCCTTCTCAATGCAGTGTCAGTACCTTACAGTGGAGCTCTGATTTGCCCTCTGAGATGACTAGTCTTTCCAATGAGTATAGAGTAGCTTCATAACAATCTCTAACACTATGTCTATGCTAATAAACTATATAAGGCCAGGACAGAGGCATGAGCACTGGCCGGTGATGATCCACACTACTCTGCTCTTAGCATTATCATTATCATGGCTTTCACCTTTGCTAGCTAGCACACTTGGGGAACAAATAGGAGTTAGCACAGGCCACAGTTATTTCCAAAAGGCAGTCTGGAGGTGACCATCCTGCTACAGAGGCCAAAGCTGTTTAACACTGTCAGCATGGCCAGTCTGTGAGAGCTGGTCTCTATGAGAGCTGGTCTCTCAGTCAAAGACACAGTGCCAGAACTGTGTATTTCACTGGGAAGCAGCCAAAGTATCCATTGGATTAATTTTGCATTAAATTTTGGGAATACGAATCAGGTGTCACTCTAATGAAGTAAGGGAGGCCTCACTCACAGCAGTAAAAGACAGCTTTCAAGGCTTTCCAAAGCCTGAGCATGTTCAAAATAACCCGTCATGAAATCAAGGTTCCCTCCTGTCCTAGCAGATTGCCTCATTATGTTTTGTGCTCAGATTAAGATGTACAGTTTGTGCCCAGGTGACTGTATCTTTGCATCTGAGAGACAAAAAGTAAGTTTTAATTGAGAAATAGCAGCTTGTTGGAATAGCCTGTACTAATATCCTCCTAAAAAATTAATTTGTTCCTCAAAATGAAAGCTGCAAGCAATTCTAATACCATAAAGAGGGGCATCATGCAGTTTTTCTATCCCTATCCTGTCATGTTCTTTGTCAGTTTAGTTCTGATGTGTTTAGATTATTCGAAGTATAATTAATATATCTCAAATGTTTGAAATTAATTTAATGATGGTAATTTTTATATTTCACTTTTAAAACCACTTTTTGTCTCAAGTCCAGAGCAGATTAAAAAGTTGCATATAATGAGTAATGTCATAAGAGATTTAAGCATCTTATCAGCTAAAGCAGTGGGCAGGGTTCAACCAAAAGTATAGAGTTAAGAGTCCCAAACAAATTGATCTTACCTAAATTTGGATTAATTAGCCTCAGTATTAGGTGCTTAATAGTTCATTGTCTAAGCCAAAGATATAATTCTAAGCTTTTTATATAGTTAATGGAAACAGCCACCTTCAAATGATTCATGTTATCCTAAAACAGATGTCCAAGGGAAGACAAAGCATTCTTCAAAGGTTTTAATTTCCTTCTACTAAGTATATCGGAAAGCCAAAATTATTTGCTTTGACTTGGGTAGCTAACTTTTAGACATGTAACATTAAGTCAGACAAATGTCAAAGAGTTATAGTATTTACTGGATTAATATATGTTTTACACACCTGAAACTGGAGCTCTGAAAAGTAGGTTACTAATATCCAAGCTTTAACTTGGGACAAATGAACATTTAATCCACATCTGAATATCATTTCAGTTCTTCCTCTGATTACTATAAATGCTTCTCTGTGTATGACAAAAAGTAAGAAAATAATTGTGCAGAACCCCATAATCTGAAAAAATAAGAGCACTACATACCTATCCTAAAGGTGTGCATTTGGAAACTACATAAAAAATCCTTTCATGTGGTTTAATCCATGTAAAAATGACTGTAATTTTTACAGGAAAACCTTTACCAAGATTAAGGAATATGAAGTAATTTGATAGGTCATCGGTAAAGGCCAAGGACTAATGCATAAACAGGTTCTTCAATATTTTGTCTAAAAAGAGGCAAAACACCCACCATTGATTACTAGCCTTCCCTGTAAGCAAAAAGCTGAGTATGAACTTTCTGACCATCCAACTACTGTGTCATTGCTGCTTTCACTTAAATGAAAACTGCTTTTAGCTGCTCAAGCTGTTTTTTGTCATTTGTGCTAAGGCTTATTCCTGTTGTGCTGCCTTAAGTATTTTAACATTCCCTTTATCAGGAGAACTAAAAATTCAATGGCTGCTTTAGGTAAGCCAAATAAAGTCAACACCACAATTACTGAATTACAGTTGCACCAGTCATAAAAGTTGTCTTCTTTAACCAAAATCTAACAAAATAAACCCAATGCATGAACAGCAACTACACTGTCTCATGTCAAGGCACTGTGGGCTGGGGGGTCTCTGGGGACTGGGAACTCGGGGTGGGAGGCAGCCAAGTCTGTCCCACCACCCCAGCCAAGAGTAAGGGAGCCAGGGAGGCACTGGGGGCAGCACCAGTCCTGGGCATTGGGCACCTCCCTGAGGATGGGCCAGTGCTGGGCTGGGATGTGGGTGGGACCCATAGCTGGACAGGGCAGCGCTGTGAGGAGCTGGAGACTGGTATCCCTGGGCCAGGGACAGGTGTCCCCAAGGGGCTGAAATGGGGTCATGGACTGTGTGCAGCTTGAGGGGAGCCTCAGGAAAGGCTGGGCAGGGGGAGCAATGGTTCTTATTTTCCTCAGGCTCCTGAAATTTTGTACTACTACATGGAGAACTGCAATACAACTAAGAAATCACTGACATTTCCAGCAACATCATTCTGTCAGGAGGCAGTTGGACAGACAGTACAGAGATAACTATGTGAACCTTTTATTAAAAAAAAAAAAGAAGTGAAAAACCACAAGAAGGAAAAGATAAAAGTTTTGGTTGGGTTTGGTTTCTTTTTTTTTTTTTTTTTTTAGGGAAAATACAAAGCATACCTCATAAGCAGAGCTTCATCTTCAGTGTCAAAACTGACTTTGTGAAAACAATCTCTTACCCAATTGGGCCTGTTATTTGTGAACAGTGGAACTTGTCAACAGGGAAGTCTTAAAAGCAGAAATTAATTTTAAGCAGACAGAAACAATACAGATCTGGGAGAGTACACTGCATAATTTTCTGGCCTTAAAATGATCAATACAATTGTTAACTACAAGTTCCAGTTGCAGGACTATTTTTCAGTTGCACTGTTTTTGGTGTTTCGTGTTCAGTTACATTTATGCAACCTGACTGAAAGTAATGGAGTTGCACAAGTGAATCTGAAGGCAATACTCAACCTGCAAAATTCTTTATTATTGGTGATCCATAAGTGAGATAGAAGACAAATAAGTTTCTAAATCCCAGTCCTAATTTAAAGGGCTGGCAGTCAGAAAAGCATTTGAATTGTAAACTGAATGAGTTTGATTGAGAAATGATGGGGGGGGGGGGGGGGGTGGAATGAGAAATTGGATGTGACAATAGTAGTTTTGTAGAGAGTTTTCAGAATAGCCTTGCACTTTAAGAATTAATCACATCCTGCTGCTTATTCCCTACTTGAAGGCAAAATGCTCCATTTTGATATTACAACTGGTTGCCATAGAAATGCTAATCAGGTCAAAAAAACCCTGATAATGATTTCAGGTGAGGCATAAGCTGCAGGAATCCTTGACAAACAAAGAGCTTTCTTCCTTATAAGTATCAGTCATAACAGATATAAAGAATGTTATAAATATTTTTACATACACACACACATATATAAATGAATTTAAATAGTATATTTTTCATTTTAGGACATACAGCTCCATTTAGTTACAAAGAAAGAGTGACGGGTTAGCACGTTGCTGTTTAAGACATGCAAAACCAAATTATAAATTGGGTCCTAAATGTTGGCACACACACACAACAAACCAATCAACACAACCACAAACACTCACCCCAAACAAACAAAAAAACCCAAACAAGCACACACACAAAAAAACCCCCAAACCCAACCCCCAAATCCCTATATATCTGTCTACCATATGAAACCTACAGGTTATCAAGAATTTTTATTTCCTGTTCTTCCTTTGCCTTAAAAATAAGAACATGTAGTTAAGATTTTTCACCTAGTTAGATATTACTGGCTTTTAGTAAGTGTTATGAAGGAAAGAACCCAAGTGTATCAAATTTATATGCTCAAAAGAAAAAAAAAGTCATACTTACAAAAAGCACTTTTAACTACTGCTGTACTTACAACACAGATTCTTATTAGGTGCCTCACCAGGACAATGCAGTCAGCCTATGTCATGCAATTATTTGGCTTCTCAGGATCTGACTGCAAGCTACCTCATTTTTTCTTGCCTTCTCTAATCAGTCCAGACCCTTTTCTCTATCTATAGGTATATATCTGGTCACATAATACAAGCGAGGAAAAGAATACCCTGGAAAAAATGTGGGCTGGTACTGTTACATTGTTATTAGAAAAATAAATTTAACCCACAGCCAGTTTCTGAGGATACTTTGAGAAATAAGTTATATAGGTAAAGGCTATTGGAATTGTTCTTACAGCAAAGAAGTCCTCAACCACCTTTTTTCTAGAGGCAACTCAAGAACAGACACAACTTAGGTGTCTGTACAGCAGGTGCAATTTGCCAAATTAATTGCACTATATATGATCGTAGGTACAATAGTGGGATGAAGGAATGTCCAAGTACTTTCCCTCTATGAGCAGAGGCTATCCCATGGCAATGAGTAGACACTAAGTTTCCAGTCAACACAGTCCTCTTGAGTTACAGAAACAAAATACACGGACTTCTAGTGTGGCTTCTAGACATTTTCATTCTATGATCTTACACTATAACTGAAAAAAATGGAATTGATATTAAATTCCAAACTGAAAACAGTATTTATATTAGCACAGTTACAAATAAAAAAAATACAGGTAACTTAAAAATAGCACAACATAATATTCCCACTCAATTACACAAAACATTCAAATATATAAACCAATGAGTTGCCTAAGAAATGACAATACAATACACACAAAGTTTCTCTAGAAACAAGGATGAGGCAATGACTTCCTGAGAAATCTTCTATTTTGCACTTCTTAAGAGTTTTGCCCCCACTTTTCTAATCTTTTCACAGAATCACAGAATGGTCAGGGCTGGAAGGATCTTTGGAGATCATCTGGTCCAAGTCCTTACTAAAGTAGGTTCAACCTACAGCAGGTTGCACAGAGTTGCATCCAGGCAGATTCTTCCTCATATTCAGAAGGAATTTCCTGTGTTGCAGTTTGTGCCCGTTGCCCCTTGTGCTGTTATTGGGCATCACTGAAAAGAGCTTGGCCCTGTCCTCCTGACACTTGCCCTTGAGGTATTTGCATACATATATAAGATCCCCTCTCAGGGGATTCTCTTCTCCAGGCTAAACAGCCCCAGCTCTTGCAGCCTTTCCTCATCAGGGAGATGCTTATATTCAGTCCCCGAATCACATTCATAGCTGTCTGCTGGATCCTCTCTAATAGTTCCCTGTCTTGAACTAGGGAGCCCAGAACTGGCCACAGGACTCCAGATGTGGCCTCGGCAGGGCACAGTAGATGGCAAGGATCACCTCCCTCAACCTGCTGGCCAACACTCCTCCTAATACACCGCAGGATACCACTGGCCTTCTTGGCCACAAAAGCACACTGCTGGCTCATGGGCAACTTGCTGTCCACCAGGATTCCCAAATCCTCCGCAGAGCTATATTCCAGCAGGTCAACCCCTAGCCAGTACTGGTACATGGGGTTAGTCCTCCTCAGGTGCAGGATCTTAGGCTTGCCTTTTTCAAACTTCATTAGGTTCCTCTCCACCCAACTTTCCAGCCTCTCCAGGTCTGGCTCAATGCAGCGCAGCCTTCTGGGGTATCAGCCACTCCTCCCAGCTTTGTATCATGAGCAGACCTGCTGAGGGTACACTCAGTCCCCTTCCCTTTTATTGAGGCATCCTTGAAAGCACCTCTTTTGAGGGGCTGGAAGAAAAACAGAAGACAACAGTGTTCCCTTTTTCTATCAATAATTTTGAGATGTGGTTTGTTGTTTTTTTTTTTTTTAATTGGTTCTTCCTCTTGAAAGGGAGTGTCATTTTGGCATATGGTTAGAAATGAGAAAGCTGCAGAAAAGCTGTGGAAAATGGACAGAACCATGTTCCTTCTGAAATGCTATAGAATATCCAGAAAAGTTTGAATTTTGCTTCCTTTCTTTTAATTTCCTAAACAATCTCTCACTCTTTAAATTGAACGCTTGCAGAGTTACTACAGTGCTTGACAGGAAAATCTATGATGTTGCAATAAAGATGTACCTAAAAGGGGTGTTCATGACCTTCATTTAAGGTTTGCTGTCACAGCATCAGTAAATTATGTCTCAGGTTTTGCTAATCAAGACGTTAATACATGCAGTATGGGAATAAACATGATGAATTAGAGATCTGTGAGTAGTTGCAGAACTAGGATCTTGCTGAGATCATGGAGACAAGGTGGGGTGACTCCCATAACTGGCGTGTTACAGTGGAGGAATACAGGCTTTTTAGGAAGGGCAGACTAGAAAAATGAAGAGGGGAAGCTGCCCTCTTCATGAGAGAGCAGCTGGAGTGCACAGAGCTCTGGATGGGGATGATTGAGGAGCCAACTGAGAGTTTACAGGTTAGGATTAAAGAGAGGACAGGTAAAGGTGACATTATAATGGGTGTCTGCTATAGGTCACCTGACCAGGAAGAGCAAGCGGATCAGGCCCTCTACAGACAGGTAGGAGCAGCCTCACTTTCACAGGCTCCGGTCCTCAGGAGGGACTTCAGCCACCCTGATATTGGCTGAAGGGACAACACAGCAGGACTTAAGAAATCCATCAGGTTCCTGGAGTACATTGATAACTTCCTCCTCCTTCAAGTGATAGAAGAGCCGATGAGGAAGGTGCACTTTTGGGCCTCATACTTGCCAACAATGTAAGGGCTGTTAGGGATATGAAAGTCAACGGCAACCTTGATTGCAGGGCCCATGAGACAGTAGAGTTCAGGATTGTGAGAGCAGGGAGGAGGGCAAAAAGACAGACAACAACACTGGACTTCATGAGGGCATATTGTGACATCTTCAAAGAGGCCCATTGAATAAGGCCCTGGAGGGAAGGGGGGCCCAAGGAAGTTTGCTAATATTCAAGGATCACCTTGTCCAAGTTCAAGAGTTCCAACCCCAAAAAAATACAAAGTCTGGAAAAAATACCAGGAGGCCTGCAGGGGTGAGCAAGGACCTCCTGGCCTATCCCAAACACAAAAAGGAAGGTTACAGAGTGTGGAAGAAAGAACAGATAACCTGGGGACAGGAGGGGAGAGGGAGGGGAGGAAAGGTGAAAAGAGAGAAAGGGGAGGAGAATGGAGAAGGGAAGGGAAGGCAAGGCAAGGGAAGGCAAGTTATGAAGTTGCTGTGGGCCTTTATATAATTTTGAATAACTGAATATTTACTAATGGTAAATGTGACTGGCTAACAAAAACACATTTATGCAGTTTATTTGGATAAAACGGTGCTTGAAAATCACTATGTACCCAGTATGTAAGTCAAGCAGAAACTAATTATGAAATGACTCTGTAACCTCTCTCATCTCTTGAGTGAATAATGGATTTTCTTGAGGCTTTCTATGTCTTTATGTAGACTGGAAGAGCCATGAAAAGATCAGAATAGTCTAGAGAGAGAAATGGGAATCAGGACCTTCACTCATCCTTTGCAAACTCTCTAAACTTGAGGGTGATATCCTTCCATCTGTCTTTTCTCCTTGTCCTGTGAGGTATGTTTTGTACAGAAGAAAGTGAAAGGTATTTCCACCCAGTCTTACCTAGCATAATGAAGAAGGTATTTCCATGGGTGAGGCTGGTCCCTCAAGTCTTTCAAAAGAGTTACATACTCCCTTATCCAATACCAAGAATAATTATCATTGTTGATAGTTTTTGATACACATTTCTTTCCATCATTTATTCTGTTCAGTGCTCTGACAATTCTTATTTCACCTTTTTATTATCCTCCTTGAAATAATCTCCATTTATTTCATTATTATGATTTCTTTCCTAGGTTACTAAAATTTTCTTTGTAGTTTCCTAAGACGACAATGACAAGCATCTGAAAAGCATATTTGTGATGCTTCCATTTTTCACTCCTATTTTCACACTTTTATTAGAGGCTAATACTGAAAGTTGTGTCACTGCTGTATTTATTTATTTATTTGCCATACCTATCATATGTATATTTGTTATGCAGGAGTCATATTTTCACTAATAATTTTGCAGCTGATATCAGAAAGTTAAACATGTCAAAGAATGGATTCATTACAAAGGAAGAAAAAAACAATTGTCTTCTGAGTTGGTGAGTAGCAATCTACACTGCGTAAAAAATATCTCATTATTGGCTGTCAGAATCAGGACTGGTGATTAGCTCCATAAATCCACAAAGAAACTAAATGTTGTTGATGATACAGGTTATTACACAAATATGATAGCTAGACAAGTCTCCTAGAACAGCCTATCAGATGTGTAGGATATGTTCAGATATCATTTAGTGGTGGAGCTTTCCTCCACTGAGTAATTAAAATCAGTATAAATTAGGCAAAGACCTTCACTCCAGGATTTTTTTTTTTCTTTTTCATTTTTTAAGTGTCAGGCCTGAAATATGTTTACTAATGAAGTGAAAACTGTTGTCAGATGGATAAGGAACACCTTAAGCATCCTTAAGAATATTTCAGGACAGTCAACATTTCTAATCTGTGAAAGTCAGAACTACATTCAAGATCTAATTTTCTTGCCTGGAAGAAATATGATTCTATTTCACCTGTGATCAGAGGAGACATCTCCAAAAAAATACATGTTAAGCAAATCTAGATTTTGCTAAATCTGCATTAGATTAGTATGAATAGTATATTTCTTCTTTTCCCCTATTGCAATACTGGTTGCAAGACTGTATTCATACTTCATTGTCCAACATGCTAAAATGAGTACAAGACTAGAGATGAGTGAGGTTATTAAATTTGTACAGATGAATTCTTTGCTCCCTATGTACTAGCTGAATTATTTTCATTTTATAAAAGATACACACAACAGACTAATTCTTAGGAATTGATGATCAAATGGGCTTAATGGTCCTCAAGAGCAGTTTGGGTTAAATCTACGCTCATTAATCAGGAAAAAATGGCCATCATGTTTGTTGGTCTTTACATGTCTTAAATCTATGACCTGTGTCAGACTTGCACCAATCTTCTTCATGGTATGGTACACAGTTGTTACAAATAAAGTTATGAAATATTCACTTAAATACAGATGTTAATAAACCTTTTCTTTCAGTCATCAAATACGTCCTTGCTTACAACAGGTAATCAAGGAAAAGGTGAGTTTGATAATCCAAGCTAGAAATATAAAAGTGAATAAACTTGGCCTCAACAAGACTTTAAGGAGAGAAACTATTTTTAATTGAGTCTACTTTAAGAAAAATGATTCTTATAAATCCTTGTAGTCTTATCAAAATTTCAGTGAAAATATTAAATGTTTAAAAGTCTAGAAATGTGTATAACTTACTAGTTATGTTTGATGATATAAGACACAGGAATAATATGACAAAATGTATCTCTGCCACATTAAGAATAACTTCATTTGTTACAATGATGTTCCAATTGTTACAATTTATGTCCATCACTAAAGTAACTAAACCCTGTACTGTTAGGTGAAGTCCATTTAAACAAGACCTACCAGTTGAAGTTCATTTCCACTTATCTTGTTTTTTTTACTTTCATTTCCTCCTTTTTTACTGTGACAGCACAAGCATTTGACCTAACTTAAGACATTCACCTGAAAAGAACTTATAAAAAGAACCCTCTCAGACAAATCAATGTCTGTACTTAATTCAACGTCAAGCTGCAAAGAGTTTTGTGGAAGCATATATAAGTATATGAAAGACTTGGAAGAGCGTATTTAATCTTTGGCAGCAGTGTTACCTTCCGTTTATGTCAAACTTACACATCCTTACCAAATCAGTCACAGTTTGCTGTTTTGATCTACCTAAATTTCTTTTCACCTATTGATTAAACTCACAACTAGACCTTTGCCTGGCAGCTGAATGATGTCCAACTGAGTGAATTCTGTTGGAACTGTGCCAATTTCAGTAAAATTCACAGATTAAGAAGATTCATTGAATGCATTTTTTTCCCCATGTTTTCAATCTGAAAAGCATAGACCCAGGTTTAATTGAGATTTATTTTGTTTTGTGGTGCTGGTGGTGGTTGTGGAGTTGTTTTATTTTCAGACTGGTGTGTTGTTTTTTGGTGGGGTTTTTTGTGGTTTTTTTTTTTTTGTTTGTTTTGTTTTTTGTCTGTCAAAGTGTTCTCTGTCCAACAATCACCCAGAATCTTTACTGTAATGCTTGTAGACAAACTCTCAGACTTTGCAGAATGAATTAAATCACTCAGAAAATAGAGATGATTTTGACACTTAATTTGATACAGAGCAATTTATCTACTCTTAAATTCTTTGCCATAATCTAAAAATTTCTGTTTAAAGTCCCACACACTCTATACTAAATCTGTAGGGCTCCTATAAGGGCTGTGTCTATACATATAAACTACAACACATTAAAGCTTTCTACGTAAACTTTTATATTTTAAACATGTACTTATAAGAATGATTCTAACACACTGTAATTTGTCTTTCATTTTGAACTACAAATTGAAGCTTTTGTATTACTGTTCTGTATCAGAACATGACGTTCTGTGGGCCTCTATTAGTTTTGATGGGTTACCATGGAAACTGGAAAGAGAAAGAGAAGGAGAATACGTTTGTATGCTTAACTACAGTGAGTTCCATCGTTTTCCATATTTCTGTGAAAGAAATCAGTGACTTATTGTAGAGATAGTCCATAGTACAACATATATATTTTTTGGTAAAATGGAAGGTATTAGTGATTTATGTTGGACTAGCATTAAAGGCTTCTGTTTATACCAAAAGCATTAATGCCCTGACAATGGGAGTTCAAGCTGTCTGAAATCTTTATCAGCCTATCTACTCAGCCCAAATGGGGTGTGGTAGTGATAGGTAAACCTGCCAAATTGTGCTCTATGGAAAGACATCAGAAAACAACTGCTGGTTCTGAAAAGAACCAAAAATTTATCTCCTGGAGCCTATCAAAATGCTCTTAGCTTACAGTGACTTCTTACCCTGATCAATGTGGGATAAAATTGAAATAGTCATGAAAGGGTTTGTGTAAGGTCCAGATTTACAAGGCTATTCAACACCTAAATGTAGGATGAAAACCACAACAGTAATGAAAAAGAAGAGTTTTGTGGTTTCTAAATACAGTTTGGAAATAAAATTTAAGTGTCTTTTACAAAAATTTTAGGATAACAAATATAAAAAAACCAACCAACCACCAAATACTTTTTACAAATAACAAATAAGCAGAAATTATTTATTTCTTGCTCTTACTCGCATTGGAGGAATCTGTGTATAACTGCAAAGTGTATCATGTGGGGAAAATGAAACGCTTAAGTAGGTGAATCGTCTAACATCCGTACTATATATGTTATATGTTTACACAGTATATTTCAGACAGATTCCCTGCCTTTATATTGAACTGGCTGTATAAATTCATTTTGAAAAAAAAAAGCTAATTTATATCGCAGTTGTATCCACACACTCAGACTTAGTGGGACCTTTTTCGTCACCTGGGCAACAATCCATTAACAATAAACCTTGCAGGCAGATCTACAGATACATTTTCACTTTTTTTCTTTCCTTTTTTTTCTCTACACATAAGAAGAAATAAATTTATGCAGTTAACATAAAAAAAAAATAAAACCAAATAAATCAGCTGTGGCATTCACAGTTCTCCCATCCAAATTTAATATAATATTGTGCAATTAGTAATGCCCACAAACTAACTGAAAGTTCAGATCCTCTCACTTGTGCTATAGGATTGAACCTCTCTTCAAAATTCAGTGAAAATTGCAGTGTTGAGGCACTGTATATAGTGGGTTGCCTACAACCAGAAATATATACAGTTGTGATCTATAGAGTGAAACCAACCACCCAGAAAAGGGCACCTAAGTCCTGCATATGTGCAAATTTAACAGAGAAGCTGAGGTTTTTTGGCTTTAACCTTGTACTTGGCTTCCATCTTCCACTGGGCTGCTGTGGCACTGGAATTCAGACATTTCAAGAAAACACTGCAAAGTGGCTTCTCCATTCTTCTTTGGCTCATATGGAGGGAAATAGAGAGAAACTGTAGTGGTAAACAATATAGAAGGAGCATATCTATTTTATTTCTTTTTCTGATGGATATGCTAAACTTTCATGCTCTTCATTATGTGATCTGACAACAGAAGCACCCAAGGTTCATGCTACTGACATGAGAGCCATGCCCCTTTCATATACGCAGCATAGATGGGAAAGGAATCTCTTATCTTAAAAAGTGAATGTTTAAATTGAAGTTGTCCTTATAATTCCCTTTTCCTCTGGATGGATTCCTATGTCATGTGATGACTTTTGCAGATTCTTTTCTTACTTCTTAACCACTCAGTCTTACTTTGGGACCAAAACCTTTTGAGAAACACTGGATTCCTTCAGAAAGCAAAGCATCCAGAAACAGGCACTGAAATTATCTGTGTGAAATATCTAGGTCTTTTTAGGGACATGTATGTGTATTTATAAGTTACAGGGTTGACTGGAGATCTGCAGTATAATTAAGTTTTACAGTTCTTAATCAAACCTTGAGTGATGGAGCTTCACCTAAATCAAAGCAGCTCTGACTCCATTAAGATCACCACTAAAACTTTCACTGCCTTTAACAGTCAGGACTGTTTACATATAAGTTCAAAACCAGAACTTCAAAGTGTTTATCAGAGATATGTTGTCAGTCAGTTATGTGCAATGTTTAATTACTTTTAAATTACCATGCTAGCAGGATAAATTTAAATATTCATGCAGAGTGTGTGGGTTGATATTTGCAATGAAACAAAAAGGAAAGTAAATAATCTCTATTTACCTCAGTTATAATTCTGCAGGGGAAAGTATGCTAGACTGAGTACGAACAAGTTTCACTGCAACAGAAGATAAACTAAGATACTAAAGAAATACCCTGTGAAAAAAAGAAATTGACTGCTTTGGCACATATTAAAGTGACAAGAACCTTGAAGTCATATTTAATAATAAAAGTAGTCTGCGTATTCCCATTGGTTGTATGTATTATCTATCAGTGCTTTCACATAGGGAGCATGCATCAGTAGGAAACATTTTAATTTAAAATGATGCAAAGTGGTCCCAGTGCAAACAGAGACATTGAAAAAATGATTAAACTGTTGAAAACTGTCCAAGTACTGACTTTTAAGATGACAAAGTATATAAAAAATCATTATGCAATGATGGCAGCTGTGCAAGATTGAATCTAGTGCCCAGTACAGTTACCGTTATTATCTTCAGCTTTCACTTAAAGACAAAAATCTTATAATTCTCAGTTATACAGATAAAATACTTTGATATTCAAACATAGTTTTAAGAGATTTTTTTTTTTCTCCATTTGTAAGGCAAACAATTTTTCCTAGTTCATGTGATTCACTCTTAACAGCTCTGAGCTGATGTCAATTTCTGTTACCAAGGAACAGTACAGAAGCATTCAGACCATTCTGAGATTATACAAGGGCTGTATTGGCTTCACCATACTGCTCAGGAGACAATACTGTTCTGATTAGATTATATTTGCCTGTAGAAATTTCTTGCAGTTTTACTGTTCTAAAGCACTGAAATGAAATATTAGTGAATAAAAATAGTACTTTAAAAAGGTTATTAATGAAGAAAATAACCTTATCAATCCATAAAATTCATGCTGGAAATAAATACTATGTTACACTATGTAAGTTGTCACTACTACTGTTTTCTGAAAAAGAATTGAGGATTTTCAGTAAAAGGAAGTTCCACACATAGGTATCATCCTTCTCATGCAATTTGAATTTCTTGCAGATGGGCATAGAAGCTACGGCATTTTTTGCAAAGATATCATGGTTCAGCATATGCTAAGGATCTCCTGTCTCTTTGGTAATACCATAACAGTCATTCTAAGATTCAGTATGAGCACTTCAAATTGCAGGTTTCTAGTACTGACAGTAAAAAGTCAGATCAGGCAATCTGTTCTTATAAAGAGGTCCAATTTAGCTGCTTTCAAGTGTAATGTTTTAAATAGACTGTAATGTGCAATGTAGACATTTAAAGACTGGAAAATCTGCAGTTTAGATGGCATTATTTTAGCTTACATTTATTTAATACAGAGTGTTTCATCATTTACTGTGCATGAAGTCAAGGGGGTAGGCAGTTAAATAAGTAGGAAAAAAGTATAAAACAATTTTTTCAGTATGGTTACACAGTAATTAATATATTTAAGATATCTGCCTTTTATCCCTTCCTGCTTCCATGATTTTGTGTTCTAAATATTGTATCGTTAGGGTTCATAAATCTATTAGTAAGAACATAAGGACGACAATATTCAGTAGTGTGTTTATATTCTTTCTAGAAGCAGCAGATACTGGTAGTCACATTCACTTCTCTTTTTTCTTTTTTTTTTTTTTTCCTTTTTTTGAGAATTGCAATATCAAAACTTACAAACAGGTGCTATTTTTTAAAAATTTACTAGCAGAATTAAAGTAGTGCTATATTTAGGTTGACAGTAATATTAAAAAATTTGTATCAGATGTATTTGCTTTATGACAAGAGATTTTTATTTTTACTAGGTCAAATTTTCATTGGTAGATAAAATAATACCTACTTATATTGTTTTATTAATGATTTTTAAAACAAATTCAGATATAGTACATTTAAATTTTCTTCCACATTTTCTGATAAAAAACTCAAGAAAGCTTAAAGAATTTATTACTATTTCTCTCTTACTGAGCAATAAATCTATTTCAAAGCACTAAACTCTGTCTACAGCTGATGCTAAGATTTTTTTTGCCCACAGAAAATGAAAATGAAACCTATTACCTTTCATATTTCATGAAAATTATCTCACAAAATAAGTTTAATGTGACTGTTCTTCCTGTAAAATTTAGGAATTTTGGAACCACCCAGGCTGTTTAGAGCTACCTTTTTTTCAACTATTTTTTCATCAGACAAAACATTTGATGATATACATAGTTTCCAAATTTTACCGTTTGCCAAGATAACAATCACAGAAATAGCATCAAGATTGTTGCATACTTACAGAAAGTGTAACCAATAAATGTGTTCTGCAGCTTGAATAAATTTTTGCTTCTGCTCTCCATCAATGATGCCAGCAGTTTGAGGGAGGTGATCTTTCCCTTCTACTCAGCACTGCTGAGGCCATACCTGGAATTCTGTGTCTGGTTCTGGGCTCCCCAGTACAAGAGAGACATGGACATACTGGAGAAAGTCCAGTGAAGGGCCACAAAGATGATGAGACTGGAGTTTTTCACATATGAGGGAAGGCTGAGGGAACTGGAACTGTTCAGAGAGGTGAGGTGAGGCGAGAAAAAAGAGGAGAGGAGAGGAGAGGAGAGGAGAGGAGAGGAGAGGAGAGGAGAGGAGAGGAGAGGAGAGGAGAGGAGAGGAGAGGAGAGGAGAGGAGAGGAGAGGAGAGGAGAGGAGAGGAGAGGAGAGGAGAGGAGAGGAGAGGAGAGGAGAGGAGAGGAGAGGAGAGGAGAGGAGAGGAGAGGAGAGGAGAGGAGAGGAGAGGAGAGGAGAGGAGAGGAGAGGAGAGGAAGTTCAGAGAGATCTTATCTTATAAATTTGTGTGAATGCTTGAATAGAGGGTGCAAAGAGGACAGAGTCAAGCTCTTTTCCATAGTGCCCAGTAGACAGGACCAGAGGGAACGAGCACAAACTAAATCACAGGAGGTTTGGTCTGAACATCAGGAAACACCGTAAGAGTGACTAAACACTGGTACAAGTTGTTCAGGGGGGTTGTGGTGTCATCTCTCTCCCTGGAGATATATTCAAAAATCCTCTGGACATGTTCCTGGGCAACTGGCTCCAGGTAGCCCTCTATGATCATGGGGCTTGGACAAGCTGACCTCCAGAGGTCCCTTCCAACCTCAGTCATTCTTTGATTTTGTGATTCTATCCACTCTCAGCTAATACGGGGTTTTTTTTTATTTCCCAGCCTCAGAATACCCTGTTACTGGCTGCAAGATCATTAGAGAGGATGGAATAGATTTTCTTCACCTGCACAGCAGCAGAAAGAGAATGATAGGCACACCTTTTTAAAAAGGAGCCACCAAATGTTACCCAGCCTTGGTTAAGCTTGAAATACAGCAAAGTACATAATTTCCTTCATGACCTTGAAGGTACATCTCTGTGAATCTCACAGATGCATGCTGCCCTTGTAAGGTATATGTAAGCCTTTTATGATTTAAAGACTACTGATAGAATAACAGGAAATGGCCTCAAGTTGTGTCAAGGAACGTTTAGATTGGATATAAGGAAAAATTTCTTCACTGAAAGGGCTGTCAAGCATTGGAACAGGCTGCCCGGGGAAATGGGTGTGCCACCATCCTTGGAGGTATTTGAAAGATATGTAGATGTGGTGCTTAGGGACAAGGTTTAGTGGTAGACTTCACAGTGTTAGGTTAATGACTGGACTCAGTGATCTTAAGGGTCTTTTCCAACCTAAATTATTCTACAATTCTGTCATTCTACTGCCACAGACGACATTATTTCATCTTACCTACAGCCTTGGCAGTTCTGCAATATTGCTTTTGTTTGCTGGAGTCATGGATTTCTTCTGAAATGCAACTAAAATAAAAATTACCTAACTTTGAAGAAAAAGATTTTTATACAGAGTTGCACCTTTAAGAAGAAAACCAGAAAAGAGAAATTCAACCACTGATTTCAATGACACCAGGATTTTATCTGTGCAGTTTATGAAACCAAAATTGAATCATTTTCTACATTAAATCTAGAAATTTCGAGATTAAAAGCTCTTGCAAGAAAAAGCTGGTTTTGTTGTTTTTTCTTTTTAATGAAGGGTTTACTTTTTACTTACCTTATGAAGATAGTTATCTGCAACATTATGACATTCTTGGCAGTAGATTAAACCTGAGTATTACAAGCAATTCAGCAAAATATTAGTTAATTTAAACTTGTATTCTTGGTGTTATCTTTGAATGTATTTTTTAATATAGATGATTTTTTAAATGTAAATGTGCATAAATGATTTCATAAAACTGAAAAAAAAAAATGCACCATTATCTCAGATGCTCTTTCCAAACAAATACACATACAAATCCCTAGTACTTTTAATACATATTTAAAAATTGCTTTAAAATAAAATGCTGTGGTATATATTGGATCCAAGACTCCCATAAAACTTCAATAATGCTGATAGAATTTTTTTTCATTAATGTTGTCAGAATTCATTAATATTTTAGGTAAGTAGCAAACACTATTGTTGCTTGAAAGAAAAATTACTAGGTTACATTTTATTCTATATATTCACCTAAAAATCCAAAGAAAAGAACATTTTTAATAAATGGCCCAATATATGCAATTTATCATTTTATTGGGGGTGGGGGGTGGAGGAGGGAATCAGCACTGCAGTATTTGGCTAGGAATGGTTGGGTTATTTGACCTACTGCAAAATACAGAGGAAAGCTCCTACAGTACTGGCAAAATCTAAGACAACTAAAATGCATTTGCAGGGGAGAAAGAAAAAGAGGAGGGTTTGTGGTTTTTTTGGTTTGTTTTGTTTTTGTTTTTTTTTTTTTTGTTTAGTTGGTTTTGTTTTCTTTTCAAATAGTGATTAGACCGGAAAGTTAGACACTTTGGGATTTTTCAGCCAGTGGTAACAGATGGCTAAGTTAGTGATGAACCACTGAAGGGGCTGTAGAGTTGATTAGGGAGACTGACTGAAAGCATGTATCATCAAATTGGCAGGATGCCTAGTAAAAGCAGTGACCCATCACTTACACTAAGTCTTTAAAATATTAAGTGGACACATATATTTGGGGAAGGGGTGGGGGGTGTGTGTGTGGAGGGGGGTGCAGGGAAGCTTGCCCAAATAATTTTGTTTTCCAGAAAGTTTTGAGATGGAAAAAAATTCTCAATTCTTGCTGGTGTTTCTTGAGTAGCTCCTTTCCCTACTCCTGCCTTTTCAAAGTGGGATCTAGCTGCACAAAACTGAGTACTTTTATTTCATTAGTCATAGCTTTTACAAAAATAACAACAAAATAAAACTTCCTCCTTTGAATAACCTTTTGTTTCTGTGGTTATAATATGAGCTTACTTTAACCATCTGAAAGAAAGGAGACTGGCATTGTTTGTTTTTGTTATTTATTTTAGTGGAGCATTTGAAAAAATATTTATCTGTGGAAAATATCTTGAATTTTAAGGTAAAGTTCTCAAAGTAGGTGAAGGAGGTCAATAGTCTATTATAGACTAAATGTGGTCTTAGACCACAGGTTTTCTAAATTATGAACTGTATTGCTCTTTCTCTGTTACTGAATACTTTCATCATTACTCACATTTGCTACTTTCTACAGCCATTAATTCCCTTTCACAAAAAAAATAATTTGTATGAAGGTGGTAGAAATTAGTATTTTGAAAATAGGAATACTTCTTTCACCTAGAAAATTTATAGTTCTAGAAGGAAATATGGCCAAACCTTTGACTAATGAAAACTCTTCTTACTCTGCATCTTGTCTTTGCTCTCTGGGCAACACCAGTGCAAATGATTGATTATATGTAGTCTAAAACCATTAAATAGCAGCAGTAATGGTATGCAGTTCAATTTTGCCCCTGTCACTAGCTTCTGTGTAGGTGAAGCTGGTTCTCTGACAGTAGTTTTCTAACTCCTGCATAGTATTAAAAACATAGCGAAACCTACTAGAACTAAAGAAAAAAGAAATACAACCTGAGAAAATGCTTCAGGTTTTTGCTTTAATTGTTTTTGTTATTCCCCACAATGCTGTGTAGATATTTTGATACAGAATTTTGTCTTTCAGAACATGTCTGTGTGGTATAAGGTTGTGTCTGGCCCATATACTATACCAGTTCAGGTACTGTAATCAACAAAGACACATTCTGCCTAGCATTTGTCCTACACTAAAATAATGTATTTTTAGAAAGACTTGTTAACCTAATCAAAGTAACACTCTAATATAGCTATATTTCTCTGTTACTTAAACTGACTAGTAAATTCAGTGTAAGGACACCCTTTATGCATGTACAGGTGTTCACACACGGGTCTATGCCCGATTCAAACTCACTGGCTCTACAAAGCAAAATAAGTACCTCCTGGGATCAATATGGTTGTTATATCTTGGACATGGGTAAAATAGACTTTCTGGAAGTTCAATATTTTTTCTTTTGACCAGAGTCTGTTGCATACATGCACTAAAGTTCTGTATCTCCCAGATCTCCACTTCTTTTTTTTTCAGTCTAGCAACAGCTACTTGATAGGGAAACTTTATTTTCTCCTAGTTTGCTACAATTTGGTATTCTGCTACCATTACCCATGTATGAATATGCTATGCTAGCATGTATGAAAATTACTGTGCTAGTAATCAAGGATGACATCAAAGTAATTTCATTCCAGGTATCACTTTTCCTCTGTCATTCTACTGAGATCTCCATCTGTATGAAACGTCTAGAATAAAAAATAGCTTTCAGATATGGAAACCTTGTGCCTCTAAAATAAATGTCTTTTTATTATAAGTTGCTTTTTGATACAGCTTGATTTTAAACACAGAAATTCTTTAGTCTTTCTATCCAGTAAGTAAGCAAAAGGTCCAGAAACATTCTCAGGAGGTGTTGGAGCCTGTTGGCTTTTGTTTTTAACCTTTTACTGAAACCGTCTTTTAATGCTACTAACAGCTATACAAATAACTATGATGAATAGAAGCACCCAGGACAAGCACCTGTATAAATCATCAACATTAAGTGCCCTCAGCTAATAATGCCTGTGCAGACAGATGTGCGCCGTCTCAGATCTCAGTAATTTCAGGAACTGGTATTAGAAAAGCAATATCCTATACCTACTCTAATACTCTGAATTCACATCATATTTCCCATAATGTAGTTAAAAATGTGTTCCTGATTATTTGGTTAGTATAATCAGTGTATTTGGTTTATGTGGCAAGATTTTGTTAGCCAGGGTCTGCAAGAGCAGCTTCTGGGGGAAGACACCAGAAGCTTCTTCCATGTCAGGCGAAAAATGTTAAGACAGGCTCCTTCGACATGTAAATACAGATAAAAGAGAATTACACAATTCTGAACAATCATATATGCTCATTTTGCAAAATCAAGCACAGGAGTTCATATTACTGTTTTAAGTCATTGTCAGTAAAAATACTTAAGTTCAAAGGGACCAGTATGCATGTACTTCCCTGCAATTAGAATTTTTTTCACATCAGAATTTAAAAATATTGAAAGTAAAAAAAATGAAATATGTTGGGGAAAAAATTATTTCATAAATCTAATGGAATTAGGTTTTTGAGACTTCAAAAAATAACATTCCTTTTTCATATGATTTGAAAAACAACTATGAATTAGCATTTAACAGTCTTTTTTACTGAGGGGGTAACATATTTTGTCCCGTAGGACAACAAAGTGTACTAAGAAAAATGCTGAATTTGGGTTGAATAATGGAAGAAGGTTTTGAAAGATATAAATCTATGAGAAACAAATTGATTTACTGGCTTCATTCAAGGATCAAAGTTAAGCAGAAGAAACCTAATGAAAAGCAAGAAGACACTGGAAGCAATGTGGAACAAGGCTGCTTAACAAACAAACAAACAAAAAAGATATCCAGTCTTTTAGTTCATTCCCTCATGCCTTCTTTGTGTCCTGTATGTTCTGCAGCAAAGAGTATAGGAGATTGATCTAGACTCTTACAAGTTGAATTTGAACTTACTTAGCAGAAACTTAGTATTTCTTTTCCATATAGATTTACAATGCATTTGCACTTTGGTATAAAATAATTTCCTGGCTGCTACAGACCTGGGGTATGAAGATCTCTAATATGAATGCCTTCCAGTTCTGTACGTGGCTGGGGACACTATTGCAGCTAGCTACTTTAGTTCACCATTTTTTCTCTTTAGAGTATTGTCCTAATTGTACCAGGCAGTTCTAGACTGAACTAAACTTGTCGACAAGGACTGGTAATGTAACCTGAAGAGACTTGAAAAAAATAATAAAATAAATGTAACTATCATTAATGTGGCTACAGTGGGGTTTATTTGGTTTTTTTTTTTCCTCAGCTAAGAAAAATGTTTTTATTATCACAGTCACAAACACATGAAATCTAAGTAATTTTATTTTGGATAAAACTATATCTTTTTAAAAGCAAAAATGGGTACCTTTATTGTATAACATTTGCTGGTACATGTATAGAATCACATCGTTTTCTTTGGATCATGTAGATAAGTTGACAAGAAGATCCACCAATTACACTGATGTCTTACTTCAGAATGCACTACTTATCTTTCCTTTCCCCTGTGTTGCTATTTGTTATTCTTTAATTATCACCGAGGGTGAATTACATCTCTATTACTTGTGTTTGTTCCAGTATTTCAGTACTTGTGCTTTGTCTGGTACTGCATATTTTTATTTTGATTGTGATTTGCATGTAACTTTGGTACCAAAATAAATATTTAGAAACCTGTATAGACATCCAGATTTTATTTGCAAGCACTCATAGAAAGGTAGACATGAGATCAAAAAGAATCATCACACTGAGCACAGGATCCATGCAGAGCTAGCCTAAAGCACAGGTATGAGCCTTCCCAGGCAACCAGGAAATACTAAGGGGAGATAGCTTTACCTAATCTATATCACTCATCTGTAGAGGTTAATTTTTTTTAATGTATTTTTACCTGTTTTCAAAGCCTCCAAGATATTTTTTAAACATGGTTGAATAGAAAGTGTCTTTTTTATAAAACCCTAAGTTATAATCAGAGCATATCGTTTTGCGTAACTGAGATTCTGTCAACCTGGAGGGAACCTTAATCATACAATACCTTTGGGTAGGTACAGCTCAGTTTATCCCCTGCTGTGAATCTGCACCACCATTCAGAGAACTGAAAACCAACTTGTCTTCATCACTCAGCAAAAGACCTAGGCATCTTCTTGTTTTCCCTTTCTGCCACATGGACATCTCTGCCCTCCTTTAAAAGGAATGCTTTGAAAATGTTATCCTATGATTACAAAGCACAGAGAAAACGGCAGGACCTTGGTGTAGAGTACAGTTCCATCCGTGTGTCAGACCATGAGAATGGAGCCATCTGAAAATGACCATTAGGCTATGAGAATAATGAACCAAACAGATGATCTGAGGGTTTGGCTGTGGAGCATCCACCTTTCCAGCTCAGGGAGAATTGGGTAGGAAATAAAGGCTTAGGTATTACGGACATGTAAGATAAATATTATCTGCACTGCAGGTGTTTCACGCAAAGGAATATTTAGGACAGTATTTTAGAGCATAGATACGTAGATATTACTGGTTTCATTACCTCTCTCCCCATTTGAAATGGTGTTAGAAAGTACAAAACACAGTTGAAATGAAAGCTCAGTTTTCCTAGCCACTTCTTTCCTCTGGATCTAAAGGATTTTATTTATTTTTCTGCTTATCTTATCTCCTTCTTAGATACCTTTTTCTGAAGATTTCCCCCTTTAAGAACTCGCATTTTTCCACAGTGAGAGATGTGTCTATCTCCCTTGAGAATGCGATTAAAAACAAATCTACATTTACAACACAGGGTATCAACTTTTGGGGATGTATTTTTATTTTATTCAGACATATGCAAGTCCTGCATTTGAACTCTAAATGCATGAGACAAATCATGGAAAAAGTAAGGTTGGAAATGACATTTAAGATCATCAAGTGCAACTGTAAACCTAATACAGACAAGTCCACCAGAAAAATATGACCCAAGTGCCACACCTACATGTTTATTAAATACCTCCAGGGATGGTGACTCAACCATTTCCCCGGGCAGCCTGTCCCAATGCTTGACAACCGTTTTGGTGAAGACATGTTACAATATCCAATCTAAACCTCCCCTGGAACAACTTGAGGCAGTTTTCTCTCCTCCTATGACTTGTTCCTTGGGAGAAGAGACTGAGACCCACCTTGCTACAACAGGCAGTTGTAGAGAGCAATAAGGTCTCCCCTCAGCCTCCTTCTCTCCAGGCTAAACAACCCCGGTTCCCCCAGCTGCTCCTCATTAAGACCTGTGCTCTAGACCCTTCTCCAGCTTCATTGCCTTTTTTTGGACACGCTCCAGCACCTCAATGTCTTTTCTGTAGTGAGGGGCCCAATCCTGAACACAGGATTCTAGCTGCGGCCTCACCAGTGGCGATCCAAGAGGGACAATCATTTCCCTGGTCCTGCTGGCCACACTGCTTCTGGCAGAAGCCAGGAGGGTGCTGTTGGCCTTCTTGGCCACCTGGGGACGCTGCTGGGTCATATTCAGCCAGCTGTCCACCAACACCCCCGGGGCCTTTTCCCCGAGGCAGCTTCCCAGCCACTCTTCCCCAAGGCAGCAGCATTGCATGGGCTTGTTCTGAGCCAAGTGGAGGACCCAACACTTTGCCTTCTTGAACCTCACACAACTGGCCTCAGCTCACTGATCCAGCCTGTCCAAGTCTCTCTGTGGAGCCTTCCTACGCTCAAGCAGATCAACACTCCTACCCCACTTGGCGCCACCTGCAAACGTACTGAGGGTGCGCTCGATTCCCTCGTCCAGATCATTGATAAAGCTATGAAACAGAACTGGCCCCAGAACTGAGCCCTGGGGAACACCCCTTGTGACCAGTCATCAACAGCATTTAACTCCATTCACCACCATTCTTTGGACTCAGCCAGCTGGCCAGTTTTTTACACAGCAAGGCGTGCGCTCGTCCAAGCCAGTTTCTCCAGGAGAATGCTCTTGGAAACTGTGATAAAGGCTTTACTAAATCTAGGTGGAAAACACACACAGCCTTTCCCTCATAACAGACTCCCACTATGATATCTACCTTGTTGTCCTTCACCCTGTTTCTTACCTACAAACACTCAACCGTATCATCACCCTCATCAAGCTCTAGACAATCAAAACACTCCCTAACCCACTGTCTCTTTTTCCTTACCTATCCCTTCTGAAAAGTTCATAGCCATCCATTGCAGCATTCTAGTGTGCTAGTCTTCCCATCATGTTTCCATGATGGCAACTATGTGCTATTTTTCCTGCTGCACAATGCCTTCCAGCTTCTCCTGTTTGTTTTACATGTTGCATGAAATTGTGTTGATGCACTTCAGTTGGGCTATTGATCCTGCCAGTTTTTCTGGGGAGGATCCCTAATTCCTATGTGATTCAGGATGTTCCATGACTTCCAACACATCAATAACCTTTGTGATGTGGAAAGAGAAGAATCAATAGTATACCTGGAGATACATTAAAAAAAATAATAAATCATTGCATTACAAATAGCTTACAGTAGTAAATGATGTAATTTTTTCAGCAATTATAACAGATACTTGAATTTTTCAGATAAATCAAATTAATTTGCCTTCTGTATAATCATTCATCTGCATGATTTAAGGACCATTTAGTAATCTTTCATGACCGTTTGTTTTTGCATAGTGTACCTGAAACAATTCAGTATGGTCCAGGGAATTCACTAGAGGCTTGAGGATTCTATAATGCAGCTGAAACAGGGATCTTTCCATTAGGCATATACTTAATGAAGAAATTACACCTTTTGGATTTATTAGTGGGAAAATTAATGTCTAATTATTGTTTTTATAACAAAAAATGACATATCTGTCAAAGAAATTTAATTATTAAATTCCATTTTTCATTTCCAGCTGCTTCTCCTCAGTTTACAGTAGATCTGCCTTTCAGTGCAAGATATAGGTCAACTACTAACAAAAAGGAAATATGATTTCATATTATTCACAATATATTGCTTATTAATAGCAATGCAAAATAGCAAGTGTCACACAAACTAGACTGTTTTGATCATTTGACTTCTAAATTATATAGAACATTGCTTATTTGTATTAAAATATGCAGATACTGGCATACAATTAATTAAATCAATCTTCTCAAAGGCTATTTGAAACAATAAACATGCTATTGGAATAAAAAGTAAAGATTTGTAAATATTATTTGATTCATCATAGTGACCAAAATTGTGGATATTAGTCTTCAAGGCATTTTTTTTTCATGTAATCAAAAGGAACTTTGAATGGAGAAATAATCTTTCAATAGGAATTCAGACCAGGTAAAAGTTTGAGGGCCCAATAGTTAGAAAAATTGTATTATCTGTGACTATGAAGATGTATGTCTATAAATGTGTGCATATATATGTGTGTGTGTGTCTGCATGTATTAAACTTTTCCTTTCTCAGAAATATTAACCTGTTTTTTAATTTCTCATTTTTTATCAACTTTTTTTTGTAATGAATACCTTAGTAGAAGGATTCTAGCATTAGCTTTAACCTGTTTGCAACATTGCTTATTCTATATTACTCTGTGGAAATAATTATTGACAACAACCTTATATATTAGAAAATTAAAAGCACCTGATGTCACAGAAACAGGTTAAAATCAAATTTTATCACATGAACAGATTTTTTAATCATCTGGTTTAGATTAGCCGAGGAAAATACTAATGAGAAAAACACTATTGTCGATATCTTTATAGCAGCTGTCTTTAGACAGATCAATGATTACACTAACATTCATCACTGCAGGAGTAGTATCTGAGACTGATTCTTTGTATTGGCAATGAAAACTATACCCTTCTGGGAAAAGTATTACTGTTGTCTCTGTTTTAGAGACAGAAAGTTGAAACACAAATGGTAATATTCACCTGTACAATGACAAAATCTGCACTTTAGAGTGGGTACACAGTGGGGAAAAGTTGACAGTTCCATGATAGAAATGTCTACAGAAGAAAACAAGAAAAACCCACAAAAAAAAAAAACAAACCCAAAACATTGTCTCAGCATTTGGACCTATAGTTTTAATTTTAATTTATTCTTCAGGTGCTCGCATCAAACAGATTTTTAGCTATTGTGAGGGTCCTTTAAGACTTATACATGCAACGTTATTTTCTCTTGGGCAACTATGAGCAATTCTGTCAAATCCTGGCTTGGCAACTTGCATCAAGTTTTAGAGTGTGGATGTCTTCCTGAATATTATGTAAAACTTGATTTCACTCAGTAGTATCAAGAACACTTGATAGAGATTTTGTACATAAAGAATCATATACAGCAAAGTATATTCAAGTTATGCTGTCAAAAGACAGGTTAATAGCTTCAAAATTATTTCTTAGAAATAATAATAAAAATAACAATATTGCAAAGAGTAATTTGAGATTGAGATGTTCTGGAGATGATTTTTCATGTCTACTTCCATCACAATAACGGAAGATGTGTCAGTCCTTTCCTATTAACATGTAGTTCCACTTCACTGTTGTTACAGAAAAAAAAAATAATGTATTTTTTCCTACAAACTATTTACAGTAGTTCATGAAATTAAGTAATATGAACTTGGTTGAAAGTTAATCCAGTGGCTCTAAATCCAAAGAACATCAACTGCTTGCACAACAGCAAGATAAGACATTGCAAGGTGTATGAAGACATGTTTATGGGTGCTCTAAGTAGGCAAACGATGTGTATTCTTGCTTACGAACTATCTTTTTATTGACAGTGCAATTGCTGCCAGGAATAGACAGTCTCCAAGGTATATGTAATAGATATAAGTAATATGTATTTCAAAGTTGCACATATATTTGTCAAAATATGATACCATGAAAGAAAGGTAAATCATGTATGATAAAACAAGTCACACATAAAACAGTAAAATAATTTTCATCAGAAGCGGAAAAAAAAACCAGATAACAAGGAACTTGTATTCCAGTTCTGTGTAGTTGTACCATGTCTCTCCCAGCTAGGTGCTCTGAAATCACCATTGAAGGTCAGTTTAGAGATACTGTATTTTATGTTCCTCTTTGCAATGCTGAAACTAGTTTTTGGATTGGAACAATTTTTTTGTATTTCACATTAATAGAACATAAATTCAGTATTTCCTTTAATGTAAGAATAAAATGCTACTGTTTTGTAAAACTTTGAGATGCCAATTGATTTACTATATATTTTAATAATCTATTGTATTCAAGTTGACAGTTTTATTAGCTGTCCTCACAGTCCAAAATATGAAGACTATAAAATCCTCAAAAAAATTAGAAAATATTTCCCATTGGAAACACATCAAGGATGTGACCTTGCTTGGGATTCCGTTTGCTGTTAATGAGTAGCAATGATACTCAGAAAAGGCCATTGTTCATCACTTAAATGTAAAGACCAAAGGGGACTACTTCAGTGCACAGGTAGTGAGTCTCCTTGGAGGATGAGATGAAGGATCATGTTTCTGTAATTTAATAGTTGAAATAATGTTAATACCAATTAAACATCTGTTCACTGTAGAAATCAGGCAATTTATAACACTGCGATTTTCAGTGCCTACTTCTGTTTGCTCCCTGACACAGAAATGAGTACTTGTATTTTTGGATTTTAAGGCAAACATTGGGTGTGGATGTTGGAAATTTAGCTGGTTTCTTAATGTCATCCAATTTCTGTTATATTGAACAGTAAAGGTAGCTGAAATGAGATATCTGAATCAGTGCAAAAGCTACTTCATAACACATGTGGGCCTGGCGGTGTAATGCTTCTAGGACTGCATAGGAAGGCATTTTCTTCCAGTTCCACAACCCTCACCAGTCAGGCACATTTTCCTGTTTGAAGTAGGAGGTTCAAGCATGCTTTTGGAAAGGTCATTACTTCTGATTGAAACACAGAAACAGCTAGAGAATGTATCATTTCCCTTTGCCCTTCAGATTCTTTCAGGAGGACATTTAGAGGGCTGTAGTTTCACCCCAGTGGATCTTCACATACTATATCACTGTGGATGACTCATCACACAGTTCATGTGATTTTGCTGCGCTGGTTTTCTAATTTTAGATCAGCCTGTCCATCAACGACACAACTAGGTCTGCATCTTTTGCCTCTCTGATTAATCATTCTCACTGTTTAAATGTTCTCATCATTGCAGATTTAAATATGTCCAACTGCAGTTTCCAGCATTTGGCTTAGATTATGTTTTCCTCTTTTAGAGAGTATATTTGTCCTCATACACTCTAATAGAAATGTCTCAAAAAATTACTGAACTTTACTGATTTCCTTCAGAACCCATTATAAAACCAGCAACAAAAAATACTTAAATGGAAGTGTGAAAACCTTCTTAATAGTTCTTCAGTATGTGTGTATACCAGTATGTCTATATGCATGTAAGGGCAGAAAGAAATCATTAGAAAGCCTTAGAAAAATATCTGCTTCTGGAGCCAACAAAGAATATGCTGAATTTAGCTAACAAAGCTAAATATGAAAAGGCAATGTATGTCACCCACCTTTATTGATCTCAGATATAGGGATGATGCCCCTAAACTAGCTTTGAGGAAAGTGAAATGTAAGTATAAAGACTTCAGAAAAAACATATTTTCTTACTTTTAATGTCTGCAGCTAGGAAAGTGATCCCAGAGAAAATACAGCAATTAAACTACATTATCTATATTCTCTGTCATGCGTTGTGTAATTAAGGACAAGACTTTACTAGGGACATGTGCTATTTAAAACATGCACAGTGTTCTTCTTGTTACTGTGTAATTAGAGTAAAGGTTATCCAATTAGATCAAAATTCATTGTTATGAGTACTAGAAATCATTTATTTACTGAGACTAAGAACCCTACCCCCTCCCAAGAAAGGAAACATCAATGCCCGTGTAGGAATAGCACTATTGTCTGTCACATGAGAAAAGCATAATTGAAATTTAATTTCTATCATAAAATCACAAAATGGTTGAGGTTGGAAGGGACCTTGGAGGTTGTCTGATCCAACCACCCTTCACAAGCAGGGCCATTAGGGTAAGATGCCCAGGATCTTTTTTGAAAATTTGAAATTTTGAAAATTTCCATGGATGGAGACTCCAGAACCTCTCTGAACAACCTGTTCCTGTGCTTAGTTTCTTGACTTGTTATTCTTTATTACATACAGATGATAATTTTATTTTTTAAAAATATATTTCTCTGAAGTATGTTCTTTCATTTGGTTGAAGGTGAAAAGTGGGAAGATGAAATAGAGAAGGTGAATCATATAAAATTAAGAAGTTCAAGTGAAGTAATAATCACTAATTTTTTTTTAATTTAATTTTTTCTGGGGGTTTTTTTGTTTTTGTTTTTTAATATCCATTCAGAAAGTGGTATTTCTCTTTCCTAATGTCCAGAATATGAAAGTTATCTAATAGTAAAAATGAATGAGTACATATATATCTGCATTTTAAGAGAGAAAGATGAGCTGGGTTTGCCCACATCATTAAGCTGCTTAGTGTGACTTCAGTGCTTTAGAAATACTGCAAAACTCTTTAACCAGCTGGTTAAGTCTGATTTCTATCTGCTTTGTACTGTGACACTGTGGAGGGAAACCAGACAGGCGGGATTATATGGACCATATATTTTTACAGACTAATTCTAGAGAGAACATATTAGGCAAAATACATTATGGGCCACTAAAAAGACAGGAGAATGTATTCACATATGTGGTTTAGGAGTCTGCAAAGAATTAGAAAAAAGTTGATAGCTTAATTTTAAATGAAAATGGAACTGTCTCACCAATTGAATGACAGGAACTCTATGCAGCTTAACATATAATAGCACATTTACCTCAGGTTACAGATTCAACATGTCCAATTTATCCTGTACCTTTCTCAGTAGCTATATAGGAAGTGAATTTTCATTTCACGTATGAGTAATATTATAATATAAAACTATGCAAATAAATCTAATGTTTTCTTGATTTCCATATAGATCACTATATTTTGATAGGCTCTCATGCTTAGAATTTTCACATTGTTTGCTGAAACAAGGCCTACAAAGAGGAGAGAAAAAATAGAGGCCAAAAATAGAAGAAGGAGGGATTATTATTTGTTTTTAATTCATTGTTTCCATATCTTCTATCATGCTCTACAAGTCTTCACAAATTATTAAGTATTGTCCTCAGAGATCTTTCCATTTATCCTGGGCTTTGGTTTTTTTTGGTTTGTTGTTTTGGTTTTTTTTTTTGCATTGTGTCTGTTTTCTGAGTTCAGAAATAATTTAAGAAAAAAAGTGTATGATAGTTGTTTTGGGAATAAGCTTTTTTATTAGTAGTTTTGTTATAGTAGCAAAAGTGTTAATTGCTATCAGATCCTAAAAGTACAGAAACTTTCCAGATGTATTATAAATTCTTTGAAGGAGCACCTACAGTCTCTTTTAATCTAAATGAAGAGAGCGAAATGGAAGATGAATGGAAAAATAAGGTATTAGCTGGGTTTTATATTTAAACAATCAGGTTTAATGAGACTGAAACCTAAATCCAGCTAAGATCCATGATTTGAAAACCCTAAACCAAGTGCTTAGCTTTTGGTCACTCAGATCTCGGTTACTTTGGCTAGGTAAACCCCTCAAAGTGGGTTCAATGCCATCCAGTAAATTAGGTGTAAGTCCAACTTTAGCCACTCAGTAAGCATCTACAAACACTCTTTCCAATACCTGGGTAAAGCTCACTGTTTCCTTTCCCAATACAAAAGTGACATCTCAAGAACTACAGCCTCTTTTGCATAATTCCTTAACCACTGGGCCAGTCACACAGGACGTGAGAAACACATATTCACTGCCTATCCCTGACTCAGGAGATTCCAGTCCACATCTCCTGTCACCCTGCTGTGTGTTATCAGCACAGGTGGATTTTTTTGTGGAGATACTCTCCACTACACCTTTCCAACATCCAATGCAGAAAGAGAAGAGAGTTATGTCATAATCCGGGATTGACACAGCCATTTGGGAGCCCAGACATCTTATCCTTTTTCCAAAGTGGTTTATGCATTTTATCTTTTGAATGGGTGCAATGCTATTCTGTTAAAGACTAGTGAAATCACAATAGTATTATGTTTGTTTCTTCCCCTGGCAATCATATTTGAAAGAATAAGTGGTTCTGACAGTTATGCAGGGTTTCCCTGCATGATAGTGTGAATGCATTTCAGGAATACTGTAATGGATCAGGTCTTTCAGGAGCAGGCAAAGGAATGCCTCGTTCCTGAGACCAGTAGGGGTTAAATTAGACACTGGCATTGAGATGCTGAGACTGAGGTATTTACAGTGGTGCAGGTCTCAAAAAGTAGGGAATTCTAAAACTAACCAGAGAGATCCAGCCAATTTAGGTGCTTTGTGAAGACAGCTGCTAAGCAAGTGGTAGAGGACAGGCATTACTGCAAGTGTGTGTCTCATGTCCCAAAAGTTCTTTTTGAGTTCATTTTATTGAAACTTCCTCTAGTTTCAACTCCCTCTAGTCTAGATTAGCCACCTAGTCTTTTCTCTGCTTGTCTGTGATGAAGATGTTTTTATCATAAGAGATCTAACAACAGTACTTTTTTAGGTAGTTGCACACCCAGCTGCCTCCATATTCATCCTCTTCACTGGAGAGGTGTCTTGGGCATCCAGAAAAGAGACTAGATCAAGAAGATGAAATACTCTGTACCTGAGTATGCAACTTCCACATGACTCAAAACTAGACCAGGTGAGACTTCAGATTCTGTTTATATGAGAGATGGTTTAACTTCACTAATGTAACGGAACACTTGTTCTGCAGAGGTAAACAATTTTTGACAGGGAAATTACTGTTTTTAAGAGGTCAAAGGAGAATATTCCAGGTTGTCTGAACAATTCATAGAGTCAGTTATGACCAATGCTGCTGCAAGATCTCAAATCAAAATCAATTATGATCAACAATAAGTAAGGTGAAAGGTAGATTGCTGTCAATTGTAGCCTTCACTGTTTCAGCTTTATGAAAGTTAGCATCTAAATTGCATTCCTTGAAACCTATTCTCAGTAGGATGAACCTAAAATTGGAAGGCAATACTTAATTTCCAGTTGTTCTTACTTTGATAAAAAAAAAGAAAGAAAAAAAAAAAAGAAAGAAAAGAAGAAAAAAGACATAAAGGCAACAAATTACTTTTCCTTCAACAGAGCTACTTAAGCATGCTTTCAAACTGGACGTGTGTGTCCCATCGGATTTAATGACAATGCAATTACTATATAGAGGCATTATTAGATGTCAATGTTAATTGACCCTACAATGAATTGCTAATGATCTGCTGTGTGTACTGCAGTAATAGGTCTAAGTGGATATAATTTAAATTCAGTAACAGTGGAATATGGTAAGTAAAATAAACCACTATAGTTCTAGATCTAGAAGTGAAGGTAAAAGTGCCTGGTGTTTGATCTTCAGATGGGGTGAGTAAGCAGTACAATCAAATTCAAATAGTCTTAAATCAAAGGAATAGGCTTAAATACCACTATGATGAGCAAAAATATGTAAGTAAATAAATTTTACCCATACATGTGATACATACCAAGAATTCAGTTTTGATATCTCTATGAAGCAATGAGGTGAAAGAGAATAGCTCCAGAATATTTTGCCATCTCAAGCTAATACCGAATCTTTTGCATCACTGTAAATCATCAGCCATCAGGACTCTTGAGTGTCCTTCCAAAATCTGAGAGGATTTTGGGCCTAGAGGAATACTAATCATTGTATTATTACCCAAAATAAGTGGAGTGCTTTCAGTTCTGTTTTGGTCCATACTGTTATGTACCTCATGTATCTGTCTGTTAAAGCCATTTTCATCCCAGTTTCTTAAAAATGAACATTTAACCTTTCAGTTTGAATGATGAATTTCCACCCAAATCCATTTTCTTGGATTTGATTTTGATTTCTGTTGATCTTCATGAGAGTGTTTGCCAAGGGATTCTTCACAAATGACCAAACACAGACATAAGAACAATGTAATTGTCACTATCAGGGCTCGAATATAAAAACAGAGAGCAACTGCTTATTAGAGTCAGGGCAATAAACACCATTTATTATTCACCTTGTATGATACTTCTCACAGTAAGCCCCTGTGATCACTTATATTTGCAGCAGTCTGTAGCAGCACGGTTGGGTTAAAAATTTTGAACGTCAACTGCCTCAACTAAGTAATTTCTGGTTTTTTTTGCAATAATTCCTGCATTTCTGAAATTGTGACAGGTAAAATACATATTTTTATATTTTTTAGAAGTATAGACACTAAAATATCAACAAACACTTATTCACATGATACTTTGCAGCACGGACTTGAAGCTAAAGAGAAGACTTTTTGTTAAGCCTTTTCTCTTTGAAATATCTCATTACACAGGTAAATGTGTACAGCAGATTATCTAGAACCAGTAAATATTTTCTTCTTCACTTGACTTCACTTGTTAATATACAACAAGTCTCTGGAAACTGATCTGAATGTCTGCCTTCCTAAGAGGAGACTCTTCACATCTTATAGTTCCTACATGTTTCTGAAAAAAAAGGGTTGAAATGGTTAATATGGATATTGCAGGGAAATCTGTGGGCTAGACAGAATACTTGAGCTTAGAGACTTATATTCCCCTTTTTTTCAAATCTCTCAGATTTATACTAGAAGTGAAAAGAGTGTAGAACTGGTCTTCAGAGAGAAACTACCTACCTGAATGGAAGCCAAACTGACAGGAAAAAGTAAGTCCTAGTAAGTAGATATGTAAGATTATGAATTCTGATCTATTTTACTTCTCAGGTAGAACTCAAGACTCTGGAGTCTGATCTTTCCTTTTCTGTCATCAAGTGTGACAGATGCCATTGTCAATTTATGATCTATTCATTCTGTTAAACCCAATGACAAAAATCTCTGCAGTAGTTCAAAAAACTCAAGGGTAGTCACATCCCACTTGTTTTTTATACAATGCTAAGAAGGTAGAGTTTCTTCAAGATCTGCATTAATTGCATCAATATCCTATAATCATTTTTCCCTAAAGCCAAACGTTCATGAAAGAGGTGACTAGTTGACCTTAGTGTAGTCAGAGCTGTGGAATTACAGAATAGTTGAGACTGAAAGGGACCTTTGGGGATTGCCTGGGCAACCACCGTTGCTCAAAGCAGTCACCTGCAGCAGGTTGCTCAGGGTGATGTCCAATCAAATTTTGTATGTCTAAAGGCTGAAGCCTCTACAAACTCTCTGAGCAACCTGTTGTAGTTACATTACCTACCTATAGTTGCATCATGCAGTATTAAACATGTTTTACATTCTTTTCTCCAGTTGGAAATTTGAAAGCAACTTTTCTCTACTGTAGAACCAGAACAAGGTTGTGACAGACACAAACATGTATTTCAAACCATATTTGTTACTATCTCATTGCACTGTTGCCTTTGATTTCTTCTTTTTTTTTTTTTTCCCAGAAGATTTCAATCTACACAGAACCGTAATACATAGGTAGAATACATTTCTTATTGTTGTTTAATTTTATACTTTAAAAATGATTGTTTCTTAACAGATTCCTATTCACCTAAATTTGAACTCCATGCTTGGCACCTGTAGAAATGTAGGAGTAAGCTTACAAGTGCATTAATTTTGAAATTTATTCCTTTGAGGTAATCACAGGAAACTTAAATACAGATAATCAAATATCTAAATTAATTTATGAGGATGTCACAAGTTTCATTTGCAATAATCATTGAATGTCTTCACATTAGAAATATTTGCATTTTTCGCATTTGACATTTTATATTCACTGAAATCAAAACAAATGTGAAACATATGCTGGTTATGCAAGTCATGATTATTGCAGCCTTTAACAAACAGACTACTGTAGTCACGCTGAGAATATTGTCAGATGTAAAATAAAAAGAATTTCAGACTTCTGCTGTTCTCTCAAAAACATTGAGTAGAAAGTACTCATCATTCCTCTGTTTGTTTTATCATCATAGATATCTTATTTTTTTATCCTGGAAATTACTTAGCATTTGACTTCATCTGACATACAGATAGTTCCTTTGAGATAAAAAAGCACACAGAAAGTTAAAGCCATTTGCCTAAATTTATCATCATTTTAGAACTTAGTTATATGCTGTCCCTATTTTATGTCACAGATACTATCATTTTTCCTTTAGACACTAGAGAAAATGTGTATCTTTAAAAAAAAAATATCTGTCCTTGAATTTTGCAAGTTTAGGTTTTAAAGCCATATTTCTATGAAGATACTAAAGGAGAATATAACACTGTTAGGAATTCTGGAGGTAATTCCTTGATTTTCTTTTGCTGCCTTAGAGGTGGATTCTATTTCTACCTAGAAGATGGGGTCAACAGCTTTGAGCATCAAGCAAGAATGAGTTCTGAGTGAATGGAAGAAGAATTCCTATCAGTAATTTTACGTTTTGACTGTTGAGGAATGTAGCCCTAAGTATGAAAAACAATCCATAATTAGAAAGAAGCAAAACTGGCAATGAATATCCTTTTTTCCTCTATTTCTTTCTCATAAAGCCAATCAAGGGACACACATTCCATTGTGTTAGCAACCTGGATTTTCCAGCTGTGCTTTTGGAAGGAGATACCACAGCTATAAACAACGAGAATAATCATAGTTAATACTTAGTCTATTTTCTTGTGAGAGAAAACAACAAAATAAAAAACCTCCCAACAATAAATAGTAGTTTCTTCTTTTTTCTTTCTTTTTTTTCCCCCCTGTACTCTTCAATACTGAGATCTCCAGTGAGAACTGTGTTGTTAAAGTCATTCTCCCCTGGGAAGACACCATACACTTTATTTCTCTGAATAATAACAAGTCCAATAAGTGTATAATATAAGCAGATAATCATATAACCATATACGAATATAATTAAAGGCTTTAATTAATGCTAAGTACAGCTATCTAAAAGATGAAGTGTCCAGTCAGAGCTAATTATCTAGGCTTTTCTGTCATATATCCTCAAAGTGGTATGATCTTAGCTCTCTCTAGTGTATATAAGGAGCCTGCACAATCTTAAATACCTAGCTTTATGATACTTTGGAACACTTTCATCTGGAGTAAGTCCTAGGCATCTGGACAGAAAATATCTGCTTCTGATGTGTCTGTCTGCATCCTCATTAGACTCAGTAGAGATAGAGCAAATACAGTCAGTCTGGCCAGGGACTGATTCATTTCATCCAGAAGTCATCATCTAAACAGAGGACATGCTAGTTAAACAAATCCAAATTTCATAGAGCTGGAGTAGAAACTCTAAGATATTTATATTGGATCTCACTTGTAGAAATTGCGATTAATCCAACCTCTAACATTCAGTAGAATGAACCTTACATTAATGTAAAGGCTTATGAAATTAAGTTAGGTGAATCCTACCATAAAGGTTAATTTATGAAATTTAGCATATAACGGATAAGAGGGAGTAAATAAATTCCTATCAAGAAAGAATTGAAAATATTATTTTCTTCTTTGTATTTTTGTTAGATTAGTTCATGTTCTTTCTTCTAAAATAGAAGGAAAGCAGATTACCAGCAGATGTTGTTAGTATCTTCAGTGATGATAGCATTTTAATATCGCCATTAAAATATTTTCGAGAAAAAATTAGTTTAAATATACTCCCTGTGTTACAGCTTCATCTAATCATGACATATTTAATCTATGTGAAATTGTGAACTGGGAAATTGCTTCCTCTTGATCCTGTTGTAGAAGCTTAATTTGTTTTCTATTGTATTACTTGCCTGCTTTTTTGTTGGTTTATGCCTGTAAAGAGTGCTGTCAAATCAAAGATTGGGGGACAAAGAAATATAAAATGTCTTATTTAGCTCAAGGAGGTGTTCTAATGTTCTTTTCCATCACTTCATGGAGAACAAAAACATCCTTCTTTCATGCATGGATTCATTCAAAATTAGCTTTTATCATGCTTTCATTAGCTCAATGCCATAACCAGGCTTTTTTATAAGAAGATGATATTACTGTTTAGCATATTTTAATTATCTTTCTCCATGTGGAAAATTCATAAACAATCTTTAAAGTAGGATTTTGAATTTTTTTTTTCTTCAAGCTAATATCTAAGTTGTTTCTCTAGTTCTGCCTTCATCTAACAATGCATGAATTTGTCTTCTAAATAAATGGAAACACTTAACTTTTCCTATTCAAAGACTTTTAGTCTCAATATCTTTTTAATTGAATGTCCTAATCTTAATTTATGCTACACTTAATCTAAGAGTCTTAAAGTAGGGATTTAAGAAAGCACTGACCTTTTTAACAAATTTTGAAGAGCTTTCTTGTCTTTTTTACTTCATTAAAACATTCCTTAAAAATGACCAGATAAATATTTCCCAGAAAATAGAAATATTTTGAATTGTTAGAATCATAGAATTGTTTAGGCTGAAAAAGATTTTTAAGATCATCAGATCCAACCATTAAACTAACACTGCCAAGTACACCACAAATCCATGTCACTATGGAAAAAGTAAGGTTGGAAATGACATTTAAGATCATCAAGTGCAACTGTAAACCTAATACAGACAAGTCCACCAGAAAAATATGACCCAAGTGCCACACCTACATGTTCATTAAACACCTCCAGGGATGGTGACTCAACCATTTCCCCGGGCAGCCTGTCCCAATGCTTGACAACCATTTTGGTGAAGACGTGTTACAATATCCAATCTAAACCTCCCCTGGAACAACTTGAGGCAGTTTTCTCTCCTCCTATGACTTGTTCCTTGGGAGGAGAGACTGAGACCCACCTTGCTACAACCCCCTTTCAGGCAGTTGTAGAGAGCAATAAGGTCTCCCCTCAGCCTCCTTCTCTCCAGGCTAAACAACCCCGGTTCCCCCAGCTGCTCCTCATTAAGACCTGTGCTCTAGACCCTTCTCCAGCTTCATTGCCTTTTTTTGGACACGCTCCAGCACCTCAATGTCTTTTCTGTAGTGAGGGGCCCAATCCTGAACACAGGATTCTAGCTGCGGCCTCACCAGTGGCGATCCAAGAGGGACAATCATTTCCCTGGTCCTGCTGGCCACACTGCTTCTGGCAGAAGCCAGGAGGGTGCTGTTGGCCTTCTTGGCCACCTGGGGACGCTGCTGGGTCATATTCAGCCAGCTGTCCACCAACACCCCCGGGGCCTTTTCCCCGAGGCAGCTTCCCAGCCACTCTTCCCCAAGGCAGCAGCATTGCATGGGCTTGTTCTGAGCCAAGTGGAGGACCCAACACTTTGCCTTCTTGAACCTCACACAACTGGCCTCAGCTCACTGATCCAGCCTGTCCAAGTCTCTCTGTGGAGCCTTCCTACGCTCAAGCAGATCAACACTCCTACCCCACTTGGCGCCACCTGCAAACGTACTGAGGGTGCGCTCGATTCCCTCGTCCAGATCATTGATAAAGCTATGAAACAGAACTGGCCCCAGAACTGAGCCCTGGGGAACACCCCTTGTGACCAGTCATCAACAGCATTTAACTCCATTCACCACCATTCTTTGGACTCGGCCAGCTGGCCAGTTTTTTACACAGCAAGGCGTGCGCTCGTCCAAGCCAGTTTCTCCAGGAGAATGCTCTTGGAAACTGTGATAAAGGCTTTACTAAATCTAGGTGGAAAACACACACAGCCTTTCCCTCGTCCAGTAAGCAGGTCACCTTGCCATAGGAGATCAGGTTAATCAAGCAGGACCTGTCTTTCATAAACCCATTCTGACTGGGCCTGATTGTCTGGTTGTCCTATATGTACCTTGTGATGGCACTCCAGATGATCTGCATCGTAACCTTCCCTGGTATTGATGTCAGACGAGAGGCCTGTAGTTCCCAAGATCCTCCTTCTGGCCCTTCTTGCAGACGGGCATCACATTTGCTAACTTCTAGTCAACTGGGGCCTCCCCGGTTAGCTGGGACTATGATAAGTGGCTAGGTGAGCTCCTCCACCAGCTCCCTTGGTACCCTTGGGTGGATCCCACCCAGCCCCATAGGCTTATGTGTGTCTGAGTGGTTTAGCAGGTCACTGACTGTTGGGGTCTGCAGCGGGTCTGCAGAGGAGGTAGTTGACTTCAAAGACTTAGTCGTGTACCTTTAAGACAGCCACAAATTGTCAGGTATGTAAACAGGATGTGAAGAACCAGAACTTAGAACCGCAGCATACAGGCACCTACAGCAACAGCAAATAGCAAGCAAGAAGAAGAACACAGAAAACCTATCAGGATCTGACACATGTACTGTCTAAGATATATAAGTAATTTGTATAAACAATAAAGGCCATTTTGTCATTTTGTCCGAACGCAGCCATTCTGACATAGTGTTTTTCATTCCGCCTCGACCTGCATCACCACAGCTGGCCATTTCCCCTTGGATTATGAGGGCTTCATTCTGCTCCCCATCCCTGGCTTCCAGCTCAGGTGACTCAGTACCCAGAGTACCAGTCTTTGTATTAAAGACTGAGGCAAAGAAGGCATTAAGTCCCTCAGCCTTTTCCTCATCCACCGCCACTATGTTTCCTCCCACATCCAATAAAGGCTGGAGATTCTCCTCAGCCCTCTTTGTTGCTATTGTATTTATAGAAACTTTTTTAATTGTCTTTTATGGTAGTAGCCAGATTAAGTTCTAGCTGGCCTCTGGCCCTTCTAATTTTGTCCTGGCCTAACCTCACAACACCCTTGTAGTCCTCCTGAGTGCACTGCCCCTTCTTTCAAAGGTCATGAACTCTTCTTTGTTTTTCTGAGTTCCACCCAAAGCTCCTCTGTTCAGCCAGGCCAGTCTTCTTCCCTGCGGGCTAGTCTTTTGGCACAGGGAGACTAACTGCTCCTGCACCTTTAAGATTTCCTTCTTGAAGCATGTCCACCCCTCCTGGACTCCTCTGCCCTTCAGCACTGCCTCCCAAGGGACTCTGTCAACCAGGCTTCTAAACAGGGCAAAGTCAGCTCTCTGGAAGTCCAAGGTAGCGGTTCTGCTGACAACCCTACTTCTCCGAGAATCAAAAACTCTGTCATTTCATGATTGTGATGCCCAAGATGGCCTCCAACTGTCACATCACCCACAAGTCCTCTGTTTGTAAACAACCTGTCCAGTGGGGCACCTTCCCTAGTTGGTTCCCTTACCAGCTGTGTCAGAAGTTATCTTCCACACACTCCAGGAACCTCCTAGACTGTTTCCTCTCTGCTGTATTGTATTCCAGCAGACATCTGGCAAGTTGAAGTTTCCCATGAGAAAAATGGCTAGCAATTGTGAGACTTCTCCCAGCTCCTTATAGAACATTTAATCTGTCCTCTTCATCCTGGTTGGGTGGTCTGTAACAGTGTCCCACTATGATATCTGCCTCATTAGCCTTCCTCTTTAATTCAATTGCTTTCATCAATAATGGTCTCATCAAATAACCTTACTTAATTGTTCACACATAGTCTCACTCTTTCTAAAAAAGCAAAAGCTCAGTGTCCATCACTCCTCAGCCATACAATTTCACTCCTAAGCTAATAGCCTTATTATAGATCCTTGATAGTTTATTACACTGCTGTAAAACTAATTCATTTTAGCACCTAAAACTCTTCAAACAGTAGTTTTAGATTGATGATTTAGATAATTTTTTTCCCCATTTTTTCCCAACAATGTATGACCTTACCTCTTAATTGTCACCTCTTACTTATATTTAGTCTTTTTTTACTCATACAGAAAACATTCAGACTGTATCTATGCTAAGGTAGTTCCTGGTAAGAGCCTTTTTTCTTATGACATGCACATCTGCCTTTATAAATGTTAGTAAGAATAGTACATAAATTCATGATAAAGACATGGTAACTAGTGTTTTGCATAAAATTTCTGAATAAAATACTTTGTGCCTCATCTCATGCTATTTTCCACCTAAAACCACTGGAATTACTTTTTCTCTGCACTGTATGCCTAATATTATCTAGGTCAAAAGCTTAACACCACGATTTTATGATTAAGTATTACACTGAAAATATAATTCCAAACATTGTTGTTTGCAATCTATATTTTCCCTGTGTTTTTGTTCACTACTACTACATTTTTTGTCTAATAAATAATTTTTATATTATTCAACCAATTTAATTTCTTTCTCCCTTTTTCTCTTTTCCCCTTTTGCCACCTTTTTCCCTTTTCCCACTTTCCCCCCCATCTTTGCCCCTATTCTCACCCACCTTTCTCCCCTTTTTCCCTCCTTTTCCCTGCCCTGCCATGCTATGTCGTACTCTATTATTTTGTTTATCATCCAGATAATATGTTCTGGGGAAAAGGTATTTTACCTTCTTTCAGTCACTCCTTTCCAACCCGGTTTCCTAATGAATAGTTTTTATTTTCCTCTTCAGTTCAGGATGAGGACTATATGCTTACCTATGTACTCTTCCCCTGTCTTTTTTTATTGTTTTGGGTTTTATTTTTTACTTACCTATTTTGGTTTGCCAGTGCCACTCTCTGAACACCTTCCAAAGATAAACAGAGCAAACTAATTACCAGTTGTCATAAATCATTCATTCTCTACTGTCTCCATAAATGCATTCATTCACCAGGTTGAAATGGTGTACAGGTGTGTCAGTGTGGGAATGGGGATCGATATAATTTTGGATTTAACTTAAAGATGTTTTGTTCTTAAAGGTGCTTTGATATTTCTTTTTATCCTGGACTAAATCTCTGAGCTCTAACTACTTTAGATTTCTTTACAGTACAAACACTCAAAACACGTATCTTTGTTCTTCAAAACCAAAAGTAAATTACAGAGCACTAGAGGACCCAAATTTTGAGGGAATACAAGTAGTACCATCCTTTGCTGGAGTTCACCATTATTGCCAAAAAACCACAGGCAGTTGACATCCTTAGCTGGGGAGTTTTTGGGATGTTTGCCATTCAGACCTCCGTAATAAGGCCTGAGACAATAAGCCTTAGGAGAACAGTGTCTTAAACAAACAATGAAATATGGAAAATACAAGGGGAAGTGATCACAGAGTTACAGAGAATTCCAGGACTTTTGAAATAAAAATTAAAAAAACAAAACCCAAAAACCCTGGAATTTTATGGAGGAAAAATACTCTGAAATATTCTTCTAGGAAAATTAAAATTATAGCCTTCCCATACATTAATGGGGAAGGAGCTTGTTGATTTTCTTTACTCTTAGTAGAAAGAAAGTAAGATTTACAAGAACATTCCAAGATGGCAGACAGAGAACTAAACCTGACTTTGGGAATTGAAAGAGTGGAGGTGGAGCAGACAGAGGGAAAATCAACAGGTAAAAAGTCTGTTTAAAAAAAAAATAAAATACATACACACACACACACATATATACTTTCGGTTTCCCTAAATATTTTTTTACTAAGGTTCCTTTCCTCAAGGAATTCACTTCTCTATTTTTGATACAGATTTGGAATTAAGTTTTAAAAACACAGTTCATTTCATGAGAAAACACTTCTCTCTTTTTCTCCTTTAGATCTGCATTTCTTACAGTCATCTTTGCTTTGCTCAGTTCTTATCTCTGTCTCTGTATTCTGATTCACTGTAGTTCTCTTTAGATATGATTCTTAGGAGAAAAGCTAAGCAAATTATTATAATCTAGATGGATTTCCAAGACATAGCCATAGTAAAAATATGAGTATTCTTAGCATACTGATAAAGTCTCCACAGTAAATAATATAGAATGTCTCTCTTTAAGGCTCAGTTTCAGGAAAGAGTTCATGATGTGAAAACCAACAAGACTTCAAAGCCAGATCTGAGATAGAATAATTCTATTCTGTCAAATTTGCTTCCCAGAGCAACTGTATTTCTGATTTCTCCGCAAGAGCAATGAATTTTGAAAACACTCATCTTACATCAAGTAAGAGTCCCTAGCTACCCCAAGTTGGAGCTGCAGTACTGATACAGCACCTACATTCTCCATGGGTTTTGTGCCATACTGTACATCTTTTTTAATGGGAAGGAAAAGAAGTGTCCTTCACAATTTAGCATTCACAAAACTATCTGATCTATTGAGGATAGTATGACTAGAAACTGGCTTTCACTACAGCTTTTTCAACAGCAAAGGATTTTAAAATCCTCCTGGAGAGGACAGCACTCTGTTCTTTATGAAAATCCTGTGTGTAGAAAATTTGGAAGCAAGTAATTTTATTTCAAAATACATTTTTTGTTTTATTACCATATTTTCAGCAGAATCCCTGATCTTTTGTTCTTTGATTTGAAATGTGACTAATTTCATGATACTTCAATTTGGGAGTTTAAGTGTGTACTAGAGGATGAAGACTTGATTGTCTTTCAGGAGAGAAAGTATAAGTAGCAATGGTCACCTTAGCAATCGCTTTGCTGGGGAAGAAATGCTGCAGTTTAGTTTTGAGCCTTTGTCAAGGTCCTGACACAGAGTAATAATTTCTAGTTTCCAGCTTAGGTTATGTATGCTTCTCTCTCAATTTAAAGTAACATGATCATTAGCTAATTCAGAGGCCAGGGCGGGGGAAGAGAAATTAGAAGTGAATACCATTTTCAGGGTATACGGTTTCAAGATGTATGCCTGAGTGAAAGAGTGTAGTCTGTTCACCAAAACTTATTTTAACTGTATAATAACCTTATATTCTCAAGCGTAAGACATATCCTATTCTGTGAAACTCTTTAAGTCAAAGACAGTATGTGAAATACAGTATCAATACAAATACATATTTAAAATGAAGAGAAAAAAAAGGAAGAGAAGTTTTAGAAAGCTTTTTTAATTAAGAAAATAGGGACATGCTGAGAAGATAATATTTAGCTTTACATGAATCAAGGAAGCTGTATAAACAGCTCAGCTTTCAAGAAACGAAGATGATTAGAAGGCTAGGGCACCTCTCCTACGAAGACAGGCTGAGACTGTTGGGGTTGTTCAGCCTGAAAAAGAGAAGGCTCTGTGGAGATCTTATAGCAAGCAGCCTGCCAGTACATAAAGGGCACCTACAAGAAAGCCAGAAGAGGGACTTTGTAAAAAGGCGTCTTATGATAGGACAAGGGGTAATGGCTTTAAACTGAAAAAATGTAGATTTAGATTAGATATAAGGAAGAATTCTTTACTCTTGAGGGTGCTGAGGCAGTGGAACAGGTTTCCCAGAGAAGTTACGGAAACCCCATTCCCAGAAGCATTGAAGGCCAGGCTGGATGGGGCTTTGAGCAACCTGGTCTAGTGGAAGGTGTCCCTGCCCATGGCAGGGGAGTTGGAACTAGATGATCTTTAAGGTTCCTTCCAAAATAAACCATTCTATGATTCTATGATCCTATGATAGTCTCTTCTAGGCCTCAGTTCTTTCAATAGGGCAGATGAAGAAATACTACTATTTCTATACTGTATATATGTCCTATACAAGGTATTGTTGCTCATATGAACAACACCTTTTCAGGTTTTGGGTGCATACGAATTTTACCTAAATATGCATCTCATGTTTCTTTCATCTGCTAACACTGTATAATAAAGTACATAATATATAGATAAAATAATATCTGTGTGAAATATAAGATACAATAAAAATCTAATAACATAAAAATACATTGCAACAAAGTTTGTTAACAACATCTAAGTTAATATTTTAAAATTGCACCCATTCTTGAATGTTCACATGCATTAAGTCTATCAAGAGCACAGAATAACAGGATCTAATTGGATGGAATTTTTTCAGAGAAGAAAAAACCCAATATCCCACAGGTTGTGTAGGACATTTAATTTATTTTAGCACAAACAAAAGTACATTTAGATGCTAGCAGTCCATTGCTCATCAACAATGGCAAGTAACAACTGACAGAGAGCAGGTTCAGAAGCTACCTTCTGGTGTAATTCATGTACATGGTGTTCCACATCCATTCAGGGAAAAAATAACTGGGTTAATCTGTATTTAACAGCAACTTAAGATTTTGGATTTGCTATGAACTGAACTGAGGGCTCCGATAGTCATATATCAGATGAATATATTTTATATAATATATAATATTATAGATTATATAAATATATACTAAGTATATAATAGTCATATTTTCCAGTTTAGGAACTTTTTAAGTTTTTCCCTCCCCCTAAGGTTTGACATTGGAAGAAATCAAAAGTTAGATAATATATAGTATTGCAGCAATATATGAACATTTGGCTCAGAAGTAGCCCTTGATAACTTTCCAGGATGAAACTACACTGTTTACTGAGAGCGACCAAAGAGCAGAAGCATCTTGAAAAACCAACCTTTTTTTTTCTTTCTTTTTTTCTTATGAGTTTTATTTTTTTAAAAGCATGATACAGACATGATTTTTACATGTATAACAGATTCCCTTCTTATTTGGGAAAACTCAGAATATGACTCAAAAATATAACAGCCCAGTATGAAACATTTTTCTTAAATATAGAACAGAAATCTATTAAAAATGTTAAGTCCATAATAGTAGTCTATTTTAATTGACTTGCTTAAAACACAAGGTTTTACACTTCAATACTGTAAAATCTTACAAAACCAGAATCTTTAATCATTCTGATTATTTGAACAAGGACTAGATTGTAGTAATGCTTCTGGGAAGTTGAAACATTCTAAGAAGAATTAGGAATTATAGTTTCATTTTCTTTTGCAACATAAATATTATGATACAGTTCTTTCTTATCAAATGGACTTTTTGCATCTTTGACTCTGTACATCAAGTAAGAAATCAAGTCTAACTTGAGTGCAAGGAAAATATAGTGCAAGATAATACTAATAAGCTCCAACCAGTAAAATAATGTCTGTGTTTTTCCTCTTTTCATCAATTATTTTTTATGCCAGTCTAATTGATAACTTCTCTTCAAAATAATTAAAATGTCTACCAGAAGCTACTGTGGGTTGCTAAAGAAATTACAATTAGCCAGTATGAAAAAACTTGATCCAAGATGGAATTTTCTACAGCTGAAGATAAAGTGCTTCATTAGTCCATTTTTACACTTTTTTCTCTTTCAAGTTCCCCAGTCAACTGCATGTTCATTGATAAATGAAGAATATCCTGAAAAACTTTCCAGAGAAAGAGGATAATATGAGTTTTCTTCTCAGGAAGTACACACAGATTTGTTTTTTGAAAAATAGAGTCAAAAATAAGTCACTGCAAACACGGTACTTAAAATTTCTCTGTATATGCCAAGCTATAGGGTTTATGAAGTATAACAGTCGTCATGTTAAACCTCCACATAATGCCTTATGATTACATGTATTTTGGGTTGTATGCAGTAGCAAAATACTCACATTCTTGTAATAAAACAAATTAAAAAGTGTTTTGTGAAAATGAGGTACGAGTGAAAAATAATCAGCCATTCATCAAATGTTAGATAAATAGTAAAGTAGTGTCAGTGATGTTTAGGAAAGACTGATTTCAGAGCACCATCACAGTGCTTAATGCTTTAGTGGTAATGCCTACAACATTACAAAGAAAAAAACCTGGAGGCATATGAAAGCCATAAGTTTCTGCTTTAATGGCCCACCTCCTCTGATTTGTACTACCTCAAAAAAATCAACCTATTTCTTTATCTATTTATTTATTTTAGCTATGTCAAATATATGTCAAATAACTGTTACATATAAATCAGTTTGCCTCTAAAAAGCAAACAAACCCCAATCCATAATTACTAATTCCTACATTAATTGCACTCAGTTTTAGTCATCTGAATGTTAAATATCCAAGTTCCCTTAACAGTGCAAGAGAGAGACACTCCAAAAGACTGATACACTTTGGTTTTGGAGTTGAAGAAGGGATGCTCTCTTTATGCTTTCTGATCTGTTGGGGTTTTTTACCATGTAGGACCATTTAGATGTCTTTTAACAATATTTGATGTTTAGGTGTACCTTTTACATACTTAAACCTAAATTACAGCCATCAAAAAAAAAAAAAAAAAAAAAAAAAGAGCACTTGTCTGAAGCTGGTTTTCCTCAGGAAGCTGATTTTCCTCAGGAAGCTGATCTCATGCAATGTGGTGTAAGAACAGGTCAGGTGTATCTAGGAAACTGGGTGCTGAGTAAGTCTGTAAGCGTGTCACCCAGCAGTGCAGTGTACCTAACTGGTGGCTGATGTCCTGATTTAAATAAGGAAGCTGGTCTCCAAGTGTGGAGCCATGAAGCACATAATTAGCATTGTATAGAACACAGAGCTGGGCATGAGGATAAAGGGCAATGTGATCTAATTTAGAGAATAGAATAAACATTACAGTTTTGTGAGCATAAATCCACAGTATGAGTTTGTACTTGCCATTATTTTTATGCAGAAAAGGGTTTTGTAAAGACTGGGTAAGATGATGACAGAAAATGAGATGGTAACAGGCTGGCTGACACAGCTGTGAAACTGGCTAGGAATGAGGTTTATGCAACAAAAGTTTGTTGAGATTTAGTTTGTAATCAGGTGTCTGAATCAAATTTTCTACCTACACGTCAAATCTCAGTGACACTGTTATAGTGAGTGAGATATGAAGGGGTCATAAGGTGTAAAACTGTGAGATTGAGTCCTGGTTTAGTGTGAACACACGGCTGTAAGTCAGAAAGTAGTATCAAACTTTTTCTTTATTTATTTTAATGTTTTGGTGAGAACCTCATTTGATTTTAAAACTGGAGAGTGTCGTCCAAAGGCCACAGAATGGCCATAAGTTCCCCAGATTTGCAGATCCCAGCTATTTCCACTCTCTTGCTTCAGGTTAACTCTGATCAGAAAAGTCAGGTGTAATTCAGATACAAGTCCAATGTTAAAATGGAGGTGGAACTTATCATACAGGTTTGCCTTAAAAGGTGAAGACAACAGAAACATTTCTACACTAAAGAAATACTGTTGATGTTGATTTCCATCTGTTTAGGACACTAAAGAAATACTGTTGATGTTGATTTCCATCTGTTTAGGAAGTTGAATTAGACCTTTAAAATAATACTAGTGTGTCATAAATTATTGTCTAAAAATGAAGGTAAAAAATGATGGTGCAGAAATTTCTTCCTCTAAAACTTTAGTTATAAGAAAAATGCTTCTCTTGGAACATCAGTTATGATTCATTTGTTCGGCTTTACTGAGGTTATGTAATGGCCTTAATCTATCAGTATAAGAAATGCTGTACAACAATTTACAAACTGATAATAGATCTCTGATGGTCAGCTAAAGCTCTCATTCCTGATTTCAGCATTTGGTATACACAGGTGAAGTCAGTCTTGATAAATAAGTGTCTTTAAAAATTGTAAATTATATGTTCTTACTTTAAAGTTGAAACAGTTTAGTGTTGCAAAAAGGACAAAATAATGACTAATAACATGTCTATTATCAAACCAATTATTTGAAAATCCAGACTATTAGGGTTTTAGACAACCTACATTTTACTTGGTTCATTGAATAATCTGACAAAATATTGTGCATAGCCAGGATATTAAAGGAAAATTATTTGGTGGGAACCCAGGCTAACCTCTTACTAATTGGTTTTCCTGCCCTCCAAGACATTTATAACAGGTCTAAAAGCAACAGCATATGAAGAAGAATGTATATCTCCATTTAGATAATATCACAACCATTTTCTTTCTTCTTTTTCTAAAAATGTTCTAAATGCAATGTACTTAGATCTGTATTAATGCTTGCTGCTGAAGCAATTTGGTGTAATATGAAACAAGATTACTCATGCATAAGAATGCATGAGGAAATAAATATGAGTTTGAGCTTATATAATTATAAATATTTTCTATAGGAACAGGATGAACCCATTATACATAAAATCAATATGTGGAAAATAAATGTTTCACTTCAAAAGGTGTTGAAGGCCTTTCACAGAGGTCATGATAAATACGATGACCCTGTATTGCTGTTGTCACTAGTTGTTGCTGAATTGCTCATATAAATAAAGAGAAACAGACTAACAGATTTGTTTTGGAACAGCTTTGACCCCAAAGTGTTGTGTGTTGGCAGCATGTTTTAGCATCAATGCCTTTAGAACTGGAAAATCTTGTCCCCTGACAGGAATCTCTGATGTATCTTTGATGTATTTCATCATGAGGTACATAACACAAATATTTTTGTAATCACAACACAGTAGAAGAGATGAACAGTGCCAACATCTATTCACTTGCCCAGTGAAGAGCTTGGTTAATGAGAGCTTTGACTTTGCCAGCCTCATAGATGTTGGAAAGCTGTCCTCCTGGACCACTTCCTGGCCACTAAAATGACAAGTCTGAAATGCTCAGCAGATAGCACAGTCATTCTAAGATGAATCTAATGGGGAATCCTCTGTTCGTGCAAACTCAGTTCAGTTCTTCCTAATGTCCAAAGTAAAGGAACATATAACACATCATCAAACTGCACACATTTCTACAAAGACCCATTACATGGTATGTTTTATAGGAAGGGTTTTCACCTTTATTCATGAAAATGAAATGCAAGAAGACATAACCAGGGCAGTGTTACCCTTTGTAATTCATGTACGATCAAACACAATACTGAGCATGGCAAATTGCTTCTATTTTTATCCTGCATCTAGACACTTTTCAGTCTTGCTGACCCCTGGACTATCACAACTATTCAGCTAACCAACATTGTTTAAATGAGGTGTTTTAAATCTAAAATCCAAGATGAGCTAAAAATACATCAGCATGAGTTGTGCAGACATTTCCTGCGAGGCTGCTATAAATTAGTTATACCTGACCCAACACCTTCATCCTTTCCAAGACAATAAGTGGGCAACATTTGTCTTCAACATCCAGCACTGAAAGTGAGTTAGCTAGTCCTGAAGGCCAGAATATCATTGTCTATATAAGGTAACTAGTAAACACAACCTAAATGACCAGGTTTGAAACACTGTTCTTGAAAACACACAATTCTATAAAGCCAGGAATGGTGGCATACAAAAGCTAAAGAATGGATATAAATTTCTCAGACTTGCAAACCCAAGACTGCAACAAGATTTCACAGGTTCTGCTGCACTAAAGATTTTCAGTGTGAAAGGACATTTTCTGTAAATAAGAAACCAGCTCTACAGCAGGGAATTACCCAAACACCACCAATATTGGCATTATAGGTGAGGCTTATTGCTATTTTAGTTAACATTAAGTAAAAGTCTTACTTAACATTTTTCATTGTAATCAAAAAATGTTTAGTGTATAGTGAATAATTCACTTTTTTGTTTGAGGTTTGAAGTTGATTCAATCAGCAGCAAATCTACTGATGTATACTTTGTGTAAAAAGCTATCTTATTTCTGGTCACCTTGAAGCCTATAGTCTGTTAGACATCTAAAAGTTGAAGCACTGTGGTGTAGAGCAGTGAACAATATAGTAATGTGTACAATTAATATAATGAATTAAGGTGACTATAGTCAGTATGAACATGTAGAAGCAGCAGTTTAATAATACTGGAGTGGTTTGGATTTGGTTAACATGAACAGGTCAGCTTTACAGCCCATGAGCAAAAAAATCTGTGTGAGAACTTTTGCATCTATGATTCTTTACATATGAATCATGCTTGTTTGAATTTCCAATCTTGCCATGACAGCTTTTCTTTTCCCACAATTCTATGCCTCATTCATTATTGACTTTCTAATTTCTACAGCAATAAGCAGGCAAAGATGAGAGTGATTGTAAAAAGTAACCTCATTTACTATACAACCTTGAACAATTGCCAGAGCAGCATGTCTCTTGGGTGCACGAAGAGGTATAGTTCTGTGACTCCATTGCACTTATTCCTAATCCAAACCTCAGGCTAAAATAAATATTTCAAGAAAAAAGATCTCTATTGTTCTTGAAACCCTAGAGAAAAAAAGTCAATTTGTGAGAAAAGTGAATCTGTAAGCTGGTACAAGGCAAAGTCAGTGCAGATGAATACTGAAACTTAGGAAAATTAAACAAAAATATTCATTGAATACATAAAAAATAAGATAGTTTTTTAAAGTGCTCAAAAAATGTTGAAAGTAGCAGATCTTGCATATTTCAGGGAATCCTAGAACGAGCATTCATGCTGCTGCCCCATTAGATGCTGCATGTCTACAAATCCTGATAATTATTTTCATTTAATGTTCTTTGTAATTGCTTGCCAGGCTTGCTGCAGCTGTCAGCAAGGGAGCAATGAAACAGAATACATCTACTAGACTAAAGATACAAAGCATCACTTGAGTCTGCAAATATACCATATTAGAAAGCAAATAATAGATTTTTAAAAAACAAAAATTTTGAGTTGGAAATATCACATTTACAGTAAATATATTTAGCAGGGGATTTAAAACAAGCACTGATGTTGACAAACACATGAATCAGATGGCTTGCAGGTATTTACATTCTATCTGAATAAGAAAAGACAGTAAAGATACAGGTTATTCTAATGATACAGGTGCAACAATTGTACACAAGCCATGGAACACCTCTGCCTGTGTCCTGTCACTACAAGTCTTGGTAAAAAGTCCCTCTCCATCTTTCTTGCAAGCCCCCTTTAAAGTACTGAAAGGCCACAATAAGGCCTCCCCGAAGCCTTCCTTTCTTACAGCCCCAGCTCTCTCTGCCTTTCTTCATAGGAGAGGAGTTCCAGCCCTCTAATAATTTTTGTGGCCCTCCTCTGGCCCCACTGTAACAGGTTCATGTCTTTCTTGTACTGGTGGCCCTTGAGCTGGATGCAGTACCCCAGGTGGGGTCTCACCAGTGTGAAGCAGAGGAGGAGAATCACCTCTCCCAACCCGCTGACCGTGTTTTGTTAGAGCCCAGGATATGACTGGCTTTTTCAGCTGCAAGCACCCATTGCTGGCTCATATCTTGAAGTCCTCTGCCTGGCTGATCTTAATCCATTCAGTCCCCAGTCTGTACAGCTGGGGATTGCCCAAACCCATGTACAGAATCTCACACCTGGCCTTGATGAACTTCATGAAACTCACATGGGCCCACTTCTCAAGCTTGTCAAGGTTCCTCTGGTTCCTTAAAAGAGGACACCAGTTAAGGTAAACTATGACTACCATGCTCACTGACATAGATATGATATTTCTGTGTAAAAAGATAAGGTCCTTTTCATAAAAATAAAGACATTTACTGCCACCACGTATTCACAGCATTCTGTGTGGCAGCCGGTTCATCCATGTAAGTCTATTCCTATATTTAAATGTAACTACATTTACATTAAAAAGAGGTGTGTCAAATTACTACTGAATTTTGTTTTTCAATAGCTGAAACAAAAGGCAACGATCAGTTTAGAAGAAATGACCATATTGTTGAAGTGTTCTTTTCCTTCTGTTTTAGAGAAGACTCTGAGAGTTTTCCTCTTTTAAAATAATGTGGTGTACATTTCAAAGAATTTAGATTAGTCAAGACTAATTAGTTTTAGAGAGTAATAATTAATGATTTATTATTATCTCCCCATTTAAAATATATTTGTAAACACAGTTCTGCTATACAATTTTTATGACCTGAAATACATATAACCCCATACAAATAAGAAAATGAGTACAAGGCAGATCATTAGTCTTAATAATTTCTTAAAATTTTTCAATTTGTACATTCTAAATTTGGCATTCACTTGTCACCTTTCTGATATTCCAGTTCTAGGAATGTGCAACATCTAGTAATTAAAAAAATAGATAAAAAACAAGTCATGTCAGGAGAGGCATGTAACTTCAAAGCTTTTCCGCCAAAGTGTTCTAGACTTGCCTTCCTGCTTTTTCTAAATGTTCAATTTAAGATTAAGTTCATTGTTATATTCACATTTTTCAGGACTTCAAGGACTATTTTACTCACCTACCTGAGTTCAAAAAACTCAATGAAACAAAGTTCCTGCAATAGACAACATAAAACAGCACAGATTCTAGTACCAGTTTGATTCATATGGAATTCTTACATGTAGTGACCCACAATTCTCCCGCCTTTCTATTTTTTTTTGTCTCTGAGAGCTTAATATGTTTAAAATACTTCTTCTCTGCTATCCAAATTGTTTATTTTATTGCTGTATTGGAAATATTTCGAAATCATCCACATTCATTACATTATCAGCCATTTGCCATACCGTGACTCCGGCAGAACATGGAACAGACTGATTTTGCATTCCAAAGTGGAGCTCTTTGTATCCATGCAATGTTCTTTAGGTTACAAAACATCTTAATTTGTCTGAGGGGATAAATTCAGTCAGCTCATTATTTAATTGTTATCTTAATACCTATCCTTTTTGATACGTTTGTTTTAACACAGGAATTAAAAATATAATTAGATTTTTTTGAGTAAATAAGCAAAAAAAAAAAAAATTAGAGTAATACAATCTGCTTTAAGTGAGCTGCATGTCAAAGACCTCACTATATCAACTTGTCTTGAAATCAATGAAGTCAACAAGCATGCTGAGATACCTGACAATCCTCTAATTTTATTTTTTTTTCTAGCAGGAAGTCCATCATCAGCCAATGAAAAAATGGGATTCTTATGCAGTTAAACAGACTGTCCAAGTTAAAGTCTCTCCCTTTTTACAGACAGGCTAAAGGCACACTGCACAAGACAGTTCACAGATGATTTTGCAGGGTTTGACTTGTCATATTTCCCTCTGATGCAGATATATTCACACACACATGCACACACATACATACAAAAATGCACACAGACATCTACATACATTTATATGTATAAACCACTATTCAGATTAGTCTCTTCTTTCCTCTGTAAATCATGATCATTTCAGCACTTGATGCCAATTAATTTGGTTTTAGTCTGATCTCCTGATGTGTTTCAAGTGCTGCTGGATGCCTTCCAAAGAATATGATTTTGGTACCATTAAGTAAAACAACAGAGCTTTTTGCAAGCTATCTACCACCTATGCTGTACTGTTCTCTTTGTTGCAGTTCCAGACTACTCAAAATAAGGCTATATAATTTTCTGTCTACTATAACCCCAAGGACCCTATCAGCAGAGTTTCTCCTTCCAAAGGTATGTATAGTTTTCTGATTTCTGACATATTTCTTAGCAAATTTCAAGGTGAGTTCAGCTGATATTACCAAAGCCATGTTAAGTAACTGTTAGTTTAGTAAATTGTTTGTTTGTTTCTTAACAGTGAAACATATCAAAGCTGGTCAAGTTGTAGGCTGTCCAACTTTTATTTTGGGAAAAGTCTTCACTTCATCATAATAATTCCCTTCAGCTAAAATATGTATGAAAATATTTAAATATAATCATAAGCATTTAGGTTGGTTTTGACTGCTTACTTACGACTTTAAAAACTTGTCAATGGTGGAAACAGACATTACTAAGCTTGATTCATCTGAAGATTTTCATCACAGCTTAATACATATTTTTCTGCATTACTTCAGTTAGCTCTCTGTTACTACCCTCTGTGAGACTATGTTCAGCTAAAATATACTCATAACAATTTATAATCAGGGATTAAAATACTTTTTTAAAAATATATCCTGGGAAAAAAATAAATGTAATGAACTCATTTTGGAAATAATTCATTGTTAACATTAAAACCATGATCTAATTTCATTCTAACATAACACGTCTAAGTATGGCCCAAAATAAAAATATGATCTGAATGTGAGTTTCTACATATACTGGGGTGGGGGTGTGGGGTGTGTTAGTTATATTTACGTGACAATAATAAAAGTAATTGATCATTGTATTTTTCATCATAACGCATTTTTTCACCAGAAGAACTCATGATCCAGTAAGTTGTCCTGATTTAAACAGCCTTTTTCCCTATGCAAATTCAACAGAAAAATCTTAAAACAGTGCTGATATTACACAAGGAAGTTCAGGACCAATTAGGGTCTGTGCCGTGCCAACTGAAGAGATAGCAGTTTCATTTCTAAGTGAAGCAAGAAGGAGAAAGGCAGAAAAACGGTTTGGATTTTTCTTTTTATACTAAATGAAATAAACTAGGTTCTCTTTAAGAAAAGACAAGTTTCTACAACAATATAGTTATTATACATACATAAACTACTTTTTCTGTATTCAGGTAGTTATTTTGAAAATTACAAACCAGATTAATTTCTTCTTTTCTGTTAATATGGATGTGTTTCATGCTGGCATGAAGTTTTATCTTCATTTATTGTTCAAGCTATAACATTTCAGAAAGGTTGGGGGTTTTGCATCATTGTAGATTTTTTTCTATTTTAAATATACTCAGTATACTTCTATCTTTTCTTTAATCTATCTCCAGGTTGTCCTTTTATTTCAGAATTGTATAACCATAGTCAAAAGAATTCAACTGGTTTTTTTTATGATTGCCATCTGTGTGTGAAAACATCAGGACTAAGAACTCGTGTAGTTTAATTTTATTTCTCTTTATAGACTCAGATTAAAGCCTACTGCTTTGGGGAAATCAATTCTGCCTAAAGATCAATTAATAGTTTTCCTTCTTTCACCCACATCTATGCCAGAGGTGACATTGTGTATGTCATTTGCATATACAGCTGAGAAAATACAAAATAAAGTGATTAAAAGTAAATTAAGTAAACAGTCCATTCTGGACTCCTGGGTAATTAGGAAACATTGTTTTTGATAGTTATATATTATGCTTGTGCATGTAATGAATTTAAATGACAATTATAATTTGTTCACTATTTGAATTTTACTTTATGTACTTACATATTTATTTAAAAATAAGAATAAACACTGTTAACCACAAACTGGTTGACTATACTTTCAAAGAAAAGAGAAAAAAAGGGGAAAAAAAGTAGATTTCTTGCTATATATACATACACATGGGATCTTTGTTCTAGACATAACTCATTCTAAACTGCTTACATTGTTGCAGTCTTTATAGGAATACCACAGGACTCTGCTATTTCCACACACAGTCTGCCAGCAAACAAAGAAAGAAATATTATTGCTGGCCAGTTCTTAAGGAGCCTGTCGGAAGTACTTGAAGCTTCATATCCCTCCTGAATCTCCTGTTCTTTCAACTCTTGTGTCTGGAATTAAATGCATGACTCAATAACTGTTAATCAGCTAGTAAGATTAAATACAGCAACTGTTCTACCACACAAGTAACAAGTAAAATCATTAAATCCTCTGTTTTAGTTCACGATCAATTAAAAAAAAACAAACAAACAAGAAAAAACCACCAAAAAAAACCAACCCTGAAAAGAATTAATAGAGCTTACTCCAGAAATGCCTATTTTGCCTAAAGAAGCATTTTGCTTCCAGAAACATTTTAGTTTGGACGGTAAAAGAAATCTGACCTCGAAGTGGATTATCTGCAGTGCTTGAGCCATCATGTTCTTTCCAGAATAGACCGTCCATGCTTCTAACACTTCTTCCCCAATAGTCCTTGTCTTTCAGCAAATCATAGAACCTTTGATACGTGAAATCTCTGACAGGTGTAAAGTTAGAACTGTAAAAACATTGATGCAAATATTCTAAAGCATTCACAAACAATTAATTTTATATAGGCTGATGTTCTGCTCTGTAAAAAGTGGGTCACCTGAAACAGAATTAAAAAGGCTGAAAAAGGAGTTCAACTGCATGCTTCAAATGTCAGCTTTTATTTAGACTTCCTTTAATGGAAATAAACTGCAGTTTTCAGAGAGTGGCTGACTTCATGGCAAGATAGATGTTTAATATCTTTGGGATAAATCTTCTGTTTTTTTCTCTCCATTTGTGACGGGGATAGCTTAGAAGCTGAGACTATTTTCTTAGTTTCTTTGGAAGGTTAAACTTAATATCTAACATAATAGATAGATATATACCAGTTTTAAGTGAATACAGTGATACAATTTACCTAACCAATAAATCATACAGTGGTCTAGTAATAGCATGATCAAAATTTTTTTGCATGAGAAGAGTCTTTAACATTTCTCTATTGTGCCTAAACATGAATTTTCTTAAACCTGTGTGTTGTGGATGGAGTGACACACTTCACTTGTAAAACAGAAACAGCAATACGTTTATGGGTCTAAAACAGCAATGTAACAAAAGTTTGATAGTAAATGCAACAGTGGTTTAACAAGAGTCAATGGCAAGGTGTACTCGATTATTTACTGCACAGAGAACTGGACCAGACAAAACTGTCAGGGAGACTCTCCCACTGGATCATGAGGTTCAGAAAGAACTCCCCTCAGAGGGTAGTTTAGGTGTGGCTGGACCCAGACTTAGTCTCAGACTTGATCAACAGTTTCTATCTAAAGGATTATACATGCACAATCAATCCTTTATACCATTTAGCTAATATTTCAGTTTAGCATGCTATTAATCACTTACTGAGAATCTGTTGCGGTGAGGGATCTCTCAACCTTGACGAGTAACCTTGAGAAGCATACCTGCTCAAGGGAGATCTTGGCATGTAGCCCACTGCCATGCAGGAGAGCTCAATGGGCTCTGGGCTGTCCACTGTTTATGCAGCAAGATAATTGACTCAGTCATATTTACATACTGGCTGCAGAGTCTCTCAAATTTGTTTCTTGGCTTTAGTCAGACCTCGATCAGCGCTGTTAGGTGGGCTTATTGTTCAAATTAGCCCTTGGCTATCTTGTTGTTATCTGACTTCCCCCAATCCACTTTGAGTGGGATACAGGCATCAAGGCCAGAGGTATCCATTAGGACCACAACTGGTGGTTATCACTTAAGCATTGTCATGGAAATAAAGGTGGGGGGGAGGGGGGAGGGAAAATGGGGAGCACACCACCACAGTGCGTGATGACAAGTTTTAAAGCTCATGACTTCTTTGGTTCACTTATATTCTGAACACCTATAATTAAGACTGACAAATGATCACCACTAAGATCACAAATCACATCTCAAATGAAAACAATGAAATATGGCCCAATATGTTGAGAACAAATTGAACAAATAAAAATCTGGCAACTAATAAATTCAAGTTATAACACAAAAGGCTAAGAGCAGTAAGACAAACCAGAAGCGTGAATTGAACAGTTTATTATTCACTTTGAATTTTTTGCTCATCACTTCCCCAAAATATTTTTTGACAACATTTTTGGTAAGCAAGCTCAGTTCTTCAGCTTTTTTTTTTAAGTTGTGTGTCCTCTCTGCCCTCCTCTTGGGGAGAAGTCATTAACATATTCACCTTTGCCTATGTACACTGACAGCAGCTTAAATGGGCTTCCCATACCTGCATGACATGAAACAGACTGATTAGTGGTGTTTCTTCTCTCATCTGCCCTTAGGTGCATGCAGTAAAATCTAGAGACACAGTACTGCATTTACTGAGAGACCAAGAGCAGTACCATGCCTGTGGCAAAACCAAGAAAGACTTACAGTGAGTCTGGAAGAAACAGGTAAGCACTGGTATGTCTGGGAAGACCCCAAACAGGAAAATCAGAAAAAGAGTGACAAATATATGATGGGAAAAGTCAGCAGTCCTGTGTGAAGATAAAATGTGAGAAAAAAAAGTAGAGAAAAAAGAAAAGCACACATGCATTGGGGAAAATTCTTATGAAACTGCTGAGGAGAGGTTATGTCTACATTACAAATGCAGTATTACTGCCAGTCTTTCATTTACATTTTCTCAAGGTTGTGTAACTAGAAAATAAACAAGAGAAGTATGTTAAACCAAGCATAGTAAAATGATTGCAAAACTATCAATATTTTTGTTATAAAATGGGAAAAGGAAGATACTTAGTAGAAAAGTGGAAGAAAAAATGTAAGGATGATGTGGAAGTAAAAAGCAATCAGTTAGTAGTTAGGTAAAAGGCCCAGAGAAACCATAATGATTAAGTAAGAAATGCAAGGGTAGTGGAGTTGTGAGATTAAAAATATCTTGTGCTCCCAATTCTTTCTCCTCAGTTCCTTACTAGGAAGTGTCCTGAAATAACTGCTTGAGGATTCCAATCTAGACCAGGAAAGCAACATCAAAGCTGGATGTGAATTTAAGGGACATATTGAAATGTTTGCCTAAAAAAATAGCAAAATAAAATAACAATAATAGTAAAAAAGGAGAACAGAGAAAAAAAGCAATAGAATAAGATTTACTATCTTCCCTAAGTATCTTGAGTAATTTTACTGTCTTTTTTAGATGATGTGTCTTTTCATCTTATGCATAAATTATATCTTACATTTTTCTGACATGCTGTCATACACACTGACTGGTTGAGATGTCAAGAGATGAGCTCAAAGGTCTTTGGTAAGGCTGAAAAGGTCTTCCCATTCCCTCCCAAACTACATAAATTGTCCTTAAAGGATGAAGGCTGCACAACCATGGCAAACATTCATTAGCAATGGGACTCTTAAGAGTGTTGACTGGTAGGGTCTGAATTAATTTTGCTGCTGTTGGGTAGCAAAATTATATTCCCCTTGCTCTAATTTCAAGTCTGTGTGGTCAGACTCTGGCTTTTCTACATAATCATAATTCGTCTGACTGTTCATTTTCACTGTATCACAGCTATTCAGGGTTTTATTTCTCAGATTGAAGTAATGACTACTTAGAGTTCAATACATATACATATTAGTGTACTGAACTCAAAATACAACCTTTAGCTTAAACAAGAAAAAAAAAGGAATTTCAGAGATAAAGGATTTGGAAAAAAATATTTTCTCTGTTCTTCACTTTTCAAATTTCTTTCTTGACGTGAGATAGAGCTGCCAAAATTCATTATGGCTTAAGCTGGACACCTTTTGCTTAAAACAGGGGAAATGCCCTGTAAGCTGACAGATGTGTATGAATGCATTTTTTCCCCCAAATGGTAAGTGCCACTTGGGAGGCTGCCCTTTGCCCCTGCTAAAACACTTAAGGAAGCATAGTGTGTAACACATCCTGTATCCCTAAATAAGGTTGTCTTTGTATTTTCACATCTTACTGTAAACCAGATGGTATTCCTGAGCAAATGTAGTGCAGCTATATAAGGATTTTGATTAACATCATAGCAATCATTAATCAAGACCTAAAAATGAAAATACCTCATTGTTCTGGCCCACACAGGTATTGGTCTTCTCAGGTTTAAAAAGAGTTATAACGATGTCTGATCTCACCTCTGAAGTCTAAGAACTGAACCGCTTTATATTAATAAGTATATTTTATCAGAAATTTGTCTAATTTGTTGGTTTGATCTACTGAAAAAAAAATAACACTACATTAAAAAACCCCAAACATTACACTGCACATAAAGTCTTTTTCTATGTGTTGATGTAGTAACAGTGAATTTTGTCTCAGAAAGCCTGACTACCAAGGGGTTTTTTTCACATTACAAAGAAAAAAAATGTGTGAAACTTTATATCTGTGACAGGAAGAGAAAAAAACCTCACTCTTGGTTACCCATTCAGTCTTTCACTGGTGTCTTCTCTTCTGTACGTGACAACCAACTGAATGCACTGCTCAGCAGCAGTCAAAGCACCGGTGTGTTATCACCACCATTCCAGGTACCAATACAAGCACAGCATGATGAGAGCTGCTATGGGGCTCAGACCCAGCACATTATCCTAGAATTGGATTGCTTTTATGTACAAAACTAAACTGATAGTGTGCTTCTAGAGTGCTATTGTGGCCACAAATGGGAAGGCTTTCCATGAGGTCAGATTAATCTTGAAGATTAAAAAGTCATTAAATGTCCCAGGTGTGAATGGCAGGCCCTCAGCACTAGCTGTTTCACTCCACAGATGCACTTCTATTGGTCCATGCTAATTATTTATGCAATCACAAAGTGCTGAACTCATTTTGAGGACAACTAGTACTCATAGTAGTTGGTTCCTGCTGTATACTGTGAGTTAAGTGTTGTATTAAGTATGTATTCAAGCTGAGGAGCTTGATTTTTACTGTGCATGGTCAGCAACTTTGAGTGGTCCAGTGTCTTAAATCTTGCCTGATTCATATTCTGAATGGTTCAGTTACTCAAAATGCTCAGCTCCCATCACCTAGGACTTCAGGCTTCCATAATTCTGGTGTTACACAGCTCCCAGTTTCTTAGGAATGTCATTATTTATTGACAGAAAACTGCTCCTCACACATGTATCACATTTCCTGCTTTACCTGTCTGGCTCATTAAGGGCTATTAATCAAAGTACAGATTCACCTAAGTTACTTCATATGTTTGTTATGAGAAATAAACAAGCAGTGACTTCATTTGTTTAGCTTGAGATTTTATCACCTTTTGTGTCTTAATCCACAAGTCCATTATTCTCAACAGTTGAATGGTATTTTCTACCTGATTTTGAGTTTTGTAGTATAAGAAAATTTCTGCTTCTTTTCTATTATAGGTATCTGGAGCATAGTCTTTGACGATATATTTCCACAGAATCACCAGCAGTATTTTGAGCATCATGGAGTAAATGATACAGAGCAAAAACAAAAGTATGTTACTTTTTCTATATTAAACAGTGTACCAAAATTCAAACCCTGATTTTTTGTGGTGGAGTAGGAAATCTTTGTTATTAAAACATATTGCCTGCCTCTCTTAGAATGGTGGGTGGGAATAGCTAACAATCTTGGAGCATACAGCAATAAAAGAAGGTCTTCATTTTAATAATAGCTATTATTTCTTCTTTCTTTGATGGAAGATACATGTGACAGTCTTTCCTGTCATTCTTCCAGAAAGAAGCTTCTATTGCAATTACTATTGCTGCTGTTCTCCTTCCTGAAAACAAAAGAACAAGACATATAGAAATAAAGACGAGAACAGCACAAGCATAAAGAGAATATACTGTTTCTAGTGTTGCCTCTTGTTTGTAACCTATCTGCTGGAATGACAGACACAGACCTGTCCTGCACATTCACTCTTAACACCTAGCAAACACATAGCATCAAACTTGTTAAGACGTTTTAGTTTTATGACAGCTGTGTCACAAGCATATGGATTTACCTGGCTAAGATAGGTTATTTTGGGGGGGTTTGGTGGCATTGTTTTGTGTTGGATTTTTTTTTCAAGAACAATGAAAGATGAAGACAGAAAGAACAGTGTGGAAGAAGTTATAGCAGAAGATATGGTAGATGGAGGAAGACAGGAAGACTAGTGGGATGAAAAGAGGTATAGAACAGTCTAAAACCTGTACTGGCTAAAAACTGAACACTGTCCTGTTTGGAAGCAGTGGAAAAACCTGAGCTTCTGTGTCTTCTGTCAGTTCTTTCACAAATTAGTCAGACTGTATGATAATGGAAGATGTCCTGAATGAAGTTCAGGCAGAATGAAGCTATATAAAATGTATAATTATTACCATATTGTATTATATATTATTTGCTATAATAAGAATTATCATCATATGTATTCTAATACATTATACTTATTATTATATAATTTTACATACTTACCTTAAGTCACAACAATAATACAAACAAAATATTGAATAAAAAAATATTCAGAAAACAAGGCAAAGTGGATCTGAAAGTGAAAAGGGTAGTGTACCGGAATAAGCACTTAGGGAAACTAAGATTATAACTCCAGATGGACCAATCTTAGCAAATAATTCTTAGCAAATAATGATAGAAATTATTGTTCCTTTTTTCACAGAACTCAGATGAAGATTCTTTAGAGCTTGCATTTGCCTACTAGCCAAAACAGTTCTGTTAACTGTGGTCTCACCTTTAAGAATGTCTGCTCATCACTGTTTTTGCACAGCATAATTTAAACTGAACCAAGAAAAAAGTGTCGTATTACTTACGGGTTCTCATTGTTTATTCCGAAGTCATGTCAGTTGTTCTTTGAAGGAAGTATTAATAGGCCCCTATGCTTCATATTTTTCAGATGCCCTGACAGTGTTTACAGATTAGTCTTATGTCTTATTCAGTTTCAAAACTAATTAATTGTGGTGAACACTAAAGACTGCAGTAAATTCTTCCCCAGATCCATCAGAGCGTTACAACTAACACTCATATTTTTCAACAGACTGGGGGTGGACAAGTCTTCTCAAAAAAATAAACAATCCACCTCAAAAGGCATGAATGATTTATATGTAGGTGAACCTACTTGCATCTTAAGCAACTAGCTTTTAACAAGCTCTGCAGTGCCAAGTGGCAGTGGATAGTCTTTGTTGCTGCCATCTGGAGCTCCTTTCAAGAGGTGCCATTACACACATATCCACAACCTGGTATCTTTTCTAGTACGTCAGGCTGCTGGGGTAAGTAAGGTGTTCAGAAGCTGCATGATAATAGTGTGTAAATAGAAACAGATGGGACTCAAGATCTAAACAGATACAATTATTGATTAAAGAAACTAAATTTCTTCAGGTTATGGGCCTGTTCTTACAAAGGCATGTCACAGCATGCCCATCAGCAGCAGCAGTTTGCTTACTGGACAAAAAAACAACTAAAAAAACCAGATGTTTGTATCACTGACAGGAAAATCAGATGACATTGCAGAACTATTATTTTCAATAAAAAACAATAATGAAGGATTCCTCATAATTAAACCAACTGTACCATAATTTATAACAAACTAAGATGTACTGCAACTGTGAAGAAATGTGCTGCTGAATAGTATTTGTTTGCAAAAGTTAATGATTGGCAGCCTGTTATACTGAAAATGTACCAAATCAGTATCAATATAAAACTCAAGAGCTGGCTGTCTCAAAAGGCTCTGATTAGTCTGAAATAACAGGATTATTTAGTATTATTATATATATGCCACTATTCCCAAAATGCCCAGACTAAGTATTGAACGTGAACATACTGATATTGAAGTGTCAGAACACCAGACAAGAAGCTATGAGGGACAGAAGAATATGCATACCAAGTCCAAATACAGCTGATGATGGAGGATGACAGCTATCTCACTTACACCACTTTTATGACTGGAACAGCTTGGAATTCAGAAAAGGTAATCAAAGCATAAACCTAGTGTAAACAGGTACAAACAACAAGAAAGTTAAATCCAAAATGTTAACATACTTCTTTTAAACTAAGTGTAACTATACATTAAGAAAGCAGAAGGGATGATAGTGAAGAGTTATTGACAAGGACAAAAAAATATTTAAAATCCTGACCCTTGACACCATTAAGCCTACACAGACTCCCAGAAAATTAGTTTGAATGGATGCTGCTTCGTAGCTACTGAACTGAAAACAGTGAAGTGATGTTCTCAAACAGTACTTAATATTTTTATTTTTTTAAAGACACTTTTAGCAGCAGGATAGTTTTAGAAAATACTGAAAATAAAAATAACGAGTTCTAACAACATATTTTCTGTGGAGGAAAATAACGATTTTGATTAAGTTTTTCATGGGGAAAAATCTTTACTATAGAACGAAATCAATTTTTTATGGCAAAAAATTCAGAGCTAGTCTTTTCCTTTTTTCTGACCTCTCCACATTCTAAATAATTTTCAGGTAATTGTTCTCTCTAGTGAAGACCTGAGCAGAAAGTTGAACGTGCATTTTCCACTTAACTATACTTTTAACCAATCTATGAGTTATTTGCTTTACTGGAAAATGCCTTAATATGATTTGATAACTTAGAACATTTTTTTACATCGCAAAAATGTTAGACAATGGAAAAATACACCAAAACTATTATAATCATAAATGAATGTGCTTTATCTAAAATAATGTAACTCAAGTTACCCAGAGTGCTGGACATTCTAACTGAATGCTTTCAGTCAGTGGTCTTTTCTCCCTTGCTGTGATGGTGATGGGCAATAAACTTCCTCTTTAAATTTGCTGTTGTCTGCAGATGCCAAATAAGACCCCAAGATCATTTCTGTGTCTGGGATATTCATGCTGTCCTGAAGATATATGAAAATATACCAGTAAATGTTCTAAAACTTTGATCTAGATGTTGGGGAAATGTAATGAATTTACAAGCGCAGTGCAGGGGAGATATCAGTAGCCACAGTTCACTTCTGTATGACACAAGAACAAACAGGTCATATATTCCTCAAGGAGTCCATTTTGCAGATAAAATTAATTTCACTGTTGGAGGTTAAAAGGATAGTTCAGACTGCAGGGGACCTCAGAAAATCACCTGCTCAGCCTCCTGCTCTAACCAGGGTCAGCTGTGAGGCTCAGTCTTGGCCCACACCAGCTGACGGTCTGACACAAACCCCAGGGCCTGTTTCGGCAAAGCCACACTCCAGGCAGGCAGCCCCCAGCCCATACCTCCCGGGTGCAGGGCTTGGCATTTATCCTTGATGGTTTTCAAAACATTAATTTTGGCCCATTTCTTCAAGCTTTCTGGGTGTCTTTAGTTAACAATCTGACTTTAAGCATATTAGCTACTCCCTTCACTTTGATGCCACCTGCAAGCTTGATGGGAGTGGCCTTTGTTGCCAGTCTAGGTTATTGATAAAAACATTAAGTAGGATAGGTCTCAGGGTAAGGCCCTGCAGTACTGCACTTCTTGCTAGCCTCCAGGTAGAGTACAATCTATTAATCACAACCATCTGATCCCAGCCATATACACTGTTTTTGACTCACCCAGACCACACACATGAACTACAGCATCCTAAACTGGATACAAGAATATTGTGTACCTAATGTTGAAAGTCTTGCTACAGTCAAGGTAAATAACATCCACCACTCTGCCCTAATCATGGAAGTTTATCAGAGGTGGCAGTTAGGTTGGGCAGGTATGATCCACCCTTGGTAAATCCATGCTGACTGCTCCTAGTCACCTTCTCCTTCATGTGCTCAGGTATGTGTTGCAAGAGAACTTGCTCCATGATTTTCCCAGGCAGTGAAGTAAGGCTGCAGTTCCCTAGATTATTTGTTTGGCCCTTTTTGAGGACAGGTGCTACCCCCACTTTTCTACAGTTTTCAGGGATCTCCCCCAGTCTCCAGTAGACTTCAAAGACAATAGAGACTAGCCTTCCACAGACACTGGCCAGCTCTCACACCACCCTTGGATACAGTCCATCTGGCCTCGCAAATATGTATGGCTTCAGTTCTTGCTGGTAATCTCTGACGTTACAGTCATGTGCCACAGGCAGGTCTTCCTGAACTCTGCCTCTAAGCACAGAGGCCTGTGAGACCTTCTGATGGAGCCTCAAGCAAAGAAGACATTTAGAACCTCAGCTGTGTCTGTTGTCACTACTCCATGCAACAATAAGCTAACATTTTCTTTGTTCAAGCTCCTCCTGCTTGATGTAGTAATAAAGGTCTTCTTGTGGCCCTTAATGCCTCTTGCAAGTCTCTGCTTCAGATGCACTTTCACTTCCTTAACACCACCACTCCTACATTCTCAGGCAATGTTTCTAAATTTCTCCTAAAAAATGTAATTAAAAACCATAAAAAATAGTAATTTTATCATTCAGAAGTATGCTGCTTCTGAATTGCTAAGGCCCAGGATGTTCATTCAAACAATTTTCATTCTTCCTAAAATCCCACCCCTCCAAAAACATACTTCGGAAAAAAATGTCTTGCTGAAGTATTACATTTTGAAGCAAGTCTATCAGTGCCAATTATTATCTGTTTCAGACTTGCTTATTTACTGTCCAAACAATAAAGAGGATTGACTTTCTAAATGTATATATACTTATATTCTTGGCAGTCCATCCAGTTCTTACATCAAAAAAGAAAACATTTATGTGATAATGTAATTCTAACTGTTGAGTGCTCGATGAACCTGGAAGATCCACTGTTCTTCCACCATATAAAGAAGTCCCAGGAAAACAGATGTATTCAAAATTTCTTCTACACTTGAAGAACAATGGAAAACAGAAACAATCCAAAGTAATCTCCAGATAAAACAAATAAAAGTATTTAATCCAGTTTAATAACTTCCAATAGAAGTCAAGTGCATGGCTGGGTTAAGGGAACTGTAAATTTCAAGGAAGTTTGTGTTGATTTTTAATACTTTGGATTTTATTGCTTTGGATATTTATAAGTTTACTTACTATTGCACTCTGCAGTTTTAAGTTTATACTGCTATGTGTTTCTGAGTGTAAACTGCTCATAAAAATCACTGCAACCACCATGAGATACTACCAACTTGAACTAAAAATACTGGAAATATCCCTATAGAATTCACAGCAAATACATCAGAGGACTCAAAGCTGGAGTAAAACACAGCAGAGAGGAGTCAAGAAGGGAGAAACATATGTTTCCAGCATGTGGAAATTGTATAATTTAATATAGAACAATCAAGTCACATTTGCCTTTGAAAATGCTAGTTACAAAAAAGCCTACATTTTTCTCCAACACATGAGACATCTAAATTGCATACTGGAACTTAAAAGGTCATTAAAATACACCCACTTTCACCTGCTGACTTTTAGATAGTGCTGACTGTTTGCATCTGTGTTCAATTCTTTTTAGCATATAAGCTTTTTCTTTCAAAAGTGTTTAAACTACCACATTGCATAAAAACCCCCATAACCTTATCTTATAAGTGGGAAAAAACATTTTCTAGAATTTTTAAATATTACTTTTTTCACACAGGCCTACCTTTCCGAACATTGTTCACTGTCATTTGGGGATGTCATAGTGTTGCTTGGGAAATAATCAATAATCTTTTGGAAAAAGCTACAAGTCACCTAGGGTTGAGTCACTCCTCCTTATTGCTAAGGGCTAAACAGTAATAAAGCCAGAGAGAAGCAGACTTTTCAAAGCTGTTTAAGGTTTTTGTACGCTCATCTGGTTAAATTTTAAAGGAAATTTTTAAAACATCTGAATACTGTGAAGTTGTCCACCAAAATACTAGCCTGAGGATATTTTTTTAATATGTATAAATAAATGACTAAAGGTGCCAAAGATACAGTGAATAAGTGTTGGTGAATCACCCATCTTCCATTTGGCTTCACTGTTTTGAAGAGAAAACCACTCTAATGTAGGCGTAGAAATGTTTTGTAAGTGTTTTAATGTTTAGTTAGACATATAAAAGCATTCATTTTTCCACCTGTCTAGACACTTTCTGTTTGTATGTTCAAGAATGCAGAAGTGCATGTTTGTGGCATGCCCAGGTTCCTACTCTGTGCCTATGTTTACATGCAAAACTGAATGTAAGATGTTGCTAGATCTAGTAATGAGTAAGTTCAGCTTATCACAATCTCTGGACTGCTACAAAAGATATGCAAGTGAAGATGAGTGTAAAGTATTTGTATGCCTTTTGTGATATTCCAGCAAGAGAAGAAAGAAAATCTAAGGAAAATCAAGAAGGTTGAATACTATCTTCTCTAAGAAAATAAAAAGATTTGTTGCTCGTGTTGTAGTTTTCAGATATGCCACTATCAAATTCAGCAGTAGTGTCATATAGCTGGGTTGGTTTGGTTTTTTGCATAAGCACATTAGTTGCAGTGAAGTTGTCTTGATTTAGAGCTATATGAATGGCACAGTGTTTTCAAAATTACTTAAAACCAAGTACAAAATAATTAGTCCTTTTTTGCTGCAATAGATATAATTCTATTTTCCTTTAATACTTCTGTAAGATTAGTGTTTTCTGGTAAACTACTGCACTGCACATCTTTGTTTTCCATGTAGTCATTTATAGTGGTTAATTAAAATGTTGTTTTCCTGATTTTTCAGTCATTACAGCTTTGTTTTAGCACAAAGACATTTAGTACACTGTCCAATTGATCTTTCCCTGCTTTTATTTAAACTAGATAATATAATACATTTAATGCTGTACTAGACATAGATTTAACAGAGGAAAGGGGAACAGGAATCTCAGTTGTTTGCACTGGCTGTTGTAGTGTACTCTCTCCTGCACCAGCTGACTCAGTGACAGTTCTGTATCAGGACTGCATCTGGCTCTCATTTGTAGTTACAGTGAATTCTACTTAAAGAATTATATCATGGTCATTCATTTCCCACCAGACTGATCTGTTATAACAAATATTGACCTTTAATCTGTCTCCTCCAAGCCATGCAATCTGCAGAATGCAGATGACATATGTAAGACCTTTTCAAGCAAAACTGCATACAGCTCTTTAACTGAAACTTTGCCTGAAAAAGGTTGAGTAACATGGACAGGAAATTCTTACTCACAAGGAATAGGTTCTCCAGGGATAAAAATGTCAGTGTCTTTACACTTTGAGATAATCATCCTTTGTGACTACTTACTTGGGATGCTATCTTGTAGAGATATTGGAATAAAGGTGTTTCTCAGGGGTTGGGTTTGGGTGGGCTTTTAAAAAAATTTTACACTAAACTTGGGACCCTTCCCTGTCACTTCTCTACTCAGAAACAGCCCAAGACAGCACTGATACTCCTTCATGCAAGAGCCCATTGCTGGCTCCTGTTCAACATGTTCACCAGTACTCCAAGGTCTTTTTCCACTAAACCGCTTTCCAACCAGTCATTCCCAGCTTGTGCTGATGCTTGAAATTAATCCTCCCCAAGTAAGCACATTGCACTTCCCTTTGCTGAAATTCATGAGATTCTTGTAAACCTATATTTGCAGCCTGTAGATTTCATTCTGAACAGCAGTACAACTATCTGATTTATCAGCCATCCCTCCCAATTTTGTATTATCTGCAAGTTTGTAAGGGGAGTATGCTGTCCCATCATCCAGGTCATCAACTAAAACATTAAATATTTGGTGCATTCTACTAGTGACTGGCTGCCAGCTGGACTTTGTACATCTCTCTGATCACACTCCTTTAAGCATAACAGTTCAGCCATTTTCAGTTAACCTCACTGTCCACTTCAGCTCAAGCTTCATCAGTTTGTCAATGAGGATGTTATCAGAGATAGTGTCAAAAACCTTGCAAAAAGTCACACAAAGCAACATCCACTATTGTCCCCTTATGAACTGAGCTAGTCATTTCATTGTAGAAGTCTATCAGGTCAGTCAGGCATGACTTCCTCTTTTTAAACCATGCTGACTATTCCCAGTCACCTTCTTGACATTAGTATGCTTGAGTATTTGCTCATGCACCTTCCCAGGGGTTCAGGTAAGACTGACCAAGCCCTGGGAAATCCTGTCTTTCTTGGGGACAGGAGTGACATTTCCTTTCTTCTAGTCCTTAAGAACTTACCCTGATTGCTATGGCCTTTCAAAGGCTGTTTAGAGTGGTTTCTCAGTAACATCATGCAGAACATTTAGAGTTCATGGGTGCATCCCATCAGGGCCCATGGGCTTGTGATGCCCAGTTTGTTTAAAAGCTCCCTAACCTGATTCTCCTCTACTTCTCAGTGGAATCTTCCTCTAGACTCTCCATCTGGTCTAAGCAACCTGGAATCCCCAAAATCCAGTCTTATCAGTAAAGACCAAAAGTGAAGAAGGCACTGAGTAACTTGACCTCTTCCATGTCCTCTGTCACCAGATCCCCTGCCTCATTCAGCAGTGGGTCCTTAGTTATATTTTTCCTGATGTACCTGTAGAAGCACTTGTTGCTTCTCCATTCCCTTGCTGTCACAGCACTATCCAAACTAGCCAGCTGCAACAAGGCTTTTACCACCCCATACCAGGTTAACTTCAGTAAGTAGTTCCCACAGCTTACCTCAGCACAACCACCAATCCCCCCCAAAGGTTTCAAAAAGTTCATCAACTGTCCATGCTGCTTCTTCATCCTCTTCAGGCCAGTCCACACTAGTTCTTGCCACTGCTTGTCTCTCCTACACCCAAGACACACCCTTTCCACACCTTCCCAGCCTCTCTTCACCCTGGCTGCTATTTAACTACTTAGTAGGAACCAGCCACAGCTGTACATTATTCACATCAGCCAACCCACCGCCCTTGAAGCAAGCCCACAGCTGTGTATTAATGTTAATTAACCTGCCTTCATTCCTCTATAGTTCTTCTACACCTTACCAGACTCAACTCCAGGGTGGTTTTGACTTTTCCAACCCTGTTCCTGCAAGCTCAAACAGTGTCTTTGTATTCCTCCTGGCTCTCCTCTCCTAGGTTCCACCTGTGTTATTGTTCCTTTTTATGCTTAAGTTTAGTCATGCTTATCCATGCAGAATTTGTTATCTTTGCTTGGCTGCCTGCACACTGATAGGGAGTGCTCTTGAGCATCGAGGAGGTCATTCTTGAAAATCAACCACCTTTCATGGACCCCTTTTATCTCCAGGACCATCTCCAATATAATTCTTTGAAGCAGTCTCCTGTGGCCCTGCTTTTTACCCTGTTCCTTCCCTTCAGGATCCTCAACTCCATCATAGCATGGTCACTGTATCCAAGGCTGCCCTCAGTCTTCACATCCCCCACCAGTGCTTCTTTGTATGAGGTCCAGCAGAGCAGTATCAATACAATGAACATAAAGATAATTGCTGGAACGCTTTTCAGCTAACCTGAAACTAGGCACTTGGTGTCAGGTTGGCTTAATATGTATGGATCTAGAACAGAATCCTTCCCATGAGGCTTTTTTAGTTATGGGGCTTTTGATTTCATTTTACTTTTTAGAAGATACTGATTTTACCTATAGGAAGACCATTTTTTGAAAGGATTAGAAAAGTTTCAGCTGTAGAAGGGATTAGTTTGACAAGAACTTATGGCCAGAACTCTATTTCCTACCTATTTCATAATAGCAGTTCACAGTTGAGGATTTCTCTCTCCCTGTCCTGTGACATGCTATAGGTCAGAATACACTTTTCCAATAAATTTAATACAAAATCGGAACATTTTTTTCAACACAAGAGGTACAATGCTTGTCAAAAAAGAGGGATAGAAGGCAATACTTTTCCTCTCAGTACTCTTCTTTTGAAGGAAAAAGCAGGGGAATATCAAAGGGGTTTACAAAAGCAGAGTATAATCTGGACCTGTACTCGCCATAATTAATGGAAAATAAGTGTATGGGAATAGAAATTGCAGTTCATGTAAGCTGCAGCAGCAAAATATGCCAAAACAACACAAGTAGATGATATTGGTTAGTTTTCAGATGTTGCAGACCTATTGAAATTTCCCTTGAGAGTGAGACATATGTTAGAACAGTTCCTTTACATCAGCAGAACAATAGAAAAACATCACAGAGGAGGTGCAGTGGAGAACTGGAAGAAGGAAGCCAGCAGTCAAATTCAACTTCTGAAATTAGTTCCCTGAACCTAACTTAGAAAGTGGACATCATCTATTTAGTGTGCAATATATATATAAATCACCAGTTCCAGCAACAATCACTGTGTTTCCATAACTTACTTTATCAGGGTCAAAGGATAAACCAGAGCTGACCATTCCACAGTAAGTCTTTTTTACCACTAAGCTCTGTAAAGCAAGATTATCACTTATGAAAAAACCACTAATAAATTTTACCTTAAAGAGGTCTTATCTGCCAGTTACTTCTGGTACAGCAATTCCTTTTTTATGTATCATAATGTCAGGTATAAAAATAATCACATCACAGATCTTCTAGCATATTTCCAAATATATCTGATAAATATTCAGGCAGAAAGATCTGAATTGCAAGTTTTGCAGTCTAAAGTTCTGCTAATTTCTTTTCCTTCCAAGTCTCTTTTGTCAGTACTTGTAAAAAGTGATAACATTTTCTGGTTTGAATATAAGTGATATCTTAGTTTTGTACTTTACCTTATTCTGTTAATCTGGCAGGAAGTAAAGATGAGCAAAGAAACCTTTGTTGTTGTTGTATATTGTTATTCCTTTCCAGTTTTCAAGTTGCTGATGAAAAATCTGTATTTCTTGGATTATGTGTGCCTAGGGAGCTATGTTAGCATACAAAAAATCCCACTACTTCAACTATATATGATTACAGTGAACATAAATAATTTTGAGGAAAGATTTCAATGGCATCCTTTACTGATAATATCAAGTGATGAAGGGTAACTAAAAATGAAAAACTGTAGGAAGTAGGTAGATATTTGCTCAAGAGAGAACTTTTAAGGTTCAAGGCTAAAATAAGGTATGCATGATGCTTATTTGCACAAGGGCAAAGTTATAGATAATTTAACCTTAGAAGGTCTATTTCAAATACCATCTTGCTCTATGAAATGTATTCAAGTTTCCTGGAGACTGTTCATGTGCTAGGGATACCCATAACATGGGTTTTCACTGATGCAACAACTTGGAAGGATAGTTTGGATCAATGAAAACAATTACAGGAGACATGCAGTAGGATATTGAAGAATGAAGGAACGAAGGAAGAAGGATGAAGAAACGTTGAAGCTTTTCTTTTGATGGTATATTCCTCCCGACCCCTGGAATTATACCTATAACATTGCATTTGGACTCAGATCTCTAATTTTCAACAGCATCACCATCATTAACTTCATTTCAAATAAATGTAGCATTTCCATTTGTTGGATTAAAATTGTATATTTAAATGCCTTCAGAAAAAGTGAAGTAGAGCAAGATGCCTTGGGGATGCACGTTGTGCTTACTCAAGATTAACAGCCCCTTCTTCTCAGAATAATTTGGTTTCAGGACTGAAATAAATTATTTGTGCCTTAACAACACTGAAGTAATTAAATCTCTATTTGCTTATCATTTATGTTTATTCTGAGATAATAACTTACACTAGTTTCCAGTTTGCAGCTTTCTTCTATGTTAACAGTCCTTACCTCAAGGGAAGGAACGTTTAGGAGAAAGAATATTTTTAAATTAAATTGTATGTTTACCTACTTGCTATGCTTTTCATACACTTTTTGCTGGCTCATTGAAGACCACCAAAGTTGGTCATCCACAAAAGAAGACATATAAAGAAGTGCAAAAATTAAATGTTTACAAGGTTCCTATACTTAAGCACAATCTTTATCCTCAGCCATGAAATTTTGCTTTAATGTGCTAACAAAAGGTCAAAATTCAAAATTTTGAGCTGAGAAGCTTAAATATCACTGAAGTCTTCCAGCTGATGAAGCCCCAGGGAAACTGTGCACTGCTGACAAGGCAAACAGGGTGCTTTGTTGGGAAAAGCAATAGACACTTGTCTGTCTAGAAGGAACATTGTGGGCAGATGGGAGGTCACCCTGCATCAGCTAAAAAACAGGTAGAAGCCAGTGTTTATTAGATTGGACAAAGTAATAAACTGTTTTCAGCTGGCTTCGAGTGTGTACAGACAGCTTTATATACACTCCTTGTTGTCCCACTGTAACTGTCATGTAAAAGCCACGCTTGCTCAGAGTCAAGACTACACACTTTTGCTCATCCAGGAGTAAAACTAATCCATAATTGTGCCAGAGATTACACAATAGCTCTCTTTTTAGGAACTGTTAAGCACTGTCATCTTGAAATCTCCTATTTTAGGGAGTGATATCTTGAAAAATCCCACAGCTACTGACTGATAAGAAAAATCTCGCCATGTCACTTATGCTTCATACCAAAGTACCAGAAAGGTTTTATGGTTAACTCTTCACTTACCCGTATCTAAGCTGCTGAACAGTTCCAGAAATCAGGCTTCTGGAATTGGAAAATATATTTAAAAGTATTTGCTTTACAAGACAAATTCTGTGTGTCTGCAACATGAAAAAAAAGGGGGCAAAGAGGAAAAAGGTTAAAATTATAGAAAACAGCCTTATAAAACAAGGATTCTTCATTGTTTCCCTGGCTTTAATAAGATATCCCTAACTCAAGGATTATGCCTAGATCTGTGCCAGCACATCTTGTCTCTGCTGCTGATAGACCTGTTCTAACAAAAAGTTGATCAGCAATGTTTACTTCTCAGCACCAGCACTGGTTACAGGCAGAGAACAAGCAAGAAAACCATGTGCTGAAAACATGCTGCAAGGACTGAGATGGGTTTCTGGTTTTCTACGTTAATTTCTATAGGCTAGATACTATTGACTAAGTCACTTTTTTCAGGATGCTTCTCCATCGCAGCTACCAGGATACAGATGCTACCACATCTGTATTAGTAAATGCAATCTGTGTGCTTCCTCATCCCTTTAGAATTCTCAGCAGTTAGAAACTGCAGCAGAATCACTGACACAAGAAACTACTAATTCAATACCTTAAATTTTCTGTAACTGTAATCATAAATGAGGACAATGGTGTCAAAGGAAATCACTTAATAATTAAAATGTTCTTGTAAACTGTACCCACAATCTGAAGTCAAAACTCTCTAGGTATGGCAGAGATAAAATCATAACAAGCAAAAAATGAGAATTAAAAGAATGTGAAATGTCTTTGCAGCTCTGCTCAAGCAGAAGACCATCAGAGCTTCCCTATAGCAGTATGGACCTTTAAAAAATATTATTACACAGTAAAAATAGCAGATGTTTATAGGGGAAAAAAACAACAAACCCAAACCAAAACAAAACCAAACCCAAACCAAAACAAAACAAAGCAAAAAGCAAAACCAAACAAAACTAAAGCAAATAATAATATCCTTTCATAAACTTTTCCAGCTATCCCTTCCTTTCCAGAAATCCATGAATTCCTAAGTGGAAATTACTCTGGACCAAAATTTGTACTAGTCACTGGTGAATCTGTCTTCTCTGTACTCATAAAATACATTTTGATCATGTTTATGCTTGGCTTCTGTCGGATCTCGAGATAATCAATTGCAACATGAAGATACAATATATTATTTTTTTTATTTAGTTTATTAATTTTAAAGCTGCTTCACGATGGTTTTATTATGTGTACTCTAGTTCTTTAAATATTTTTATGAGATGCAATGAAGAAGCATTTTCAATTAAACTTCTCCTTTCTATTATTTTATATATACATTTATTGCTTTTTCCACATGTATAAGGGACCATATGGTATCATGTTCTGTGGATACCATTCTGTGTAGTTGGTCATTTTGTTGTCTTTCTTGCATCTTTCCAAGTTTTACATTTGTTTTCAGTTGGATTTACCTGAATTCCATCCATTATTGTTTTATCATTATAATATGTAGTCTTAATATCATGTAGGTAATTTTTTTGTATATTATTGGTTGCTTCTTTCATAAGAATGCTTATATTCTATGTTTAATTCAGTTCCTATTTGTGTGTTTGATTTTTCACCACTGGTATTTTTAGGGAGTGATATTCAGGCACTCAGGAGTAGCAATAGCAAATTATGACTCTACTGGACACCAATTGGCCTACGTGCATTACCCTGTATATTTATGCATTGGATTGCATCCCTTTTATTTCATACTTTTCATCCACCATTACTGTCATAGAATCAAAGAATCATACAACATCCTGAGTTGGATGGGACCCACGAGGATCACTGAGTCTAACTCCTGACTCCACACAAGGCAACCTAAAAATTGAACCACATATCTAAGAGTGTTGTCCAAACACTTCTTGAACACTGACAGGCTTGGGGTGATGACCACTCCCCTGGTGAGCTTGTTCTAGTGCTTGACCAACCTCTCAGTGAAGGACTTTTTCCTAATATCCAACGTAATCTTCTGACACAGCTTTAAACCATCCCCTTATGTTCTATCGCCAGACACCAAATAGAAATCAGCACTTTCCTCTGCTTTCCCTCATGAGGAAGTTCTAGACAACGAGGACACCCCTCAGTCTCCTCTTCTCTAAGCTGAACAAACTTATTATCCTCAGTTGCTCCTCATATGCCATGTTCTCTAGTTCCTTCACCGTCTTTGTTGCTCTCATTTGGACACATCCTAAGATTTTTATATCCTCATATTGTGGAGTCCAAAACTGTGACCAATACTTGACATGAAGCCACAGAAATACTGAATAAATTCAGCTTTCTTAGGTTTGAATTTCTTTAAAACTCTGCAGTGACTGCCGTCTGGTCTTGGCTATGTGCATTGTTTGGTTCTGAAATATTTTCTGTTTGAAATTTGAATTTCAGACAGCTTTTTCCAGTAAGGACTGGTTCTTAGACCTTCTCTGAATATCAATGTAGAAATGTGCTATGGTTTTCCTCGTGGTATTATCTTTTGTACTCCTTTTACACCCTTATGAGCAACACCAACTATTTCTGGCAGGCTTCCTGATTCAGATGTCCTTGAAACAGTTTTTGTTAAAAGCTTTGATACTTTCAGTTAACTGTTCTGCCTAAAATGATTTTGGCTTTTTTTTTTTTTTTTTTTTAATCATGCCTCTTCATATTTAACTCGATAGTTTAAACTTTGAGGGTTTTTTACTTTTCTTTCTTAATAACACTATTCACTTAGGACAGTGAACATACTGAAAATTTTGTAATGCTATACTTTGTTTTCTTGTTTTCTGTCCCCAGATGATTTATTCTAGCTTTGAATGTCTTGACTCTTTATACATGATTTTTAATGTTAATTGATCAAATACTGTCTGAGGGATGTGAAAGTTCTTTATTAATGAGCAGACATTTTACTGGGTTTACAATTACCAAACACTAGCTGAGAGTTACTGTGTTCCAAGTGGCTTCCAGTGATTTCACTTGCAGTTGAAAAATCTCAAAATTAGCATGAAACAGAATCTAAGTTCTGTTTTGGGTTAATCATCTGGAAAAACAGAAACCCGACAATTAGTGATCATACATGAAAAGTACGTTTTGTAAAATGAAGTCACAGAAAAAATATCTTGTGCATGCAAACTACATCTGCTGGTGCATTTGTCTCAAACATACATATCTGCTATATTCATGCCTCTTGTTTAAAACACTTTAATTCCACCTTTAGTTGTCCTACCTTCATCCAAACTCTGACACAGTTCATTGCATTCAAAGGCCAGCCTCAGGGTAAACTGTGACAGAATTGTCAAACTTGAAATATTTTCAGACAATTTGATTGTGAGGAATAGTTAAAAATCAAACATTTTCTCAAGTCCCAAACGTTAGGCATGCCCTTAAATGTAATCAGGAAGCATAGTGTCCTTGTTACTGTCAGTGTCATACACAAACAGCAGTCCAGATATAATACTGAATCTCTTTTGTCCCTCTTCTCCTCTGCCTGATATGATGTAAGAATCTGATCTTACAGATGTTATTCTAGAATGAGTGTCTTATTAGTCTCTTTTGTAGAAAATACTGCAGTGTGTCTAGTTCTGTTCATTCATCTCTGCACATTAACTGGAGACCTCTTTTAAGACTAAGGCACTTGAGAACACTGCACAGAGAAATCTGAAGTTGTTCCAAATAGATGTATGCTGTTATCTGCTATAAGCAACGTTGAGCCTGAGCTTGTAATCTGGGTTTGATATGAGCCAGTTCTGTGAGTTAAATAACCTCCTTTGCATGACTCCGTGACTGCGATCATAAACATAACTAGAATTGCAGGGAATCTATCTGCACAGAGGTAGTTTGTTTATGCCCATTAAAAGTCCTTAGACTACCTGCAAACTGGGTAAATCTCAGTAATGGTTTAGATAAACATTAGGCCTGCTAAATTCTTGCTGTGTAAACAGCAAATGGTACTTCATACCTTAAAATAGCCTTTATTTGCTGGGATGCATTGTCATTCAGATAGTGTTGAAAGCTCCCAGAAAAATTTCTGCTCAGATAAGACTACAAAGGAAGAACCAATGAAGAAATGATCCTTTTATAAGATGTGTGTTACTCATCCTGAATATAATTTAGTAATAAGACAAGCTACAAGAAGAAAATTCTGGAGACTGTAACAGAAAGAAATGTAAAGTCAGGTTCTATTGTTAATGGTGGGTGTGACAAATATTCTGACCAGATAGGAATTAGTTTTGCATAGCAAAAATCATGAAGACTGCCTGATGGGGCAGAATGGCATAAAGGAAAAAATAATGGAAAAGGTCATAGCTTAACATTACCATGGAAAAGCAATGGCACCTAAGAAAGAGCACGAGGAAACAGATTCCCTTCCCCGGCCGGCAACCAAGCACCATGCAGCCACTGGCTCACTCCTCCTCACCCAGAGGGATGGGGAGAAGAATTGGAAAGGAATGTAAAACTCCAGGGCTGAGATAAGAACAATTTAACAGGTAAAGTAAAAGCTGCACATGCAAGTAAAGCAAAACAAGGAATTTATTCACCAATTCCTATGGGCAGGCAGGTGTTCAGCCACCCCCAGGAAAGCCGGGCTCCATCATGTGTAATAGTTACTCGGGAAGACAAATGCCATAATGCCAAAAGTCCCCCTCTTCCTTCTTCTTTCCCCAGCTTATATACTCAGCATGATGTCGATATGGTATGGAACATCCCTGTGGCTAGTTCGAGTCAGCTGGTCTGGCTGTGTCCCCTCCTAGTTTCCCATGCTCCTCCAGGCCTCTCGCTGGGAGGGCCCAAGAAACCAAAAAGTCCTTGATTTAATACGAATATCACCAAGCAACCACCAAACCCATCAGTGTGCTGCCAACATTGTTCTCACATCAGTGTCAAAACACAGCACTGCCCCATCTACTAAGAAGAAAGGTCACTCCGTCCCAGAAAAAATCAGGACACATACTTACCTAGACTTTTTTTTTTTTTGTTTTTCCATCTCAGACCTTTTCTTTCTAGGCAGTTCTTGTTATTTTTATACCATTTGACAATCTTCATATCCAGCTCCCACTTTGACCCTCTTCACTTACATGCTACCTGCTGGTTTGGTTTCTCTCCTTTTCCTCCCCTGCTGGGTCATTCCTCTTTACACAAGTTTAATGCACTCTTTCAAACCTCTCTAGTTCCCAATGTGAATTTTTCTTCTTTTCCTTGTCCTAGCTCTTGTATATATATCATTGCACTTTTACACATGTAATTTCTTAATTGATTTTGTTCTTATTCCACTATACAGTCATATAGTCACAGTTCCCTGCCTTCGGCCTTCAGTATTCCTACAGGTCCTGACATTCCACATACATGGAGGTATGCACATTCTGAGATCTTCCCTAAAATGTCACCCCTTCCTTCTCTCATTATTGTCTTACTTCCTCTTGCTCCAAATTCAGATGCTCTAAATTCATTCCAGATTAATTCGGTTCTACTAAAATATTTTTCTTACAAAATGAGAGAACAAACTGGTATTCAAAGTAATCCTGCTTTAGCTTTGCATAACTTTAAATAATATACAGACATCTGTGTTAATAAATTTATTTTTAATAGTACCCCTGTACTGCCTACAAGCAGTTTACATACTCCCTTGAAAACAGATTAGATTCTTATTCTTCAAGACACTATGTCTGTTTTTTCTTCATTTATTTCAAAATGTTCAAGTAAAATATAACATGAAAGAAAATGCATTTCAGCTGAAGAGATTTCTGAGATATTTCTAAGTGCCAGTGTATTTTAAACTGTAAAATACATGTTTATATACTTCATCTGCAATGTGAAGAAAAGATGAAGTCTCTTTAGAAAAATAGGGAGATATGAAATGGCTGGGCAGCACACCATGTAGACTCAAATTGAATGGTTATATTTTCATATATTTTCAATAACATTTTTGTATGGGTGAATGGTTTCTGCATCCTTTTTCTATGCAAATTATTCATTTATTTCCAATCACTGGGCCAGCACAAAAGTATGTAGGAAATGGAATTATTTTTTCTCCATTTGGTACTAATATCTATCTTGAACGTCCTATGAAAACTTGCACACCATTAAAAATTCAAGTGAAAAGATCCTTTTAAATAGAAAAGCTTGAGTCACAGAAGACTATTTGAGAACTTTCTTTTTTCATTATTTTGCAGAAAAAAATCACGAATGAACTTTTTTGCTAGTCTATTACCTCAAAGACAATGATATATTCTGTTCTCAGGTACTTCATTGGAAGTAAGGGTATATTGATGAAGACAAGAAAATGTGTTCCATGAAGCTATCAGGAAATGTAGAGGTATTTCTAACAGTATTTCAATGATGTTGCCAAGAATTTTAAAAAAGCAAAAAACCAAAAACCAAAACAAAACAGAGGAGAGTATCACAAAAATATTTCCTGCTTTAGAAAACAGTATTTTTCTAGATTGTAAGCTTTGTAAGCTTCTCAGATCAGGTTGTATGTTGAAAGCACTGGCTTTTTTCTGAGTACCTCAAAAATACTGGTTATGCTTCAATGTGTATAATCTTTTTTTATTTATTTATTTTATTCAAAACTGTGATCCTCACATGCTACCTACTCAGATAAATAAACAATTGAATGTAGATGATACTCATTTGTGTCAATCATTCCTCTTTATGTCCTGTATTCTAGAAACAACTCTAGGTACACACATATTTAAAACTTACCTTTCTGTGTTTTTTATTTATTTTTAGTTTGTTCAGAAGTCAAATCCTTTCTCTTATTCTTTGTTTCCTCTCTTGATTGCACATTTCCAACTTCTACAACACTTAAGAACACACTGAGCTCTGGGTAACTGGTGTTAACAAATACATTGATTTCCTGTTATACGGGAGGAAACACATTGTTAACTGTCTCTGTAACTCTGACGAACAGTGACATTTCACAGCACATACTTCATTCATGGATTGGGTTCTTAAAAATGCAAGTGCTTATGTTTTAAGTAATCTTCTGGATTTACTACATCAGCTCTGATGCCAAGGAGGTAACAAAAGGCCTTCTGGCATGCATACAAATCCTGCTTTGGATTGAGTTTAACTGTGTAACGTGGTCTGCAGAATTTCATTTGGCCTGATGAATTTTCTATGACAGTAGAACTAAAAATAGGAAAAGATTGCAAAGGCAGTGCATACAGCTCAGAAACTGTGTTTCTGGAAGTTTCTGAACAGAGTATTTTGACCCACAAGTCATTGCTACAATTTACACAAATGTGCATCTCAAAATTTATGTCCAGCGCTCATAATAGAAAATAAGCCTATGATAATCTCATATAACTCCCTAAAAAACAAAATTCTGTACAATTAAAACAAATCAAAAGATGTAGACTGTGAAAGCCCCTCAAGCATGGTGTACAAAAGTTCAGTCACTAGGACTTAAAGGTTTTATGGTAAAGTATGTCTAATCTACTGATGGGACCATGCCTTCTGTGGGAACCAATGACATATTGTTTAATATTTATTACAGCTGTTAAGATTTTCTATCAGAAAACGCAAAGCTACCGATGTTGCCAAAGGCAGTCAGGAACTCATAAAAAAATAATCCTCTTATAAAAAAATAAAATATTTTGTAATTAGAATGTATAAGCTAACTAACAAATACTATATGCATGTATGGTTTTATTTAACAATCTGCACATATTCTTGAAGATACGGAACACACACATTTCAACTCAGGATGTCCCAAAGAACTACCAAGGATGATTAACTGAAGTAATTGCTGCTTAGGACAAGGTGACTTTGAAAAACATTACATCCTGGAAGGTTGGCAACATAAGACTCTTGCAATTAAGACATATCTGATACTTGCTGGACAGATAGCCAAAGATGTGTCCTTAAGGGAACAAACATAATTATAATACTCAAAATCACACCGCTTACACCAGATACCCCAGCCCCCAAAGAGACCCTTCCTCAATGAGCATCCGTAGTGAACCAGTAAGATTGTGTAACCATTATGTAGATTACCATCCAGTCAGTCTTATAGGGTTGAAATTTAACAAATTAATATTCATGTAATCATATATAAGTCTGATTGTGGAAACTACCGAGTTGTTCTATGTCACCTAGCACCCAAACCCGTGCAACTTTGTATTAAGGGCAATATAGTATTCTTAGACTTTTTTGGTTTTGCACACTGGGTAATGAGCTCACTTTTGAGACTGACAGTCCTAGCGTCTACTATATACTGCTATTCATATGTCTTATTTTTTTATCACAGTAACTTTTATAAGGCTTAACAAAGAACTTAAGATTCATTTAGTGTATTCATTTAGCATATAGAGTATTCATATTAACAATGGTAACTTTCACCCATTCTTAATCATTTTCATGCAGTTTCCATGAGCAGGACGTAGAATGCCTTCTAATTCTAATCCAAAGGAAGGTGGCTTTTTAGAAGTTTTTTGGTATTGACTGAGAAACCTTTTGCTAACCCAAGATGGGATTATGACTTTAAGACAATGTTACTGACTTATTTTCATGTTTCCTGAGTCCAGAACAGATTATGTTGTTCAAATGATAACATGGAGAGTTTTATGCTCTTAGAAGAATTTAACTGAACTGTAACAGTTCTTCTACTAGTAAGGGTAGGCTTCTAATAGTGACTTGGACTGTCATTAAAAACTTGAATGATTGCCAGCACCAGAATTTTGTTTTAGTTATGGCAGACTTTGTCCATCTCACTTTGAGTGATTGTGATAGACCATGTAGGTGTTAAAAACCTTATTTTAACTGAATTTTATTAATGTCAGCTCAGAATGTACCCATTGTTCAAACTGAAACATTTTACTCAACAGGCTAAAGAAGAAAAAACAATGAAAAATCTGTTTGTCAGAAAATGGATTATTTTACAAAAAATATGTATCATTATTAAAAATAACTCACAGCTACTTTTATACCTAAACCAGTGACATCTTATTATAATGTAGCTTTTGTCATATGAATTAGGCATTTCAAAAAGAGGTCATTATAAACAAATGTATCACAAGGAAGAGACTAGTTTCCTGTTTCCCCCCTTTAAGACACATTAACAGTAAACCTGGTACCTCTACTAGGTATCACCTACCAAAACAAATGGTAAGGAAAAGAAATTACTCTGTCTGTTCCTTATGAACATAATATCTGATGAGGCTTCGAAAGTACTTCCTATGGAAATATTGTTCTGGAGTTATTTAGCATTCTAATAGAAAGCAAGAAATTATCTTCACCATTTGGAGAATAGTTTATGAAAATGTTGTTGGATTATAATAGAAATATTGGATTATAATACAAATTCCTTTCAAGATACACATAATGGAGAATTAATTAAGCTTGTTCTTGAAGAAATGCAAATCAGTAAATCTAACAGTAAAATTATTTATTTTATGATGAAGTTATTTATAGATTTTGCTTAAATATCTCTTCCAGATTTTTTTCAGTCATTAACTCTTTCTGTGATATTCTGCCCCATTCTCTGCTCAAATAAGTGTTTCCTGTCCTTATCTGCTGGTTATTCTGATCCAAAACTCCATTCTTCTTTGCTTTAGGAACACAGGTTTTGAATCCATCATTTCCATTGTGTGCCTTCAATCACAAACATGAAAAGCAAGAAGCCACTGTTTTAGGAAATATAAGTCAAACTCTCCTCATAATTTGCAGCACATAGCTATCTTGCAATCCTGACCAGTCTGGTGTCACATCAAACTATTCAACTTGAAAACTGATCTTCTTGATCCGGGTACATTTATCATAATAAATGGATGAAGTTTTCCATGTTATTCTTCCAGTCCACACATCCAAGTCTTGATGGTGCTCATTCACAGCAGCTTACCTCTACATAATTAAAACTCTATGTTCCTTAACAGAGGTGTAATGATGGTTGGTTGGTTCGTGGCTTTGGGGTTTTTTTTGTTTGTTTGTTTGTTTTTTCCCTTGTCAAATTATTTCACCTTGCATTATTAATGTAATCATCCACAAAAAAAAACCCCAAACAATAATGGTGGCAATATTCCCATTCCCTTTTCTGCAACACTTTCCCTGAAACTCCTACTGTCTGCATAAAATCTGAGATTCTTTTTCTTAAACACCTTAGCTTGAACGTCTTTCCTTTTTATTCATCTACTGGTAGAGTTTTCAAGACTATCTGCAGTTGTCATTCTATAGGATAGCATGATCCATGTCCCTAGCATGTCTGTGTTCACTTCTCTGCTTCATCCACTAAAGCTCTTATATATTATCCTTCATTTATACAACACTGTCTTGTAAAAATTTTAGGAAAAATCTCTCTCCACAAGCTCTCAAGTATGATTTCCATTATAGTATTTTTAGGAGACCAACATGCAATTCTGAATAAGTAAGCAGTCAACAGGGAGAATTATTTATAATCTGTGATCATGTGTAAATGTCAAATTTCAGACAGACAGCCCAAATAATAACCTACTTACTAATATTCTACACCTGTCATCCTTTTGTTATTCATTATAGGTATTGACTTAAGACTTGGAATTGGATATCCTCTTAAGTGTTTGGATAATATTGATTTAACCTGTAGTTTCAAAACAGTATTATGACACTGAAACTTGTTTTCATTACAATTTTATAGTCCCTTTCTGATTTTTTGTTGGAGCAGAGGAAATGTCATTCTTTCAAAAGCATTTAAGAAAAAAAAAACCAAAACAACAAACCAACAAACAACAAACCACACCAATCTGAACCAAACCAAAAAAGCTGAACAGAACCATGACAGGCTTCTTTCTTGTATTTCCATGAAATTTAAACTTTGAGTACTAGGAACAGCTCAGCACTGTTTATTTACCACTGGGTAATTCAGATCAGGGAATTCAATCAGCTCTAGTATAGTTGTGCATTTTTTGCAAATACCTCAGACAACAGCTGAGATTTATGCTATGGAACTAAAAGTTAAAACTGATATTGCTTAGTTCAACATTTTCTAGAAATAATCAAGAAAATATGCAAGTATTGTAAAAAATAAAATATAACTATGTTCTTTATTATTTTATAGCATTATTTTACATTTTATATGAGAACTTATAAAATTATTTGGAAATTAAATGCATTACTTAAGTGCTAACTCTTATTAGTAATACTGTGATAATCAAGCATGAAGTTTTATAACCCATATAAAATGAATAACAAACGAAAATAAACTTTTACATCTGATCAGAAAACGACCACAACATGATAAAGGTCAGTCACACTAATTTACTACCATCTCAGAGTATACCTTCATATTTGATTTTAAGTGTCAGCTCTTAATAAAACACAGTGCTATTCTTTTCATTTTATTGGTTTTCTTCAACTATATCTATCTGTAGAAACATACTCATATAAAATACAACTTCTAGTATGTATAGACATTATTGAAATTTGAATCTATCCTACTAGAAGAAAAGTACTGTTTTTTTCAGAGTGGATTGAGTTTTCTTGTAAGTACTGATACTTACATATCCAGTATCAATATCTGTGACAGTGCCAGGAGTCTCTGGAAGATCAAATAACCAGTGAAAAGGAGAGAGAGGTAATTTTTTTGTTAATACTTTAAAAGCTCAGGTGGAAATACATGCATGCTCCAAAGAAGGGGATGGATCTACAGATGTTGATACTAGCAAAATTTTGCTTTCTCAACTACATTATTGAATAATGGTAGGCTACTCATTAAAAAGGGAGAAAACATTCATATATATTGACATAAGAAATTTGAGTGAAGCAAGGATAAGGAGAACAGGGTAACAAAGCCTGAGGTGAACAAATGCAATATTATTTGAAAATGTTCTATTATACAGAAGAAGCAAAGTCTCAGCCTATAACAAAGAACAGAAAAAGAAACACATTCATAAAATACGCAAATTACCGTGATCCAACAATTTTTGTGCAAAACTACTCAAGCAGTGGTCAGTGAAATCTTTACTATTGGCTATGTTTGAGAGCTCACACATGGCAGGTACATCAGGATTTTGGATGATTTGAGGAGAATAAACTCAATGTTTATACTTCAAAGGAGGAAAACAGAGAGGTAGGAATAGACTAGTAACATGGATTTGACATCAACACATTTAATGCCCTTCTATGGAAGAACTGAACAGCTGAAACTGGAGAAGTGAACTAAAACCAGGATGAAATCCAGCAGTGACAAGTATCCAAATCTATATTTAAAACTGACAAATCATCTGCATAAATATGGCACAGGCAGTAGTAACTAAGCAGGTAGAAGATTTACAGAAAAAGGATATAGGGGAAGAATCCTTGAAATACTTTTATAAACCTTCCCCTGTTCAGTATCACCAAGGCTGCATCTGAATCTCTTTTACACCTTGAACTTCATAAAAGTTGTGAACTTCATAAAAGTTGTGAACTGTGTGAAGAGTGTCCAGAAAAAAACAAATATGAGAATGATCAGTACCATAAAAATATGACTTATCAAAAACAAAGAAGGAAATAGGCATTGCTTATCTAGAAATTGAGAAAACTTGAAACTGTAAGTTTCAGATAATGGACTAGATCTGTTCTGATCCCTGGAAATCAAAAAATAAGACTTTTTTTATTGTCTGCTATAAACAGTGCAAATAGAAATTTATATTTGCATTTATCAAAATCTGTTTCAGGCTAAGTGTATTTTCAAAATGAATGTTTTCTTCCCTACAGGTTATAGTAAAACCATGAAGTGGAGAACTAGGATCCTTCTAAAGGTTCTTCAGATCTCCAATGCATTCCCTAGAACATCCAGCAAAATGCCATCCCAGACGTAATATTGCATAGACAGGTTTGATAATCAATAAAAACAGGCAGCAGGGGAGGAAAATGTCATCCAGTAAATAGGAATTATTGGCTGAATGCAAAGTAGAGAGATGCTCACCAGAACTGCATGCATAGCTGGGGTGTTTGTCTTACTTTCTTTGGAGAATCTTAGTCGCAAACTTGACAAAACCCTTCTGAAAGGGTACAGGGTATAACTTTGCATTGGGAGATAGACTTGAAGACATTCTAAAGCCCACTCCAGCCTTAGGAATGATTCTGTGAAGGATACACTCATGTATCTTATTTAAAGCATAAGTAGAGAAAAACCGGATTTTTTTCCTATCTATTTGTGTGCAGTGCATCTATAGCTACTTTAATTGTACTGCCTATGATTTATGGATTCTCATAAACGCATTCTTTAACTCTAGTTTTTCTCTCATGTTAAGAGTAGGTAGTTCAGAGTGACAGCTGGAAATCAAGCTATGTGATTCCTCTGACAATGTATATTCTGATTCATTCCAGGCAATCTTAGGAGTAACATATAATCCAAAATAATTTTCATGGGCACCTGAAGTGTAGCAGTGTGTTTCTCTACCAATCTGCAGAAGCAACTTGATCTTGTAATTCTCACAATAGGGTCAGTGAGAGAAAGATATCTTCTAATGACTAACACTAACAATAAATACCTGATAAAACAGAAAAATGCAGGGTGAAACCCCAGAGAAGTATCTTCAATTGTGTTTTTTTGGATCACGTACTATAAATATTAATTACAAAATATACCCAAATTTGCAAGGAAAAAGATTTTTCATTTTTTAACCACTTCCATATGTAAGGCTGCCAAGCTTTAAAAAAAAAAAACGAAATGAAAAAAAAAAACCAAACCACAACCTGCAAACCTCCTGTCATTAGCATGTATACAGAAACTGGTTTTATTTTCTTGTACTTGGTTTACATGAGCAATTGTTCTCATTTCTCCTTTGCAAAATATTATTTCCCCTCCTATGAGAAATATAATGGAATCTAGTTAAGAAGTTATTTTCCCTTTGGATGTTCTCAATTTATTTTCAACAGAGCAGGAAAAGAATGGAATATTTCCTTGTTGTTATACATTAACAGGAATTTGCTTCTTCACATACACTGATATTGTTATCATTTTACCTTTAAAGTGACTGCTGTTTGGAGAGCACTTACACTCTGCAGAACTCCCCACATCTGCTATGCACAAATATAAAAAGCTTTTGTGACCATGTCCTTTCTCTCCTTTCTAAACCTTCTGTTAGTAAATCTTACTGATACCATCCCAAGTGGAGTTGCCTCTCAGTTCTTTAGTTTAGTATGTCTTAAAGTGATACATATTTTTATATTATAAAATTGTGGAGAGCTGACTGTGGAAGCACACAGTGTTTCCACCTTAAGGGATTTCTATTGTATTCATACTGATTTCTGTTAAAGCTTCCAGGAAGATGGATTTTTTAGAAGTTTTTTCTCCAGTATAATTTCAAAATTTGAGAAGATGTTTGTTTGATGACTTGCCTGTATACTGCAATATTAGGCTTGATCTGTAGCTTCTCTCTTTTATGTCTCATATATCTAATTTTATTTCCTTTGATCCTTCCTTGTTCCTCCTTGCTGATATTTTCTTTGTTCTTTCGCTTCCCCTGTCCCTGTGCTTTGCTCTTCTAAGACTTGTTCACCTTCATTTTCATTTAATCCCTGCCTATGCTGCTGCCTGTATCTTTGTTGTCATAGTTCTGATGTCTCTCTACTGGTTATCTTTTTATCTGGCTATCTGATTTTGTTTAGCTTTTAGTCTTTTAAATTCTCTCTATTGGTTGAGTCTCTTTTAATCTTCCCTTAGTATTGCTTCTTGTTATAGCTCTTGATCTTTCAGAGAGGAGTGATAAAGCTGACAGGGACCATCACTTATTAAATTTAAATTTAAAACAATAATAAGTAGTCACTTTTTGCTGCTGAGATATTTGAAGTACGTGACCAGAATTAAAGATGTGCAGCACAGTAGAGCCTTACTTTTGCTCCTGAGGCATTCAGAGATTGCAGTGGAGGCTTGTGGCAACGCAGATTCAGTGAAGGGTAAACTTTCTGACTGTGGATGACCTCACTTCTACTTGCCAATTAATGAGAGTTTTTATGCATATTTGAACTATTCATACATTTCTGATGGAGGATTTAATTGGAGTGCAGGGGTGCTAGCCTAGAAGTATGTAGTGAATTATTAATGCTTATTGCCCCATGGAAAAAGAGAGGATTCCAACCGGGCTACTGCTTTCCTAAATTACTTGATAAATATCCTCTACTCTAAGTGTATGAACCTAAAATATATGCAAATGTCATATGTGAAGACATATGTATTCTACATTTTAATGTAGATGTAAGAATAAAAACCAGGGAGAAGCATGAAAACAGACTTTTGAAATATCTGAAATCCGACTTAAACTTCCTCAGTGTTACTATCTATGCATATGTATATGTGCCCAGATTAAGCTGCTTCCTGATGTAGGGACATAAAAAGTTCTACATCAAAAATCTTGTCTGCTCAATTTCTTTCTACTTTTTTACAGGGGGGTGTGTGTGTATGAACATATGTGTAAAACCACATTTATTTTTCCATAATCTAATTAGGACCATAAATAACATTCATACACATATAAATGTTGATATATATATACCGATTTATTTGTTTAAATTGAATTCCTCTTTAAATTTGCCTTTGAAATTCCAAAAGGATGAGAGAAAACTTATTCAGCAGATTGATTAAGGTCAAGTTACTCTTGGCAATGTATGATTAATTTCTCATCCTTTTGTCAGATAACATCCACATCTTCCCAAGTAGTTTCTGAAGTTAAAATCATGAATGCGTTTTTTAGGTTTGCAGGTTCAAGAGTTTGCAAGTATATGGAACTAATGTGCAAGCACATGAAATAAGCAGATGGATGGAAAAAAGGCATGTGGTTTTAGCTTCAGCTTTCCTGAAAAAAAAAGGGATTATAAAAAAAAAAAACCAAACCATAAGATTTTTTTTTTAATTACTTTTAAGGTTTATTAGATGTAATTGTGAGAAAATTTCTGGCAGTATCATTTTTGCTAAAAAAAAAATTGTGTCAATACTGATCTTTATTGTCCTTTCTGCTGTTTACTATTCATATTCTTCAGAAAGCAATATTTAGAATTTTTTTCAGGTTATGTCATATTTTCAAACATCCAGGACATAAACTCATCCCACATACAACCATGTGCCAGTCTTCAGTCTTTTCTAAAGCGTGTAGTTCATCAATAGAAATCTCTGAACTCAGAAAATGGTGTAATGTTGGAAGCTGAAAAAAGCATTCCCATTCTTTATTACAGCTGTTAGCTACACCTACCCTTTCTCTAAAGTCACAGAATCATAGAATTATTGAGGTGAGAAAAGACTTTTGAGATAATCAAGTCCAACCGTTAACCCAGGACTGCCAAGTCCATCACTAAACCATGTCCCCAAGCACCACATCTACACGTTCTTCAAACACCTCTAGGGACGGTGATCCCAACACCTCCCTGACAGCCTGTTCCGATGCTTGACCACCCTTTCAGTGAAGAAAATTTTCCTAATATCTAATCTAAACCTCCACTGGCATAACTTGAGGCCATTTCTTCATGTCTTGTCGCTTGTTATATGTGAGAAGAAACTGACACACACCTCACTACAGCCTCCTTTCAGGTAACTGTAGAGAGCAGTGTCTCCCCTGAGTGTCCTCCCCAGTTCCCTCAGCTACTCCTCACAGTACTTGTGCTCTAGACCCTTCACCACTTTCCTTGCCCTTCTCTGGACACGGCCCAGCACCTCAATGTCTTTCATGTAGTGAGAGGCCCAAAACCGAACACGGTATCCAAGGTGCAGCCTCACCAGTACCGAGTACAGGGGGACAATCGTTTCCTTTGTCCTGCTGGCCACACTGTTTGTGATACAAGCCAGGATGCTGTTGGCCTCCTTGGCCACCTGAGCACACTGCTGGATCATTTTCAGCCGGCTGTCGACCAGCACCCCCTGGGCCTTTTCCGCCAGGCAGCTTTCCAGCCACCCTTCCCCAGGCCTGTGGCATTGCGTGGGGTTGTTGTGACCCATTACTGGGGTCATGGACTGCCACTCATAGACCTTTTCATCACTTAATGTTTCCATTCTAGGTGATTAAGAAAATAAATAATTTTTAAAAAATCAAAGATACTTTAACTCTTCTTCCTTATTTTTGCTACCTGAGTGGTTCAAGTACCTATTAAAACTTTTCCCAGTGTCTTTTTCCAATTGACTCTTCTTCGGTTAGAAGAGACCAGCTATCAGTATTTCTGAAAGATAAGAGAAAATGTAAAACCTCAAAAAGATCCTTTTTTTTTTTTTCTTTTCTTTTTAAATTCTGCATACCACAGTCTTACTGAGTAGCTTTTATAAATTCTGATTACATCCACCTCTTCACAGTTATCAACAATCTGCTTCTATTCCTGAGGAATTTCACCCCTTGTTGTCAGCCTTTCTTCGCAGGGATTGTGAGCCAATCCTGTCTGTTTAATTGCTGTTTCTCTGCACACCTAAGGATAGCACTGCAGGAAAACAGTGGGTGGACAGTTCAGCATTGACTTACAGTTTTAGTGAAGGTGATGGCATGACGGATTAAAGCATTACTGTGTGTGGCACACTGACAGACAGACAGAGAGATGAGTGTGAGAAAAGTCCTCATCTACTTCATTGTATTCTGAAATCTGCCTCGTATGAAGAGCGGGTAGGTATATGACCTCCACTCCCTGATTTTTCTGGCATTTATAAAGTCTGCGGAAATTAAACTTGGTTTGAAAGTATATCCTCAAAAACACAAGCAAGTGCAGTTTTGAGGAAACCTGAAATATTAAACATTTAGGTTGAAACTAATTGCTTTTCTCACATTAATAAATAACATAGTGCAGTTTAACTTGTCATTCAAGTAATAATATATTCCCCTCACCTAAATATTTCAAGGTATCTGGCTTACACCTAATCTAATAAATATTTGTGTTTTTTTAGACTGAAACATAGGTTTGCATCTCACTCCACTTCTTCCTGTATAATAATGCTTTCATTTGCAGCTACAATGGTTCAGCTGTGCTGTCCACAACTGCATTAAAAAAGTGTTCATAGGCACTTCACAGAAATTAAAGTAAGTTGATATCTCAAAACATATTCAAACACTATTTGTATAAAACCAAGCAATGGGAAAAAAATCAAAGGAAGAAAAAATTATGTGATGAGGGTATCTGAAACAAAAAGAGTATCCAGTTGGTTCTGATTTTCTATCGAGTTATGCGAATGAAGTCAGAAACTATGCTAAGCCATAGCTGTATTAAGACTGAAAATCTCTCAGTACTCCAAGTATTGCAAGGAGACATCAAGGTATGACTTAATTGGTACTTGGGAAGCAAGGTAATGCAAGGGTGGACATTTGGGTGTAAGAGTTCAAAAAAGGATCAGAAAAACCTCAAGTAGTTTTCAAAACATGCGGCACAAGACTGTTTAGACTCTGTCATACAGGCAGATGAGTTAAAAGAGGGGAAAGAGAACAGCCTCTCAGCAGCCATCAACTTTGTCCCTTGGGGTAAATTCACCAGGTTACCTGTAGCATCCATTTGACCAGAAAACATGGAAGGGCAGGCCCGCGGTGGTCAGTAAGAAGTATTCTTCCAGAACACAAAGGACCCCAGCTGTCAAAGTAAACCTGCTCTAGCACCTTGCCACTGTGGCACCCAGTGACTGGACACCTTCTGAATCCACCTGAAGACATGTTTTTTCCATCATTCTGATGCTTATGTAGGCTATTTGTGGGGACTCCATCTAGGCAGTGGATCTGGCAGGCAGATCACTTAAAATGAGTGCAAGTGCAGTTGAAGTAACTTACACCTAAACACCTGGGAGCATTGAAATCTCCATTATTTTGTGGACTTGGAACTGCCTTCAGTCAGCTCATAAACTTCAGTATTTATTTGCTGATTTCATCAAGTTGTTCATGCAGTAGGTGTTCTTACAGTTTCATGTGCTACAAACTAAAGATGTGTTCACATCTTCTTTGCAGACTAATTATTATCTGGTTTTTCATTGGGATAATTATGATGAATGCATAGATGTGTGCCTTTTTCTACCCCTTCTTGTAAAACAGTAATTAGGATAGTTGAGAATTCCATCTAATTTTAAAAAGAATAAAACACAAATGTAATATACCTGACAGTAAGGATATCTCAGAAATAAAGATAGTAAATCTTGGTAACTTAATCATATTCAAAATTTTAAAACCTGTAAAATGTATAAAACATGGGAAAGAGAAGCTAATATTCTCATTAGTGACAGCTGGAAAGGAACAATTTAGTACTTGACAGAATTTCCTTGAGGGGATTCTTAGATGAAGAAAGTATTTTTAATTGAAGCTGCCAAAATCGATACAGGGAAAAACAACAGTCATGTTCTTTGAGTTGAAATAAATCTAGAGAAAACACTTAAAGATGCAGGACTAAGCTCTTTACAACAAAAATGGCACAGCAGAACAAGGATCTTGTACTCCAGAAGTTAAAGAGGAAGCTTGCTCAGAATACTAAGCATGGTAACAGGGTGTATAGCAGAATATTTTTCATTTCTCACTAGACAGAGAAGGAGACCTAAAAGGAAATGTACAGGTTATTTTTTTACAAGAAATATATAAATTATATTTATAAAAAAGGATGCAAAAATTATTTTCTTTTTCTATGAAGTCCTCATAAAGAGTAAACAGATCAATAAATTTAAGAAAAGAAAGTAAAAAAAAAAAAAAAACCCAACAAAAAAAAACCAACCAAAAAACCCACACCAAACCCAAACAGGTTTAGGGCAGTGATCTAGTCTCTAAAAAACACAAAATAATGTCAGGGCACTTATGCTGATATATATGTTGTTGAAATATATGACCCAAATAACTGATGCGTTAGGTTTATATTGAAGTTCTGTAAGTGTGTATGGAGAAGAAGATGCACAGTGTCCTGTCTAAATTATTATTTTTAGTTATATAAAATGTTGCTAGACCCACCTTAAGGATTATTTAGATGTGGAGTTATGGGACCCATAACTCTGAGGCTGTTGCTAAGCAAATCTTTCCTGGAAACATCTCTATAGAAATATCTGCAGTAGCACTCTAGGGTCCATGTGCTGAGTAGCAAAGCTGAGCTGAGAACTGCCGAAACACCAGTTCACCACCTTAGATCAGCCTGATGGGTTTATTCTAGAAGTAGGGACTAAGATGCAAAATCAGTATGCTTTGTAGGTATAAATGTTTCTGTGACCTAGGAGGGACCAGAGAGTAGGCTTCTACACTGCTGATAACACCAACTTTTTTTAGGTTTTACTTGTCTAGGGGAAACAGTCACATGAGAGGTTTTTGCCCTTGATGCTCAAAGCCTAAAGCGTGACAGGCCCTATGGTCAGTTCAGCAGAGCTTGCACTGCAAGGATCTAGCAGAAAACCTTCCAGTCCAGAGAAATTACTTCTGAAGACACATCCACATGGCTGAGGCAGCAGGGCTCTATTCAAGCTAATATGAAACTCTTTGTCACTGATTCCTACCTCTGGCTAGGGACCAGTGGTTTCAGCATGTCAGTGAAACCTGAAGAATTAGTGGCATAATCTGTGAAATTCCCAGGAATCAGTTCCACAGAGCACTTCCAGACCCAGAAAGCTCATGTCATCCAGGAAATGTAGTGTTTCTGTTGTATAGCACTCCTTCACTATTTGATTGTGTTTATGTTTTAAAACTTTTTTTCTATTAAAAAGTTTCATCCCAATTAATGTATTTTAAAGACATGCTACTACACAGCAATCTCTTTTCAGCCCCGTCTCACTGTGAAATTAATATTTTCCTCACCATTTCTCTTTTTAGCAAGGTAAGACAAAGAAAAATATACTAATAATGTCTGGACAACTCACACATGCTACTGGCCAGTTATATCAAGGATCTAATAAAACAAAACTACAGTTTAAAAGTCTGACACCAAAGAACAGGCAGAGAAAGGCCAGGAGTGTAACTTAGTCTGTAAATTCAGGTTTCTGAGTTCACCTCAAACCAGAAATTCAGAACTCAGATATTATAATGTTATTTCTACTATTCAAATTTTTAAGAATCTCATGAAACCCACTAAAAATAATAATAATAAATCTATGCAAAATACTGTAAAACAATTCTAATAACTCCATGCTATATATTTACATTTCACAATAGTGGAAACAATATTTCAAACGCTTGGGTTTGTTCTAACGGTGATTACACAAAGGATAACCGACGCTGACACTTCTCCAGGTTTCTGACAAGACAACACTGACAGCTTTGTAAGCTGCAATATTGCAACTCTTTGCATGAATGCAAGACAGTATCTACAAAGCTGGCCCTGCTCTAGCTTTCAGTGTCAGACCACTCATCCTTCTATTCTAATAAAGCTATTGCAAATTATTATCTCTAACTGTTCACAGACAAAAGCAAATGGTCAAAATGGATAAGAATTTAATGACTGTGGAAACACCATGCCGTCATTAAATCTGCCCTATTCAACAGACCAATTTGTGTCTTGTGACAGTAGTATTTACTTGGCTATGCAATCTTTCAGCTTGGGCATCGTTTTATTGCATTGGTGTTAGTAACTTTTTAGTTTAAAACTAATATAAGAACATTGCAAGTATCCAAGGAAACAAGTGTTACAAAAGCAGACAATACAGAGTCCAGGTTAAGCATAACAGAAAACACAATACATTAATACAAATAAGTATACAACAGGGACATCTAGAACTTCAGATTTTCTTTTAATACTTGTGTGTTACAAAAACCATACAAATATACTTGGTGCATAAGAGTGTTTGAAGGTCTAGAGTGGAGGAAAAATATTTTAAGGGCATGCAAGTTTTTTGGTTTCCGTGTTGTTGTTGTTAGTGAGTTTTTTACTTCATTCCTCTGCAACACCTTTAAAAGACTGGCATTAATGATAACTTTAATTAATTAATTTCATAACACAGTTATACTTTAGAAAAATAATCTCAGAGAAAAATGGAAATCAGTGTAGCTAGAGCTTCCATCTTTCATATAAAGTGCAAAATTGATGTTCTCACCAGCTATAGTAATCAAGGCTCTTGTGGCACTTCTAAAAAGAATGGTGTTATTAATTCCAGTGTCTTAGTTAAATTATATTTTGAGTAAATCAGTATACTCTCCAATTCCAGTTAGACTGTCACAGTCTTCATGACTTCTGCTACATTACCGTAAATCAGCACATTCTAAGTGGTTATACTTCAGTGGAAGGGATTCAATTTCCATGTGTTTGGTCTGCAAATTGCTTCAGGGTTCTCTGAAATAGCAGTAGCAAAAGTTGTGAAGTCAAGGAATACAATTCCACCATTCGTAAATGGTGTAATGGGTAAAATTTGTTCACTGAGTGAAAATAATTAGGCTTGAGGGGTGTGTGTGTGTGTGTGCGCGCGTGCGTGCGTGTGTGTGTGTGTGTGTTATCTCAGGAAAGAATTCAGCCAATGCTGAGTGGAATTTTTATGTCTCAAATATATTGTAAATAAAACAATTTGGATACTTACTACCAGGGAAAATATCCTTTCCTAAACTCTTTGCCTTCCTCCATTACAAATCACTAGCTATAAAGTTGTTTTGTGAAAGATACGATTCAAATTCTCTCAGTCTCTCCTGATTAACTTTGACTGCTCAGTCTGAAAAATAAAAGAAGGTGAAGTGTATTTTCTCACTTCATGGTGGGACATGATGTGTCAAAATAAAATAAATGTTTGGACTTGTCAGCACCTTCTTTGTTTATGTTCATTCAAATTATTGTAAACAATTTGGTCCAACTCTAATTATCTCTATGCATGAGTAAAAGTAATAGCAGAACCACGGATGTTCAGTACAAGAATGAACTATATATGGATTATTTCCCTGGAGTTAAAATAGAACTCTTTCCTTGTGCAGCAGAAGCAAAAAGAAGTAAGGAAGTACCACGAAGAACATATAATCTGAATGGTTGTTTTCACTAATTCTGTTATAGTAGGCTATTAAAGCTAACAAAATAAAAAAGGAATTTGCTCCCTACACACCTGAATGTTATAAATATGCTTTTTTCTTAAGGAACTAAAATTGGTTTGGTTGTTGTTTTTTTTTTTTTTTCCTCCTGGTAGATATCCATTAAATTATAATACTGTATATTAATTTGTCAAGAGATGTGAGAATTTTTGTGTGGGCAATAAAGAAGTCTCAGATACATAGTTTGATTGTAAAACTATCCACATAGCATTTTGGTTTTGGTTTCTTTTTTAGTTATGTATTACTAAGTATTTAACTATTTTTCAATTGCAATCTTATCAGAGTCAGAGCACAGAAAAAACCCACATCTCAACAATCAAACAATCAGAAAAAACCCCAAGAGTTAAGCTTTGTCCCATATCGCTTTAAATGATTTGGAATCTTTTGTGGTCCTCCAATTCAGAGCTGTTCCTTAGCTAAAGAAGTTTACAATTTAGAATATGTGATGCCTGGCACTCTTTATTATCTTACAGGTGTCCAGATTTTGATATTTCCCACCACCATTTTTAGATAATGAGCTATTTACTAGCACATCCATATTTGTGCACTTCCCAAATGAATAGTCATGGAACATTTAATCTCACAAAAATCAGATTTTTCAGGTGAAAGCACGCTGATAAAAATTTCCAAAGAGCCCTCAGGTTTACTATTTTGCTTTTACAGCAAGTAACTCCTGCCTTGCTGTTGCAAATTCATAGCTATCAAACCATTTTGTTTCACACATAGGTTATGAGGAATCTGACAGATGATCCCAAACACCTGTATCAGTTAGAATGCCACTAAAATTCATTCACCAGAACACATTTCTGATGACGGAATATATATATTGTAGCATTGCTTAATCACAGGCTGTAGCAGATGCCTCAGAATGTTGAAATCTGCAGCTTTTATTTTTTAATGACTAGGCTTTTTTCTTTATCTTCTGAGATGTCTTCAGACAACTAAATAAAGGAAGGGACTAGCCATCATCATCTCTATGGCTGCATCTGATGATCTTCCTGAAATGTGACATAAATTTTCTGCTCTTTCCTCCCTGCTGTGTCGATTTCTATTGCTGTCTTTTTCCTCTCACCTGTCTTCAATCTTTTTCATTTTACTTGCCATCTATTACGAGCCTGACTTAACAAAGCATCTGGTAGAATATAGCTGAGGCCAATTTGGCACACTAAAAGCAGTACTATGTTCAGTGTTTTTTCTAACAACTTAACAGCAGGAAAGTGAGAAAGTGACTGTTTTAGGGGTTATTTTTCCTTTTCTTTCTTTTTTTTTTTTCTTTCCTTTGCCCATGTATGTGTAGTATGTGACTATTAATACTTCAGTTTTTGCATCCCGAAAGAAACTGGCACCACCAGACATAAGACCTTGGAGGAAATGTCTGGAACTACTTTCTCTTTCACAACATTTTCAAGAAAGTTCTCTGTTAGAATTTAGAAAGAATAGCTCTTGGGGGTTTCCTCCCCCGTCATTCATAAAGAGACTCTATAAATTACAAAATTATAAGGCAGTTCTTTAAAAAACATATTTTCAGATTTTCAGTTTCAGCTACTTTCTACATGGATGTTTCCTGTTGTCTCTTATTTCACTCTATGTATAATTAATGTTGAAAGTAAACTCTTGCTTGGTAATGTTCAACTACTGTAAGAATATCCTACAGCAGAAACCCAAACTGAAAATACTGTCAATAACTGGAGGAGGGAAAACAGCTCAAATATTTTTAAAATCTGCCTATTTTTTCCAAACAGAACCCTAACACTAGCAGCTTTTATTTTCTAGCAGCAAGGAAAATTTTCTCCCTATTTCACATCCCTAGTAATACCTATAACAGCCACCTCATAACTGGACTATTCTAGTAACCTCATCCCGCATATGATATCAAGCACTTCATTGTTCAAATGGTGGTGGTTCAGTGTACAGAACATATATGTCAAGTGAAAACAGCAACAACTAATCATCCTGGGAAACAAAGTTGAGGCTCATTGATTACAAGTACAGGTGTCATTCTTGCAGATCTGTGCTCTATGCAAGGTAAACAAAAAAAAGACATTATTTTCAGAACAACAGCAAGAAATTAAATTTTTTAATAGTTCAGATATTAAGTGGGATCTTAACAATAAAATACTTAATTACATTTAAGATAAATGCTTACATTCACATTGCATTATAAACTACCACTTATCAGGAACACTCATTTCCAGAAAGATGCAAATCTTACCTACCAATGTTTTTAAAGGCCTTAAAATAACTTACTACATTCTGTCCTGAACAAGTAACTAACCTAAATGAATTGCAAGGACACAAACTGACTTAGAAGTGTACTCGTGTAAGTTATCTACCTATCTATAGTACCAGTTGGAATGCCAGGGAAAGATGGTACCTAGTCTCTGAAAGGCAAAATGCTATTCTGAGGAAGAAACGAACATGCCTTTTGTCTTTACATGTCTTGTTCCTAGTTCACTGGCGTCATGGCCATGATAAGGTTCTTTGGCCTTTGAAACACTGAATTGTACCAGTAACTTTATATGCTTAGAAAGGGTGCGGCAGAGTGAAACATGCACATTTTTATGAAGGATTTGGGGAAAGAAATATTTTTTATTGCATTTTTCTGCAGCGCTTGCATGACAAGATTCTGACACTTAACCGTAGCCTCCAGATAAACCTCCTATACAAAATGACAACAATGATAATTAGGAAAGTAGCAGCAGATACTTTGGCTTTTTCCACCTTATACTCGGGGAAAAAGCTCTCTATCCTGTCATTCATGTTGTGCACAAAATATTGGTATTCATCAGCATTGACTCTTGGTGATGTAACAGGTGGAGTAGATGACCATGCCTTGGATAAAGCAGTTGCTGTTACCTGCCTTGGACCTCATCTTTTTTTTTGCCAAAACTTTTTCTCATCTTTAAATATGTATTTTTCTTGGATTCCTCCCCCACCCCCCACCTCCCCCCAGGTTAACAGGCAGTAAAATACTTATTTAAACCCACTGATCATACTCACTGTTCAGGCTAGCTTATTACAACTGATTTTTTTTAAAGACATGTCTTGAGGATGACATTAAGTACAATCTCTAAAGCAGTAAGTTGTCTCTGTTAGAGGTTTTACTGCCAACTGAGAGAGATTACACTCAGGTGGTCTGTGTTTGGTTGTGTCCTGCTGCTGAAGGCAGAGATCATAATTTTTTGGTGTAAGTCAGTAAGCCTTGCATAATAATTTGAGCTTTTATGGTTAAGGTCATTCTTCACAAACCAAACCAAGCAGAAAAACACCCACCCAGCCCCATCCCCCCAAAGCCCAAAGCGTATCTTCAAGGCTTTGAATTAGTTACTATCCATGAACCGATCCTACATCTTAAGCTGACCACTAGCAAGTCTCTGCTATTCAGTAACCACAGCATGAGGAACGGTGTTCATGAAAATCCTGACATACGGAGCAAGGTAAGATGAATTGTCATTGCATTTAAATACACTTTGTTTCATCAGCTGTATTTCAGAAGTGTTTTATTTGTGGATGACAGGGCTTAAGCTAATAACAAGACAAAAACAAAAAGACAAAAAAACCAAAAACAAAAGGGTAGAGACCTGTGGGAGCCCACACCGCGCCGCCGGTCTCGGGCTGGCTCACACCCGGGCCGAGCTGGGCCCCAGGCCCCTGGCGGGGACGCGGACGCTGCGGAGCAGACACGGAGCAAACACCGCCCGACACCGGGCACCGGCCGGGCCCAGGCGCGGCCGCAGCGTCCCGGGCGCCACGTTCGGACACGACCGGCCGCCCCAGCCGCCAGGCGCGCGCAGCCCGTGACGGAGGGCCATCTCGCCTCATCTCGCTCCGGGCACCGCACGGAACCGCCCCGGCGCGCGCTGTTCCGGCCCCAACGGTTGAGTTGGCGGCACGGGCCCGGCGCGCGCTGGGTGTCGCCCGCCTTGACTGAAAGTGTCCCCTCTCGGGGACGGGGCGCGTGTCTCTGCGCGTGTGTGTAGGAGCGAGCTGCCCCGGGGGCCGCCACCGCACCTGTCGCTGCGAGTGACAAGGCAGCCCCGGGGCCGGGGTGTCGCACAACGGCTGCAGGGACGCGGGGCTCCCCCCGCGTGCCGGGCGCGGGAAAATGGCGTCATCTGCAAGGTGTGACCGGCCGAGCAGCGAACTGAAGGGGCAGCTAGCAGGGGCAAGAGCCCAGCCGGTTATTTACAGTCGGCCTTGAAAGCGCAGCTTGTCGAGGGCAAGGACAGCTCTTTGCGCCCTGAAAAAAATAGTGAACGTCCCAGTACTGAATTGGGGGAAGCAAAATCACAATTGGGCAAACTGGCTGGCCCCATCTGTTGCCTGCGCTCCTTGGCCAAGACTGAGTTTAAATATGAGGATGATGAAGATGAATTTCCTCGAGTGACTAGTAAAGAAAATCCATATTCTGCTACTGAATTGGCTAAATTGAAAAAAGCGTTTGGCCTCAGGTACTCCTGAGGAGTCAGAGACAGAATGTGTTTGGAGAGTGTCGTTGTCTGGGGGGATCAGGCGTTGTTGAGGGAAAAGGGAGCCGAGGGCTGCTGGGGGCCGGGAGTGTTCCCCACCACTGGGAAGTACTGTGCAGCCTGGCCCCCGACCCAGAGAGCAGCCTGTTGGGCTGGGGGTCTTAACCCTTTGGAAGGGGGGGATCCCCTTGCTATTATGGGGATGGTCGACCAACCAGTAGAAAACATACAGAAGGCAGAATGTCTGCAAACAATGTATGGCCGGGAGCTTAGACCTAAGCAGGAATCACTAGTAGTGATACCGGTTGACTCAGAACAAGTGACTCTTCTCATAAGGGGCCTCCCCAACCCCTTAAAAGTGATTGGTATTCAATTACAGGGGAAAATACAGGCGATGTCTCAGGGGGAAAGGGCTATTGCCAGATTAGAAGGGATAGTGACCCCTAATCACAAACCACAGGAAAAGAAAATGTGGACTTGGGGAGAAGTTGCTCAATAATTAATAAATTATGGATGAAAATGTGGCCCTGTCACCACTCCATTCACCAAAACTGAACCAGAAGGTTTAAGGTGCACAGAACTGAAACCTTCTCCGCACCCAACTAACAATAAATGGATGTCTCCCATAGCATCACCAAGTGGGAGAGACATAGGACACAGACGCAAGGGTCTGTAGACCATGGTGGCAGAAGGGTATTCCCCAAGATCTTATGAACAGGTTGCCAACTGACAAACTGGAGAAGCTGGTGTTAGAAAGGCCTGAAGAGTACACTGGATGAGAACCCTATTCCTAGTGCCCCCTTAGCAAAGCCATCCGCATCCCCAAGGCCAACAGGAAACTAATGCCTTCTCCCCCTTGTAGTGAGCAGGGGAGCGAAGGAAGGGTGGGTACATACTGGGCAGCTCACTGAAAATCACTGCAGTGATCTATTAGTCACTTGTTTTGTGGAACCTGTTTGTAACGATAACATTCCAGGTAGATACTGGAGCTCAAATTTCAGCTATTAAAACTGAAGATGTGGCACAAAGTGGCATAACTTTGTCTAAGCAGTGTATGTTTGTTGCAGATGCTTTTGGTAATGTCCAAGCACAGACATTGTCTGCTCTTGGTTTGCGATTGCCTGGGGAGGATACAGCCACGCTGGTAATGATGGTTGTGGGGCATTCCCGCTTAATCTTTTAGGACTCAATGTTCTGCAGGGTAAGGTGTGGATTGAAGACAAGGGGAGGAATTGGACATTTGCCACCCTGTCTATAGATACACAGCTATTACATTCTGCACCTTTGCTCTCTCCCTCATGACTGACGAATGTCAAACCCTATCCATTACACTTAGGGGCATGGGAAGGGATAACCCAGTACTGGAGGAGTTAAAGGAACAGGGAATTGAAGTGCTGGCCCACTCTCCTTTTACTCCCTGGTATGGCCTATTAGTAAGCCAAACAGAAAATGGAGAATGACTGTAGACTATCAGAGGCTTAATGCTAACTCAGACCCATTAACAGCTGCTGCATGGAATATTGCCGAGCTTAGGGCATCTATCCAGCAGTTAGTGTTTGAGGCTGCTAACCATCAGGCTTTTGGCTCAATCCACCTTTCTGATCCAGTCCAAACTGAATGGGGATTTGCCCAGTTGGGCTTACCAATACACTTTTGGCAAAAGGGCCCTAAAGGACCCATTCAGCCTGTTGGATTCTACTGTAGCAGCTTTGAAGATGCTCATTAACAGTACTCCACCTGGGGAAGGGGTCAGTTTGTGGTCAGTTTAGCCCTGCAAAAGGCTGAATGAACCATACATAAACAACCGATGGTGCTCAGAGGTCCTTTTAACGTTATAAAACCTGTGTTGACCAGGAGACCACCCCCTGACAGGGTGGCACAACGAGCTTCAGTGTGGAAATGGTATGATTGTTCAAATTGGACTAAAGAAAAGGGGGTATGGTTGGGACAAAGCACCCATGAATGGATGTTATCACCTCGTTACCACAGAGTGTAAACCTCATAATTGTTCAAGGTATAAGGGCAACTGGAATCAGACCCATGTTCAGTTATCCAGTGACACTTGGATACAATGTTCATATAATAATCATAAATGTGTCAGTATTGTGACAAAAGATAAAGGGCTTAGTATGGCTATTTTTACTTGTCAGCAAGGTAATACTGCTGCAGAAGAATATGTAGCATGAGTATTTCATTGGACTTGGCAATACACAAATGGAACCAGACCCTGTTCTCAAGAATTCTGGTCCAATACCAACAAAACAGGAAGTCTCTTAGTATCCGATTGTTCCTGGAATCTAAAAGTGGGGGCATGGAAATGTAGCTGTAACTGCCAAAGGTGTTATAGGTGGATCATTGGGAAACAAGGACACTTCATATCACGACACTCTGAGTAATGACAAAAAATGCACCGGTCCTTTCCCTAAAGGAACTTGGGCCCTAAAAGGCCGTTACTTGTTTTGTGGGCACTATGCCTACAAAAAATTACCCCCTAATTGGTCAGGAATATATTTGTCCCTTGTTGGTTTTTTTTTCCTCTTACCTGAAATTCAAGGAGATGCATTAGGAATCAGAGTATATGATGACCTAATAAGAGAAAATGGATCGACAGCTATCTCCCTCACTGGTGGGAGCACTCAGAATTGGGGAAAGGGTGAACAGCCACCAGAATGAGTTATACAGCACTATGGGCCAGCCACTTGGAACCCTAATGAACTAGTTAGTGGTGCTCGAGAACTTATCTGTAATTTAAGTCGCATCATATGGTTACAAGACTTCCTAGAAATTATCACCAATGAGACTGCCCGTGCCCTTGATTTGTTGGTAGATCAGATCATGCAGATGCAAACAGCGATATTCCAATACTGGATGGTTCTCGATTATTTGCTAGCTGAAGAAGTGGATGTCTCTGGTAAATGAAATTATTCTAGTTGTTGTTTAAAAATCGACAGTAATGGTCAAGTTTGTTAAACATAGCACTTCGGGAATACAAACACTGGCCCATGTCCCTGTACAGACCTGGGAGAGTTGGGAATCTGATCCTTTCTCTTGGCTTCCAGGTACCCCATGGGTCAAACACGTCCTTTCCTATATGTTATGTGGTGTTGCATTATTACTGTTCCTCCCATGTTTAATTCCATGTTTTGTACAGTTGATCCAGTGTACTGTTTCAAGTGTGCAATTTGTAGCTGCTCATATTATGATAACGTCAAACATATCCATCTAAGCCTGAAACCCCAGTTGTAACTAAACTATGGAAGTGGTGTGGGAGACCATATTGTGAGCTGACTGTCGCAAAGCTTGTTCACATTCCTGTGGAGCTTGGTGCAAGGCTGCCTGGTGGTTTAACTGAACGCAGCCGCTGCGGAGCAGACACGGAGCAAACACTGCCCAACACCAGGCACTGGCTGGGCTCAGGCCCAGGCGCGGGCGCGGGCAGCAGGTGCCGCCGTCAGGGACACGGGCTCCCGCAGCGCCCCGGGGCGGGGGCGCCAGAGAAAGGCAGGGTCGCCGCCGCTGGGCACGGAGACCGCGGGCTGGTGGGATGCTGCTGGATCCATCGTGGCAACTGTCTCTTCCAGCTCTACTCCGGGTGCTTGCTGGGTTTCCAGCTTTTCTATCCTTTCTTCCTTTTCCTATCGCTCTTTTCTTATCAACAGTCTGCTCCAGTAAACATCCCTGATTGGCGGCATTTGATCTCGTTTGCGTCTTCATCTCACTCCGGGTACAACATGGAACCTCCCCAGCTTGGGCTGTCCCAGGCCAGAACAAGATCGCAGAATAAAAGCTAGATGACTAATCAAATAATGCCTAAAGATCCCTTGACATAAATTAGAGCTGAGTTTTTTGTTGGTTTGGTTGTGTTGTTTTGGTTTTTTTTTCTAATCTGAAACTTTCTTTTCACCAGGGAAGTAGAAGGAAAAATTGCTGTCACAGAAGAGAATTTGAAGAGTCAGTGCAGAGAATAAGATAAAAGAAAACTGTGTTGAGCAAGAAACAAGCTCTAATACATGAATAGAACCTATACAGAATTAGCCCCGCTAGCATTCAAGTTATATGTAAGAGAAAGGGTAGAAGTGAAATCAGAGGGCAAAAATATTTCTTAGGTGATCAAAAGATGTATTTTTATACAGGGAGTGATTAAAATGAGGAAACCAGAGAGGATTAGAATAGAGGTGATAATTAGAACAGGCTGTTCATTTTTCCATTAACTCACATACCAGAGCTGCCCTGATTTGCAAGTTTAGGAATTTCTAGACTTTTAACCCAGATTCTTCATAGCCGATTTGCACACGTTTCATCTAGAAGCCATTAGTAGACTCCACAGGTAGAAGTGCTTTGTGCCTACTAGATGATATTGCTTTTACATGTCTGAAAAGAATCCAGCTTTTCATCATTTTTGCTTCATGACATCACCAAGTTATACATGTAACACAAAGATGCATTTATATAAATAATGAAAGGCTGAATTCCTGCTGACAATGAAATTAGCATTCATTTCCTGTAGCTGAAGAAGCTATGGTAGGTTTCCCTGGTGAAAACAAATAAAGAATTCTTTGAAGAAACTTTTAGTCTTTGTTGCATCACAAAACCATGTGGCTCTGTATAATAGTTTTATGGGGATTTTAGAGGTGGTGCTGTTGTAACAGGAGTAGTTAATCTAGATTAAGGGTTATGAAAAGAATGATACATATATTGATACACTATGTGCTAAATAGGTGAGATCAGTGGTTTCGGGGAGGGGGGAAGAGGTAGAAAAGAAGACAGACAAATGTTTTACTATTATTCATGTGAAGATACTGTAATTTATTTCAATATTCATCCTTCTCTAAAGCTGTTAACAACTTCAGGTGACTGGTGGGAGTTTCAATCAGTCTTAATCAATCATTGTACTAAAAAAATAAATTTGAGAAGAAGTAAAAAAATAAATAAACAAATCAACAAATAAAACTGAATCAGTATTTTTAGTTTTTACTCGTCTAGTTACCAAACAAATCAATAATTAATACAGTCCTGAACACTGGACTGTTAAGAAAGGTGGGAAGGGGTTTTAGGCTGCACCCTCCATGTTCCCCTGTCCATTTAGAAAGAGCTGCAGTTATTCCCTCACCAGTGCCCAGGGGGTAACACCAGGTCCTGCCTGACAACAGGAACAAGTCAGACAAAAGCAGAAAAAACATCCAAATTATGGTGGTCAGGCACAGAACTACTTCACAAGTACCCCTGAACCACACTCATTATACCATTTGCTTCACTTTGTGCCTCCTTTTCTCCTGCTTTCCTCTCCCAGGTTCTTCTCCAAGTATGACCCTTTGCCCCTTCCAAACAAAAAAAACCTGCCTCTGGTTGCTGACACACATTGACCCCACTCTGCTGTCATGATACCCCTCTTTTGGTATTTATGGTAGTATTACCATGGTAATGTGACTTCAGTTAGCAATCCACAGTCACTATTCTATTTTTTGTTATCAACAAGGTATTTTTCACACCATTGTTTATTAGTGTAGCCATTAATCACAGTTAACCATCTGCTTAGACTTTATTTTCTCTTTGATTTAAGGAACATTCTGCAGTGTCTCATGTTGTCTTAAGCATGTAAGTGTAACTCTATGACCACAGTACGTCCTTTGCCTGCAAAGCAAAGCAACATTAGCTTCCATTTCCAAACATACACCTTACTTCTTCAAACAGAAAAGACCTTCTGTATTGGTTCTTTCCAACGTGTGGGAATCATTACAAGAAATTTTGCTAATTTAAAAGATGAGCACAAGCTTGATCAGTTATCTATTACAATGAATGTGCAGATGCCTGGAGAAACTTGATGCCAAAAAACCCAGAAGAAATAGCCCTACTCTTTTGACCTCAGTAGTTAGCTACTAACCTGAAACCGCTTATTTTGGAGAACTGGAGTGTGTGTGTGCATGCGTGTGTGTATGCACACAAGCCTCATCCTGCTCATTCTTCCATCAGACTTGCAGGACTGGGTCTTAGCTTTAAAGTATTCAAAACCTAAGCAATATTTAAAGAACTTCTGAAGTTAATTCTAGAAGCTGCTACTGACAGGAGACATCCTCTTAAAGCTTCTTGGAAGGAGCCAGCGGAGAACCATTACTAAAAGGAACTGAGTTTTTCTCTACAGGCACAATACTACTTAAACTCTGTCTAAATTAAAATATACCTACAAGATTATATGAAATTATTCCTTGGAGAAAATTTAGGGTTTTAACTAGATTCAGTTCAATCAGATAAACAGTCAGTTATAATACACAATACTTTCACAAGGTAGCAGTAAAGCATACTGAATGCTACTAAACGGATTTGTGGTTTTGGTGATGTTCTTATTTTTTTTTTCAAAATGTCCTTTTTGTCCCACTAAATGTTTTACTTTTGTATTGTTGCACTATGCAATGTTAGTATGAATAAAACAATATTTTTTTGTTTCTTCCCTGATTTTTTCACTTCCCTCCCCCCCCTCCCGTTTACACTTGTTATATTGAATAATTACTTTTTTCTGATTTTTTTTGCTTTCTTTTTCTAATTTATTCTTTTCTGTAGTGGTATTTCCCCTTAATTTCTCATTTCTAGATTTCTAGGAGCATGGATACTTATATTTATTGTTCTGAAAGAAATAGTAAGAATTTATCATGCCTTTTTTTTTTTTCCAATGGAAAGAAGTAAATTGATTTTTTAACAAAACAACAAATTCTAAACTTATTCTGTTTTCTCTATGTGCCAACATATTACCCAAGAAGGCAACAGTAATATTTATGGAAAATAAAGAGATATTTATTTACTTGAAGGGCTTCTCCATCTGTCTGTAAATGGAATATAAGCATACTGCAAACACAGAATAGAAAATTAATGGAAGTTGTGCATAAAGACTTCAGAAAACATGTTCCTATGCGTATTCCATGGTCTAAACTCTGTATTAAATCTGTTTGAATAAAGCAGCATGAAATTAGCAAAGGAGAAGGGGAAGGGAAAAGACAAGTTTTCATAAACTTGTAATAAACATACACTGCTCAACATCTTGTAAATTCACTCTTATTTCATGTATTTTTAAATGTAATACAATAAGTCTCAAAAGCACATTTTCTAGACACCAAGAATCCACGGTGCTGGAAACAACCTGCACACAGTGTCTCTCATGTTTTATAAGGTTTGGTTATGACATACTGTGAAAGAATAAGGTAGCTTGTAATTAAAATCTAGGTTTGTTCCAGTACGTGCCTAACAGGGGAATCAGTAAATTATGATTTTTTATTACAAATAATGAAAAAAAAAAGAAAAGGATACTCAGTGTTTTAACTGCTTCTGGGAAAACCTATTCAGGCTCTTTGGCCTTAGAAAAGGTCTTCTTCCTAATGTTAAAAAAGAACAGAAAAAAATTAATGATCCTGGAAATATTTAGGTTTTTCTTCCCAAATGTTTTAAGATTAGCATAAAATCTACAGTTAGGAAATCATCACAGGCTAGAGAGGGGAAAAATATACATATTTCCAGGCTTCATTTTTCAGAAATTAACTTGCTTGTGAGTTCATAATTGTTCCAAAAGGAAAATTGTTAACCATTCAATCTAATATGCTAGCACTTCACGCTGTATCTGGAATATAAAACTGCAAATGAATTCCAATATTGGAATGTGTTGAAAATGTACCTACATAAGAAGGAACCTTTTAGATGCTTTTAGATGCTATTTCCTTGAGCACACGTGATTGACACCCACAGAGAGACATGTCGATGCCAGTACCTCCTAGGCTCTGAGTACTGGACTTGCTGTTTGCCTGCACTGGAGGACAAAAGCTGCACTCTCTGCTTGCCTTCTTTTATAAGACAAGCCACAGAAAACAGCTTTTCTCTTGCTCTTATCACAGTGAGCTGCCAGACTCCAGTCACTACAGGAGCTATGCCATCCACCTGCTTAATTCAGGAATCATGCTGGTTATTGCATCCCAGGTCAAGGAACTGATAAACAGTTCAGACCATACATTATCTTCAGCTGAAAAAATCTTTTGCCCTTTTGCTGATAGAGAAGAGTGCTGCAGTAACTACATTAGACATAATGCATGCGACTTCATTTTATCTAGCTTTTACTGTCTAAAACCAGGTGACTAATCCAGATCATCATCTAGTATCTCTCTAGGCACTTGAAGAAGGTGATTCACTTCATCCAACAATACATGTCCAAGATAGCAAGCATGTATTGTCAGCTGGAGTGTCTTTCTCTCTCTCCGCTGACAGTCATGGAAGCCCGTCTTCCCTAAAATAGGTACCTAATTTTAGATGGAGTTAATAAAGCAAGATAAATCCACTCCCACAGCAGAAAATATGAGCATAGCCCTATGAATATAAATAACGTTTCTGAAAATTCTTAGAGTCTTGGTTTCAGACTAACCAATTTATTACATATTTATAAATATACTTTATTTTCTGTTTATTTTTTAACAGGTCATATGTAATATCTACAAGTCATGCTGGGCAGTGCAGCGGTTTACAAATAGCCAGTGTTACTGGGCTGGCAAACCTATGGATTCTAGCATTAATTCAAGGACTTTCTTGAGGCCAAAAAAGCTGAAGTTTACAGAAATATGAAAGCAAAAACTTATAAGGAAACTGCCAAACTCACCTGCACTAGAAATCCTGCACTAAAATGTGAATGACTGGAACATAATTGTACCATTGAGACTAATCTCTAGCTTGCATACTTGATTATTTCAATTTTAAGGAGTATCCATTCCATTAGTAAATAAGGTATCTCAATAATGAAGTCGTACCAACAAAACATAAACTGCACAAATAGTAGAGTTAAAATGCTTAGAGACCTTGAAGCCTTCAGACTAAATTCTTCTTTATATGCCTGGAAGTCAAAAAGAAGATTCTGTATAATATGCAGAAAAAAAATTTAACAATTAGCCTGTGGAAGACAAGCAGAATATAAGAAAAGCCCTGTAAAAGAGGGACAAATATCAAAAGATGACATGTCCACTGACAAGGCTGAATCAGAATGTGTCAAGCAAGTATATTGCCAGAATATTAACTGAATAATAGTGGTGTAAAAAGCTTAAAAGAGTGACTGAAAGAAATAGGTTACTGACAGAGTTGAAGGCTAATCTTTCTACTGAAGAAAACCTTGGGACATTTTCTCTTTCTCAGAGTACAAATGTCAAATACACCATAAACCCCCTCTGATTTATCAGTGTATTTCTGACATTCTGAGTGAACAAATGGACTTCATGTCTAGATGGCTGTCTTTCAGAATGGTCAAAAATCCTAGTTTAAATTTAATAGATTGCCATGTAATAACTGTACATAACCTAGGTTTTCCATAATACAAAATTTTAGAATGTTGGTCACCCAACTCCTTAGTGTATGAATTCCTTACAGTTTCAGAGAAAAGATATACACTGTGATATTTTGATGTATTTTAGCCTCCCCAATTTTCCTTCTGTTAAGCTTTCACTATTCATAGCTTCCCACATCCCTTGTCTTTAGGTTTGCTATGTCCAAACACAAAACTAGCTGTAGTAATTGCTGTGATATAGTAATTCAACCAAAACAGAGAATCTATACAGACTGCTACTGATTCAGGTCAATTACAATGCTTATTTCTTGTATTAGGTGATAACAACTATTCTCCTTTTTGTCATTTTATCTTATTCATAGACAAAACATCTGCATTTTCTTGAAATATTGGCAGTAATTGCATGTATGTACATTAAAGTTGTACATACCTCTTGGAATAACTGGAAGTGTGGGACAATGATGACAATAATGTGGAAAATAAGTGAACAGTAGGCTAGCAATATTATTGAGGCAAGGTATGGTCTCCAATGTAACTTTAACTTAGGCTGAGCTCACCTTTGCTTCAAAATTCATGATTTAGGAAGTAGTTCTGAAGAGTTAGAAAAGTTCCCAGAAAACAAAAAGTAGACTCAATCTAGGACTGTAAAACTCTGCTGGGATACATTGCCTCTGGTCACTCTGTTTTATTTTTCAGGTAAGTGCATTCAGCAGTGCTTTATAGCCCACATACCCTACAGCCTACAGCCAGGTGCACACTGGGTTTTTTTGTACTCACATCTTTTTTTGATGTGAGCTGACATGCAGCAAAATGTATACTGGCGAGCATGTAGGTGTACAATGCTGAAATTAAACATAGCCACTAGGACTGAAGTTTAAAAAAGGAAAACGTGCCTGAGTAGAGGCTCTATCAGTCTGAAACCCTTCTGGACGGAGATTGGAAACATACCACCTGGTAACTAACATGTTTTTCTTTAAGTCCTGCAAAACAGGTGTTGAACTCTTTAGGGTTCATACCTCACACTCGATTTGTACACATAAGGAAATGTGTCCTGTTCTAGAATCCTAAACCAGGAATTATTGGCTAAATAATCTATCTGTGATGGTCCCAAAGGCATCCAGGGTATCTAGCAGTTCTGAGTTTTATTTTGTCAAACATTATCACAAATGCATCTAGTGCAAGCTACAAGCAGACTGGCTGTGGAGCTGCTCTTGGCTCAGTACACCCAAGCCCACAAAATATAGGCTTTATATAAATATAGCTGTAAAGGAATCAGATAAGGCAGATGACATGCAAAACCACAGAGAGGGTTTGGGAGAGCGGAAATAGCTACTGTGGGCTGGAGACAAATTACAAGACTTGTAAAGATATTGTCAAAGTAACATATGTTCACCTCTAAGAAGCTAGAACTATACCGGTTCTGTGTCATCACTTGTTTTAACTAGCATGTTTCTACAGATATTTTACCTGGTATATGCAAATGCCACACTAATGTAATTCTTCTTTTATTTAGGTAGTTGAAACAGGTTTTGTTTGTAGTTCTGAGAACATTTCAACAACCTGTTTTAAGTAATTTAGTTAAAATTAGCTGCTCTTGCCTATTGCTCTCATTTCATGTTGACTTTTAATTGACCTGGTAATTACTAAAGCAATAACTATCTAGCAAGGGAAGACAATGTTCCCTAAAGGAAATTATTTTTATCATTATATCTTGTTATATTTAAATGGGGAAATTTATGTTGTTTTTATAACTGTACAAGTATGTGCAGCATAAAATTATAAGCAAGTAAGGACAAGCCCTCTCTTCCAATCTGTTGAAGCTTATCTGTTCATGTAATTCCAGGCTTCAGATGTTCGGAACATTTCTGGAAATCTCAGAGTTAAGTTTCCAGAATGCTTTTTAACATTCTTGTTACAGCTGTGGACAAAGAATACAACCTTTGTATGTTACCAGAAGAAAACGGGTCTTACAAATGAAATGGATGTGTCATAGTTGCTTGCTCATCCCCCACAGGAGAATGGGGGAGAGAATCGGAAGGGTAAAAGTGAGAAAACTTGTGGGTTGAGACAAAGACTGTTTAATAGGTAAAGCAAAAGCTGTGTGCACAAAGCAAAATGAGGACTTCATTCACTGCCAGTTCCCTGCTAGCTTAGAACAAAACGAGTCTTTAACTCTGATGCATCCTTAGGTGCTAAAACATTGCTTCTGTGATTTTTTTAAGTGTTCATTGTTTTGTCCTCTGCAGAATGAAATCTCAACTTTATTTTTCATCCTTCAGAAGATTTTTTTTCCCTGAGTAACCGTATTCAGATGCATTGTTAGCTTCTAAATTTGCTGCAATATCTTGCAGAAAAGATTGGTTATCTTTATCAGCATTATGCTGATTAAAAACATCTGCTTATGTAGCTAAACAAGCAGAAACATTCTTGATGTATAAAATCTGAGCAAGAGAGTAAGATTTTAAATTCTGACTATACCAGTAAATCAGTGTCAGTGCTTTCACATGCAGCACGCAATCAGTTTTGGACACATTTAAGTCAAAAACTGTATGGCTTTATTACAGCTGTGGGTCTCTGAGTAAATTTTAGTGTGCTAACAATTCTTATCAACCAGCAAAGGCAGAGAACAAAGCCAATCATGTTTTTTCTCTTGGAAAATGGTTAAAGAATTCAAAAGGGAAAGTTTTCTTTTTCATCAATTAGGGATAGAATAGGCATATAAAAGTATGACACTGAATGACTTCAATACATACAAAAAGCTAGAAATCAGGCTGATATTTTGAAGCTTCACACTGAAGGCAGAAATGTAAGCTTGATTAGTGCATTCTAGTAATCTTCATATGAATTAAATTACATTTAAGTTTTATTTTAAAATTTATTTTAAATGTGTTCTTATTATTTAAAATTGATGCCAACAACATGCTATTGTAGGAAGGGCTATAGATGAACAACTTCAACATTTGCATGCAGTTCAGAAAGACTGACCACTTTCTCTTGTCAAGTTTGTTAATGAAATTTGGCTGTTTCTCAAAGAATTCTCAACATATTCAAAATACTGAATTTTTAAGACTTTGCAGAATACGTACTCACCTCACCGTTTCTATAATAGTACATTTTAAATAACAGTTTTAGAAGACATTTAATTTAATTTCCTGTACTTTATAAAGATGATATTTCAAACTGTATAAAGTGGATTAAAATAGTCAATTTGTTGTGCTTCTGGGTCCTAATCTTTTTCCATCTTTCATATGGTAAACCTTAATTATTTGGAAAAATTGTCAAGTTTCTTACATTTTTCCTTTTCAGTTTAGATCCTCACATCTGACATTTCTGGTGATCAGGTAAACTAAGTGTACTTTACTCAAATGTTTTCAGAACCTAAGATAACTGAAATTTCACACATCGTGAATAATAAAAAGTGACTCTAGTAGTCATACTGCAATAGTAAAGCAAAACAGAACTGACTCCCAGACTCTAGTTTTTCTCTTGTCAGGAGAAAATCAAATTTCTCAGGTAATGATATTAGAAATCTGCATAATCCACCTTTCTTTAATATCCTCTATTTCATTCCTTCCACTGTAGTTTTCAAATGGTCTTCAGGAAGCAGCAGCCATGATATTAAAAACCCACAGATGTAATTTACTATCAGTTTGTCTACTGTTCATAGTTTTAGGGAAATTAAATCTGACTGCTAGTCTGTCTGATGTTTTATTGATCGTTTTCCTTAGATAAAGTTCAGTAATAGGAGTATGGAGAAAAAAAGCTGATGAAAAATTTTCCAAATTACATAGTTTACTATTAGTTTTTATGTTGGAGCACATATGATACTTTGTATAAACTCGCATGAGGTCTATATTGACATATGTGAGATGTGTATGAGATTTCTCTGTCTTTTCTGGCATCCACAAAGATTTTCTTTATTTTAACCTATTGCAAATAAAGACTGTAAAATTATATTTGCCACATTAAAAAAAACAACACCCCCCAAAAAAAAGCAACCAAACAAACAAAAAAAACCTAGAAGGGAAATATGCTTATGCACTGTTCAAATCAGAGTAAGTAGAATATATAAAAAAAATAATCAGAGAATTAACATCATTCAGCTATTTTATATATATTTTCATTCTCAGATAACATCTGAAAAAGGCAGGTTCAGTGTTGAATAAATGCATATTAGTATATTGCCTGAAGTATTACTGTGCTGCAGATGTCAATCATCAGTGACATTAGGCAACGGTGCATGACTCAAAACCATGTTGTAAAGATGTTGATATTTAATTCAATATAACTTAATTTATGAATCTTACTCAAGGAAGGAAGGTACAATAGGAGAGGAATCATTATAACTGAACACTTTTTCTGTAGAAGAATTTGTATTCACTCATGCAAAATCTGTGCATGACAGTTATGTTACCACAACAGATAGAAAAAACTACTATCCTCTTGAACTTTTAATGTCAATGAATTCTTGACAAAACTTGCTAATTTCACAGGAGAGCGTGAGGGAGTCATAATACAGAAGGATTGTGAAAGTTTCAGATCAGAGAGATCAATCAAAAGCACATTCATGCTTTGCATTGCATTTGTATCCAGTTCTACAGCTGTGTTGACTGCTGGCCCCCACCGTGGCTACTTGATCACAGAATAAACCAAGCACTGAGACTGGACTATCTTTTGCTGCCATGTAGGAGCAAAGGCCTTATGATTGATATTTACTATGACCACATGATAAAAAGGGGATTGGCTATAAAGTTGGAGGAAAGACGAAGTATACAATGCCAGTATTTAAAATACTTTGGCAGTAAGAGAAACAGTAAAATGTAAATACAATGTCAGCTTTTGAAACTAACAGACCCATTAAGGATATGCTATTGAAACTAAATGTTATTAAAAAAAAAACCCAAACCCAAAACCAAAACCAAACCTTTTAAAAAGTATAAAATAATTGTTACTCTTTGGGGGAATTAATTTTTTGCTGTTATGCTAACAAATTATTTTATGTATGTCTGAATAAGGCTATGAAGAAAATAATTTGGAGCTGATAAAGCCATCTCTTCCCTGTTAACTGGGACAGATTCCAGCTTTTAGCTTACCCATCAGCCTAGACAAGCCTCTCCCCAAACATCCAGAATTAACCTATAATTGTACCTTTCTTGCCTATAGCACCAAATACTGTGACTCCACACATATCCAAGGCCATTATAACTTATTCATCTTTTGTTTTAAAGCACATTTCTGGAAAGCTGCGCTGCCAGCTCTGAAGTCTGATAAAATGAGAATCCCCAACCAGTACTTGCAGTGACATTTGAATCCAGCCCTATATCGTGTGTGGACCAAGTCCAGGCAGACATTATGAATTGGAGAATCATACTGAGAGACTAATGGCAAAAAGCTCACCAAAGCTAGCTTCATTATACAGAATGAGACCATTCATTTGGCTAACTGTTTCCAATCACTGATCATGTTAATTAGGAGAATGAGGCATGAAACAGCAATAGACTAGAGATCTTGCCAATGCATTTTATTTCTATGCATGAGTATATGTGAGGCTGAATAGACGACTTTTTATGACTGTTATCAGACCATTTTGCTGTACTTCCTCTTGGCTGAAAAGGGAGTCCTGGGCTGAGACGAGAGAGGTGCACTTTTTCTACTGCTGTCTAAGGAATAAGTTCCTAAGGAATATCTTAGAATACTTAAGATATTTTAGGTTTAGTTAAATTACATTTGATTAAATACACTATTTACCCATTTACCCTCTAAGAGCTATCTTACTGCCAGACTATAGAGGGAATTGTGTTGTGGTCTTTGCACAGTTGGTAATACACTGTACAGACAGAAATAATATAGCAATGAACAAAGCAAAGAATAACCCACAGGGAAGAATTCTGCTCCATCATTCTTGTGTAGGTGCAGACATCTTTTCAGAGTGTAATGACAAGACAGGTCCTAACCTGCAACTCTTTTTCTAGGCAACTGTTTGTAGGACTCAAGAGGCCATCCCGTGGACTCTAAAGTGTCCTAGTTACCCAGTTAGTTTCTAAATTTCACTTTTGGGAGGCAAGAATTGCCTAAAATATAGGTTTCACAATACTGCCTTTTAAACTTCTGCCTTTTAAAATTTAACATGAAGTTCTCTGATCCTCAGCACAAGCAAGGAGAGCAGTCTGGTTCTCACATCTGCTGCTGCACTGTAACATAAATAACTATAGAAAGGTGCAGGGAAAGCTCCAAAATCTGTTATCACTTTTCTTTTCCCTGCTTTCAGTAAGCCACACAGGAACACACTCCTTTGATATTTAGGTATCAGGTAATAATAACTCCTGCTAGTATTTTGGTATACTCATTTAACTGTTGTTTGATATAGTCTGTGAAAAGTGGCAGTGAAGGAAACTGGATCAAACTAGCACCTCATGGTTCTCTTTCCAGTTCCCTAAAGCAGGGTCTAGTCTTCTAGACCAGGAGTTCTCAAGCAGAAAGTATTTTCTTGCTGGGAAAGGCAAGCTAGCAGAAAAACAGGCCACCAGAGAGACCTTTCAGTTCATCTGTTACTACCATTCTGCACTATAATGAAATATTTAGATTCCAAAAAGAAGCTTGAAAGGAAAAGACACTCCAGTATATTTTTGAAGATTTAAAATGCTCACAAATGATCGCTCTTTGTAAGACAGTTAAATTTGTCAGAACTGTAAAGTTATACTTTCAAAGTATTGTCTGGGGCTTTGGCTTTGATTCCATGGCTTTAGTGACAAATGTGAGCAAAAGTCCATTTAAAGACAACCCTCTGGGTTCTCTACAAAAACCCTGATGATGGTTTCCACACTGTTGCCAGACCATAGCATTCATGTTTTTCAGGACTAGTGAATTCTGACACTTGCTGTCAGTACTGTGATGTAGCAGCTGCTTTCTCTTGATGAGACTGTGAGTCATGAGAATTCAGATCTATTCTTAAACTGTTATTGTGGAGTATCTCATTAAAAATACAGTGAGTTTTTAATTCCTTGAATTTGGAGTCAGGTCTTTACAAAAAGCTACTTTCAGTGCCACTGTGCTCCGGAGTAAAATGGGGAGACTGAAGGAGATGTTTATAAAAGTTATTTGAGCCATAGTGTTCAAAAGTGCTACATATTTAATTCATTTTACCATTTCCATTTTAAAATAATAGTATTAAGTATTAGTATATTTGAGGTAGGAAGAAAAGGGATTGCCTTTCTTTGGAACCAGAAAATTATTTTATGTATATCAGTAAGCTATTTAGAAGGAAAATTGAAGGAAACATAGAATATTTCATGCTTGAAGAATACTTGCCAATGTGTGGCTAGATAGAGCTGCTGCAAATATTATCCAGGTAAGCAGAAACCAAACTTTTCAGAATGATAATTTTTCATGTGGGCAATAGTATATTCCTTTACCACCAGATTTTTAACTGAAGACATGCCAGAAGCAATGCGATTTCACAGTCTAGGCCACTCATCACAGCTTTGTTTGGAGGCCTGTGCTAGATCAGCCTTGTACTGACCTGGTGTCTTAAACAGTAGAGCCATATAAGTCAGGGATTCAGAAAGACTTGCTAACAAAATATGTGTTCATAGAATTCACAGGACCTGAATAAAAGTCAGAGTGGCTGGGAGAATTCATATGCAAAGTATATCTATTTCATTATTATCTTCCTAGGAAACCACATGATAGTGCTTCAAAATATGTTCTATTGGAAAATTATATCCTTGAGTGTTGTTAATATTCTGGTGACAGGAGAGAAAAATGTGAAAATTACACACAGCAGATTACAAACACTGGAAAAATATATTTATGAATTCTTGAATTGAGAGATAGCATAGAAACCATAACCACAAAAATTGATATGACTAGAAATTGTGCTAAAACTGTAATTACACATTAATTGCTTGTTTTTTCTTTTAATTAAATCAAACCAGAAGTTGTTCCTGCAATAATTTCTTAGTTTTAAATTGGGATAACTATTAACACATCCTAAGGGGATTTAACAATTTACTGTAGTAATATTTCATTTACATATTTCCAAAAGTTGCTTACAGACATGCTATTAGAAACAAAAAAAAAGTATCTAAATTTAAGCTCTCTATTTGTAGTCTTTTTTACTTACACATTAAAAATTAATTTTTTAAAAAAACATTTTAAAATTTCATTTTAGCAGTGTATTTTTTTAAAGTATTCAGGTTGAAATATTCCCTTCCATGTTCATAGGTAAAATCATGGACACTTCAGGACAGAGACTGAAGCTTCATTCTGGGACATTGCTGCTTTAGTTTCACAGTTAAGTAGAACCAAACCATTACTATTGCCTACCCCTTCCTAATCAAATAGCACACCCAGTGGCTTTTGAGTGCTCCAGAATGTTTAATATTATTAACTAAGCAGATTATTGGAGTTAATAGATTTTTTCCTATTGAGTTCATAGGAAAATCTGACTTTTTGTCCCTTCAGGGAACAGATAGATACACAAAAGATGTTTCAATATTTTTTGAGATGTTTTAGAGAAATAAAGTAATATTTCAAATATTTAAAATTTCTCACTCAAGCTACCACCAAAGTAAATAAAGTCATTAAATTCTGTAGCAAATTAAATTTCTGCTGCTGGGAATACACTGTTCAACTGGCCAGTAGTCAGTTAGTCCATGCAAATGCTCTGGCACTGTTAAAGATAGCCAGGATTGCAAGGTTAATAGTAGATCTGGAAATACAACTCAGCCTGACAAAATAGTAGAGAGGAAATATATCCTGAAGAAATAGCCTTTGCTATTCCTTTAATATCTTCTTAAGGCTTCCATCTTCTCTTGTGGTCTGTATAGGAAGTCTGAGTACCTGACTTGGACCTGTAGAGCATTACGGAGTTTTAAGAGTTTCAAGGTCACTGCAAAACTAAACTATATTTGGATATATGTGAGATGATGAATCTGGAAGTGCTCGTCAGGCTCTAAATCCAGCTATGCAGCTCTGGCCTTATTTGGTACCAAGCAAAATCGAATGTCCCTCAAGGCCTTTTCTCCACTCTGCTCTCCTTCTACTTCCTGCACACTGGGCACATGGACCAGAAATAAGCTGGGATGTTCTCCCACAAGGTCCCCAACTTGGTTGTGATGTGAAGCCAACCTACTACTTATTGTAGACTGGATCCCTTAAAGCTTGATCCTCTATCTCTGAAGCCAGTGGATAAATTTAATTGCTTTAACTATTACACAATGAGAAACCCAGTGATATCTATACAGTATCTCTTTGCAAATGGAAATACTCTCAACTTCTTAGTATGTCTCAGAATAAAAGGTGTGAGTGTTCCTTTGATACATACGGCTTTCTGCCCAGCAAGTAAAATCCATATTTTATTGCACACTATGATGTTCTGTAGCAGCACAAGCATGAAATCATTGCATGCATAATGCACAAAATTAATCTAAAGATTTATCCATAACCAAGGTTAACAAATGAGGCATTAGTAAAGATTATGAAGTGTTTTCTGTGAAACAACCCACAGGCCATCATCTGCCAGGATACTAACATATTTTATCCCCACTGTACTTTATTGCAATGTTTATGAGAGGGAGTTCAGACAGACCTAACTTACAAAGCTTGTATAATAAGTTGTGCTGCTCTGTTTTGAACCCAAAGGAAGTAATGTTCCTACTACTGCTAATCAAAACAAACTTGCTCCTACGCAATTATAACATCCTGACCTTTTTAAACTGTGTATTAAGTAATTGAAAACATGTAGTGCTAGTGAGTGTTGTGCAGTATTTTTGCCATTAGCCTCATGCACTCACATGAATACAAATTGACTATCAGAAACAACTCTAGGAAAATTAATGTAATATTTTCCCCTTGATCTTTGGACAAAGTAATATCTTCCTACATTAGACTTTCTGAATTATATTTAGAGATGTATGTTGCTATGTAGAGTTCATATGTATGTGCAGATACATATAAATGTACATGTGTATTCATATGCATAAGTGTATATATATATGTAAAATATTTCATAGTCACCCTGTAATATGGAAACATTCACATGCACATATATGCACAGGTACACACAAACCCATCATATCTTCAAGAAAGATATTTTTATCACAAAAATCTTTATGTTCCATATGAACTTTAGCAGCTTCAGCAAACACTCATTAACAACATTGTGAGAGATGGCTGCAGAGTAACAGGCACACTCACACCTCTCACAGAAAAGAAATCAGACAGAATTTTCAAATATAGGTATCTCAAAGTAGTTCCAAGATGTACAGTTTACTATGTCTCTTTGTAAGCAATTGCATTAGGATATTTGAGATTAAATACTATCTTTTCCAATATATTTAGGCACATAAAGCTGAGATAAGACTATGTGCCTTTGTCAATGCATTACCCAGTCTAGCATAGTAGTTCACAGTTACCAGTAATTTAAAGGAACGAACTTACCTGCCAGACAGGACTTCTCTGTTTACTACTACCCACAGCTGAAGTGCACACTGGTTATTTGGACTGATAGCATCATTTCCACCCCAGCAGGACAAAGCTGCTACATTAGTCTCTAGAACTGAGCTTAGTTTAGATTTCTAAAATAGTCTGACATACCTGGGACAAATGTTTTGTCCTCTGCCCCTTTCTTGGTGGCATTTAGAAAAGCATCTAAGATAGATAGCTCAAGGCAGTTTAAAAGAAATTGAAATTCCTAAATCACAACAGCTGCTTTGAAAATTATTTTTGACAACACCTGGATTCTTTGGTGCCTGAGCACTTAAAAGTCTGACTTCAGGAGGCTTCTCAAGAACACTAAGGTGAGAAATCAGACTGGAACACAGCACTTCTTGTGTTTCAGTACTATGCTTTTAACATTTGTGTCCTTTCAATCTTGTATTTATTTATTATGGAGAGAGATATGGTTGAATAAATAGAAAAATATATTTTCAATAGAAAAAATATATTTGAATTCTAATTACCTTTGTGCAACGGTGGGGATGTTAAGGTGTCAAATATATTTTCATGTTAAATTTTAAGCAACCTTTAAAAAATACGGTATTGAAACAAAATAAATGTTCTAAGTTTAAGCCATCAAAGCTTTCCAGATTTCATTTTTTAAATAGATCATGTAAAGGTCAAAAAAATTAAAGTAATTGTCACAGCTGGGAAGTTTCCTATGTTTGGCATAAGCAATGTAAAAAGGTTAATTTTAAAAATTTGGCTGATATGGAACATATGATTCAAGACTTTGCTGATTTATTCTTACATGCAAGTAACAGATCAGTTCAATATGTGAGCCAAATCACATCTCTTCAACATTTTTTTAAAGTCCTGTTCTGAGTCTCACACTCCATAGTATCCTGACAAGAAGTTTTGGCCAGTTTTCCATATGAGAAAACTATCTAGTTGATATAATATCTCAAGATGTTATTTAAAAACTAACTGTGCTTCTGAGCTATAAAGTAACCAAAAAATGACATTAAAGTAATATATTTATTTAAGATCTGAGACAGATGCAGAAGAAATGAATATAATAAACTTGAAAAAATAATATTGTCTAAAAGCCTGGAAAACTGGATGCCACACTTTCACTAATATACTTTGGGACCTGGGATGGTCTTTTTTCTTTGCCGTGGGATCTCCCCTTCTAGTAAAGTAAACAAATACTGACTAGGTCTGGTAGATCTCCCACAAGGGAGTACTTCTCAAGATTCTCTGCATTTTACCCTCTGTGCCCGTTTGATGTGCCTTTAAGTCCTTTCTGGTCTTTAGACTGTGTTTCTAATACTGCGTCTTTCACCCTCTGCCTCATGTACTGTTTTTCCTCATGTCTGGTTAAGTAGGGCATTCTTTCCTGGAGCTGTAGCCCTGTGTTTTACATTTGCACTTCAGTCCAAAGTATTGTGAAAGAGAAACACAGTGACTTAGTCACAATTATAAAAGCTGATCCCTTTCTAATCAATGGAGTGACCACACCCACCTACCCTCAACACCCCCCTGCCCCCCCCCCCCGAACAACAACTCCCCTCCCCCAAACAGGTCTAGATTTTTTTTTTTTTTTTTTTTTAAGTAGTGTATGTTTAAGTGGACTGAATGGTCATTAGCAGGTACAGTACTTTACGTGTTCCTGGAGTGAATCTTCCAGCTTAATCAGACAGAAATTGCTTTGCACTATCCAAGATGGCCTGGCAGCACGAATCAAATTGTAGTACACAGGAACAATTAGAAAGTTCACTTCAGAAGTGCGCACCTGATCCAAACATAATTGCCAATAAATATATAAATGTGGAGACAAGTACAGCAACATAAAATGTGTTGGTTTTTCCATTTCTCTGTCACACATCTTTTAAAATTCACTTATGTCTTCTGAAGCTAATGTTACAATTAAGAGATTTCAATGAAATCAAGTCATTTTGCCACTAAAAATCTCAAAATTTCCAAGGAGTTTTCTGCATAAACTTTAGAGAACAGTACTTGTACTTTGTCTCAATGTTTGGGTTTTTTTTCATTTTTTCCGTGCTGTTAGGTCTTTGGCTACAAACATGGAGACAAGTTAGCTTTACCTTGTCACCATTCATTCTGTTAAAATGGTAGTCACCCAAGACAAAAATTTCTTTGCTCATCCCTCATGGGCTCCATGGCACATCAGGCACAGTCTTTACAACATACAGCTGATTCTATGTACCTGATGGTATACAGAAAAATGAAACTGAGATTTGATGAAAATTCATTGCCTGTAAAAATATAGATTTCCCCCTGTTCTACTTAAAAGAGTGGTGGTTTCTCTCTTATTTCAAAACTAGCTGAATTCTGCTGCTGTAGCAACCAGATGTTAGTCACTTTGTCAAGTGCGTGAACAGAAAGAAGTAATACATGGAGTAAGGAATTAGTAGACAAGAGTAAAGAGTTATGCATGGCCCTTAGCTGGATGCTTGGTCATATAGTGATGTGTGGGTAGGATGGGGGTCAGAAAGTGTCAGGAGATATGGTTGTATTATGAAGGAAGAGCTGGAGAACAGTAATGTAATGGAAGAAAACTAGAGATAATGCTAAGGTAATGGCAGTAGGTTAGTGCTTAGTACTAAGACATAAAAGACTAAGTACCAAGGGAAACAATGCTTGGCAGGTAAGAATCACATGAATTGCCTAAGAATTACAGGCATCACCAAATTATTTTATACAAAGCTAGCAAATCAGTGTAACATGACTAACAAATTTCAGTCATTACAGCTAAAAGCCAGGTTTCTGTACATAAATAATCTGCATGTTTATACTTTTATGAGGATGGGACTCTTAGTGTTATGTGTTATGATATGTCTATGCATTATTGGAAATTATGTCATTGCCAGTTTAACGGATTTGTTGGATCATTCTCTGCATGGCTTTATATGTTTAATTTGTGTATTTTATTTTACTTCCAAAGAAACAAAATGTCCTCATAGGCAATACAGATAATTGAATTTCTGTTCTGGAATCAATACAAGCTTTAACCGTTCAAGCATAATTCCTCAAATAGCATAGATTGTTTAGCTCTTTCCTGAATCAGACAGCTTGGTAGAATAGCTCCTCTGATTCTAGTGAGCTAAGCAGATAAACAAATATAAATATTGAATGCCATTGCAAAATCATAGAAGAAAATAAAATTATATTAATTACTTTTAAAACAACAGCAAAATTTCTTTACATTTCATCATAGTCTGCTGTATTCTCTACTACTAATACTCATCCACAAAAACTGCTCAGTGAATTCAGTTAGGGATCCTAGCTTTACTGAAATATTGTGACGTGTTGCCTGGTCAGCTAATTATTTACCAAGAGAGAATTTGAAATGTCAAGAGAGAATTATATTTTATGTCATGCACAATTTATGTAATAGTTCCTGTGTAAAGCTTTTCCCACAGAATAGGTGAAAGAAATTCACTTCATTGTCATGGATCAGCCCGACAGCATCCTAGACAGGTAACTGTTGATCTTATTGAATGTGGAAGTTAACAAGATGGAAAAGGCAAATACCAGAGTGAGTAACAACTCAGAGTGGATGACACTCAAAAATGAGTAAATCTAGAAATCTTGAAAAGAAAACAGGCACAAAAATAGATCAAAGTCTCAGATCAAATAAAAGCACTTCTTAGCCTTTCTACACATAAAGCCAGAGTGTCTGGCAAAATCTTACACAAATATGTTTCTTCAGCTGCTGCCTATAGATGGCCAAGGGTAAATCATAGAATTCAATAGGTTTTATATTTTTAATATGTTTCTTTTTACCTATATTACACTCATCATTTAGTTACTTATTATTTTAGTTATTTCCCAAAGTTCCATTCCATTCAAAAGATTTCTCTAAAATCTATTAATTTCACTCTCTATATTTTATATACTAGGGTACATGGTAAGCATTCTAGGTTTGGCAACGTTTGAGGAAGTATTTTCCAGTGCATGGTGTTCTGCAAAAAAACCCAAACAAAAACACTTACCGAAAATAAAAGGCAAACACTGCAAAGACATTTTATCTCAGGTCACCATTTTTTTTTCATTCTCCAGCATATATCCAGGATTCAAAATATATCCAGCCATTCCTCAAACTGTGTAAGATTGTTTTACTTTTTTTTCAGTTAAAGAAAGGCACATACTAACACAAAATCAAATTCCTGAAGGAGCTCACATCTCAATAAATGGCTGTAGAAGAGTAGAAAGCAGTCTGTCCAATTACCCTAACTTCCTAGACATAAGTTTCAAAAGTTATATGAAGTCTATTACCTACCAGATAAAAAATTAGTAGTTCTCTTCATTTTCAGAAGTAATTAAAAATACTCTTCGGTTCAGAATTCCTACAGTTTTCCCTCCTAAAATATTTCATTAAACCATATGTAATAGCTAAAATTAAATTATTTCTAAACAGAAAGGAGTGATAAAAAATACATGGCAATAAATATAATGAAAAAACCTATGCAGATAAATACTTGAACTATTACATGTGAAATTAAATGCACAGACATATAGTTTTGCTTTCCATCTGTCCATTGACATCACACAGTAACAACAAATGTCACACTGAAAAGATTTTTAAAAACTCAGGTCACTTACATGACCTAATAATCATCCTAGAGACCTGTGAGAATGTTTTTAAAATAACAGGCAAGGCATTACAGAAGGCAGTTTTCAAAAAAACTGTGCAGGTGTACAAAAAATGAAACCTCAGTCTAAAACACACTCAATAGTTTGAAACTGGGAGAAGGATCCTTACCAGCCTCAGGAAAGAGATGACATGTAAGGTTTGGCTGAATCCTTTGGAAAAGTTTCTTTGTTTTCCAGATATTATAAATGGCAAGAAAATTGTTACATTAGCCTTTTTTACAAGTTTCACAAAATCAGGACATGATTTAACACCACTTATTCACATTTCCTATTCACACTCTTATTACTATATGTAGCATACAGTACTCTGTTTTTAATAGAGCATCCCACTAAAAGTTTCCTTTCATTTTCACCTCTTCTCTTTGCTTTAGAAGTTAATATTCTTTTTAACCTTCACAAGCCAAGGAGAATTCTTCAAAGACAGGCATTAGGATGCTAAAACTGTAAGTACATTTAAATATGGAATGCACATTTAGCAGCAATTAGTAATTGTATTTAGTTCTGTCTTTGCCCCCCCCAAAATCTTGGTCTCTCTTATTTTTTCTTTGCATCTAAGTTATTCAAGAAGTTAGCATAATAAATCACCTTAACTTTGTCTTGTAATGTTCTAGTTGTAGCCTATAATAGCCCTTAAGATAAGTGATTAGCAAGTATTAATTTTAATACATTTTTAAAGTGTTTTCCTCTTTTATGTTATTAATATATTGATTTTCATTTTAGAATTACAGATCTCTGAAAAAAAAATATGTATCTATTAACTAGCAGTGAGCTAATGATACCCATGGCAGGTTTTCTTATCCTCCTTTGAATTTTTATTAAAGAACACAATATATCAATGAACAAACAGCTGTGAAGACTATTTCTGCCTGTGGCTTGTAGTCCCCTTGGACAAATTTCATCTTAGAAAATGTAGATGTCTATAACACAGTGCTAGTCACTCTAAAAGATCTCTTTCAGTGAAAGTAAGGAACATTTCTAGGTTGTAGGTCTCCTCATCCTAAAGCAGACATCTGAAACTGAACAGTTTTTTTTTCAAAAAGCTTATTTTTCTCCATTACTTCTAAAGAAAGATTTAGTGGGATCTCACTCTTGAACCCTGAAAAATCATATGATAATTATGATCCATCAAGAACTCAATACACAGCAAGACTGCAGATTTATATCCTGTTAGCTAGAGCTGCCTGGCAGAAAACTCAGGATTTTCTTATAGAAAGCTGTAACTTCAATTTTGTATTAATTATATATTTTTCTAGGTGGTGGTTTGGATGGTGGTTTTGGAGAAAATGAGAGAAACAGCTGCTTTAACACTCTGGTTCAAGAAATTACCAACCACTAAATTCCTGAAAGTTGAAAGCTAGCTTTCACTAAGGAAGAAAAATAACATGCTCCTTTGCAAACAATATTTTGAAATGTTCTTTGTGTTCCCAGAAAGTGCTACTGAGCAGGACAGAAGATGAGGGGTTTTTTGTTACGGTTTGGGTTTTGGGTGTTGGGTTTTTTTTCATTGTGAAGAATCTGTTCTTACTAGCATAAATTCAGTTTGTTATTTTGTCCCCCCCTTATAGAAAGTTGTGTTTCTGGAAACAACATAATTAAAATGAGGTAATTAAAATGCAAAGAAAGAATGCCACTTCTTCAGGTTTTTTTGATGAATTGTAGTATTAACCTACCCAAATGAAAAAGTGCAAGAATCGTCATTTGGATTCTGAGTTGCTGCTAGTGTTAACAGAACTTCATTAGAGTCCAAACTTTTTTTGCTTTCGGTGTCACAAATATAAACCATCTGGTATGCCAGCTGCCCGTGTTTCTTTTTACATGTAGAGCAAGAGTGGGTGGAAAGGCTCCAAAGTTGCAGATATTATCCTCTTTTGGCTTATCATCATCATCATCATTATAATCCTCTTAGCATTTTAATATATTACTTTGTTTCTTTGTGGCCTCTGAGATCTGTCAATATGCTGTAGAATGGAGTTTTGTTTTGCTTCCAGTGAGTGCTCTGTGTAATTTAAGGGGGGCAGAATTTTTCAATATATCTTATTACAGCTTTGCTGTTTACCAGTTTCAATAATTTTATTCCAGATGTTAAAAACTTTCATTAATATATTTATGCATCTGTCTGTTTTTAGAAAAGTTGAATTTCTCAATACAAAACAATTTTAAATACAGTTGAAGGGTATGTTAAGTCTAATCTGAGGCTGATTTTTGTTCTCTGCATTTCATTTCACACAGAGTTTTGCCAGAGCTTCTCAAAGTTGTCTCTTCTGCTGAAGTTCTAACAGAGAAATAATTTGATTACAAGTTAGTTACAGTTTATTGTCCTTCTGCCTGAGAAAAGCAAAAAATGTAATTAGGAGTCAAAGGTGAATATCTTGCTCGTATAAGCAAGCTGTTCCATGCACAGTTTCACTTAGTTTAAAGGGAATCCCAGGACTCTGGTTCACCATTCTCAGTAATTGTCCAGGCTGTTATTCAAAGCTTTTTCCAGACAATTCTTGAGAAGACAACTTTTCTCTATATAAGCATAAAGCTATTATATTCAACAGAACTTCTCATGTACATGCCAGGTGAAAAAAATATATCCAGATGGAGACTTACTTTTCTGTTAGTCATCCCTCTGGATAGAAACAACCCTTGTTCAAATGAGGTCTATGAATTTGGAAGGCCATCAAGGACTAAAAATTTGAAGATTGATTTCACAGGTAGTTGCTCCGTATCTGGGAGCATAATGTGGAAAGAACTAAACAAGCACCACTAGTCTTTCCTTCAGAAAATCCACCCTACCCCTGAAGTCACCAAGAGAACATTGTATGGCCGCACGTCAAAAGCAAAACATGGTTTAATCAGCCTTATTAGTAAAATTCAGAGTAATTGTACTCATTAAGCAATACCTGCTAGTAGTTTGTTCTGTGCTTGCATACTTACAATCTTGTTAACCTTCTCTGCTTGGCAGAACCAGATAATTCACTTCTGAAGGTGACATCTCTGGCACCCCCAGCACAAGAGAGACATGGACCTGTTAGAGTGGGTCCAGAGGAGACTATAAGAAAGAGCAGGGGGCTGCAACTTCTCTCTTATGAAGAAAGGCTGAGAGAGTTTGGTTATTTAGCCTGGAGAAGAGAAGGCTTCCTGGAGGCTTTTTTGTGGCCTTTCAGTACTTAAAGGGTGTTTACAAGAAACGCAGAGACTTTTTACCAGGGCCAGCAGTGACAGCAGAAAGGGCAATGGTTTTACACTGAAAGAGGGAAGATTTAGATTTGGTATAAGGAGGAATTTTTTATTATGAGGGTGGTGAGCCACTGGAACAGGTTGGATCGGGCTTTGAACAACTTGGTCTAGTGAAAGATGTCTCTGCCATGGCAGGGGAGTTGAACTAGAGGATCTTTAAAGGTCCCTTCTAACCCAAATCGTTCTGAGATTCTACAATTCTGTGATACTGGTGGCTGGATTGTTTAGGTTATGGGTGCAAGATCTGGTTATGAAAGAGAAAGTATGAAATAGTTTGCAAGATTTCAGTGTTCATGGTAGTAAGAAAAGGACAAGAAAACAGATTATCCATGGGAAGCCTCAACAGAAACTAGTAGCACTGAGAAATTGGTACCACAATAGGTACTTTTAAAGGAGGGAAATTAATGCAGGTAATCTTTTATTACCTGGAAATTGCTCAAGACAGAAACCATCTTTAGGGTAAAGATAAACATAGAAAATAAGTGACCAGCATGGTATCAACAGAAGCTCTCTAGATTATGAAAAAATGAAAAAATCTTAAAAAAGGAATGAGCAGGGGGGAAAAGAAAAGAGAAAAGAAAAGAAAAGAAAAGAAAAAAGAAAAAAAAAGAAAAGAAAAGAAAAAAGAAAAAGAAAAGAAAAGAAAAGAAAAGAAAAGAAAAAGAAAAGAAAAGAAAAGAAAAGAAAAGAAAAGAAAAGAAAAAAGAAAAAAAAAAGAAAAGAAAAGAAAAGGTAAAACCATACAGCACATCAAACAGAAAGGCTAGTGAGAAATATTGTAATTAACAATGGTCAATAAAGACAAAGAGATATATATATAAGCCGAAGAAGAGAAAAAAGTGAAAGATGTTATAGCCTCATTGTTTCCATGAAAATGTAGAGGCACAGAAAATATGCTTTAGGCTGTAGTTCTTCACACATGCATGAAATTTTGTGATAAACAAATAATGAAAACAATTAAAATATGGTAAGAATAGGTCAGAAGGGATTTACAGAATAAGGGATACTTTTAGATAAATATAGAATTAAAGGTGCCTTAAGAAAGCAAGAAAGGAATTTTCAAACTTTCTATATGTATTTTAAAAATCAGTGATGTTTTAGAATATTAAAAGAGGGCAATAATAATTCTTTTACTTCAAAAGTACAAAGATGATGAAATAGTCTAATTTTATAACTGGAAAGCTGGAACAAATTATTAAATATCCTATTTGCTAGCACCTAGGGGATAATAAAGTGTCAAGAAACAGAGATGAATTTGTTGAGAACAAATCATATCAAACCAATACTATTTATATCATTGACAGGGTAATTGGCCCAGTGGGAGTGATATAGCTAGGTTGTAGTAAAGCTTTTGACACTGCCTCAGATAACAGCTCATCAGGTATGAAAATAGCGCCCAGATGAAATTCCTGTAAAGCAAGTGCACAGCCAGTTGCAAAAGCTCACTCAGAAAGCAGTTAAAATTTTTCAGTGTTCAGAAAGTTAATTGCCCTAACTTTGCTACTATTCAGTATTTTAATTAACTATCTGAGTGATGGAAGATAGTATGTTTCTTGCATATAGTATGCAAAAACTGAAATAAGGAACGAGATGTGAGGCAGTAGCACAGTAGAAAAGTTTGGAGCATTATGGTGAATCACACCCACCAAAAGACTGAATCACAAACATCAGTACCTGCCTTTTTAAAATGAAAATACAAGAAATGCAGAAGGTCCAGTACAGAATGATAAATATAAAACAGTGAGAAAGTAGAACTTAACATGGAGCACTGGAAAGAGAATTTATCTAATACAGGAAAAAAAGAACTAAATAAGAGAACAGAAGTTTGCTTTCCTAATCTTCATGTGTTTGCTATATTTGTATGAAGTTTGTAATAGATTTAGCAACATGCTGCAATATACTATTACTTTACTCTCTACTTAATGATGCCTGGAAGCTGCAGTCATAAGAGCTTTATAATAATAAGAGCATAATATCCATTGAGCTAGTCTTTTTGAAGCACAGACTTCAATAGTATTCAGTGGCCCATCCATCTAATTTGTTATTTTTATGATGCAACTGTAATTCACTGTTATTTTGGACACAGAAATGGACACAGACACTAGATATAATAAATGATGTTTTGAAGCAATTCTGTTGGTGAATCTGAGCTGCTTCTTCTAATCAGGCTGCCAGCAAAATCTGAGTGTAGGATCTTTATGGCTGATCTGAGTGTAGGCTAGTGTAAAGCTCTTTGTATTTTTTGAGCATCTGAGTAGTATCTTCTCTTGGTGTAGATGTCAGATTCCACTGATGGGTTTCTAGCAAATGCCAGAAATTGCATCATAAATCAAGATTAAAACCAGTGCTTCCAAGGAAGTAAAACATGGTTAACTTTTCGGTTCATCAAGAGATCTACCTCCAGTTCCTTCTGGAAGCTGAATGGTGATAAATTGCCTGATGATCCATGCCTATCAATCCCTGGGAGTCTGAGCCATGGATGCCATAGGAGGAATCAAATAATAAACTGACCTTGAACAAGCCAGTGACTTCGCTGGTCACAGAAACTTATCAAGTTTCTGTGCATTATAGAGATGCAAAAAATTTTGAAGCAAATAATTTGTGTTCCCTATATTATTTCTATGAAAGGAGTTTTTGATGGTTTAGCCATCAGTATAGGATGATGAGATGAGATGTTTGGCAAAAATACACACCTTGATTTTGTTACTCATCTCTTTAGTTCTTCTACCAGTGTATTGACACTGCCTCCAAATGCATATTATAGTCCAGGGGTCCTCAAACTACTGCCCGCGGGCCGGATACAGCCCCCCAGGGTCCTCAATCCGGCTCCCGATATTTACAGAACCCCCGCCCCCCACCGCCCCCACCCCCCACCCCCCCCGGCCGGGGCTTGGGGGGGGAAACCAAGCAGCCGCAGATGACTGCCTGCCACTTCATCTGCGTGCCGGCCCCCTGTTTAAAAAGTTTGAGGACCCCTGTTATAGTCTTTCCTAAGGAACAGCAGTATTGGAAAGGTGTGGGAATTGGGGAAAGGGCTGGTTGACTGATGAGACTCACAGACAGTGATAGGTAAAATATTATGAAATTTTATCAGGAAGAATCGCACATTATGCAAAAGATGAAAAAGAAAAAAGCATCATTTGTAACATGCAATGCATAAAACATTATAGATATGACAACACATAGTTCAGTGATTGGCTGTAATCTTTCAATGCAATTGTGCATTACAAATGAAGCAACGTGAGATTGTTATATTTACCTGCACAAACATATAAGTAATCTGTTGGTAATGGAATGAAAATTATTAGAACTCTGCAAGGAATTAATTTTTTAATAAATATTGCATGTTTTTGTATAAACTCCACCATACCACCATGTACCTTTAATGATAACAATCAGAGCTTATCTTTTGGAGGTTAAACCCATGGTGCCATTTTTTTCCCTTCAGTGAACAGGATAGCACTTGCAAGAGTCTAGTCAGATAAACTAGACACTTGCAAGTGAGAGGTGAAGTGTATGATGCAGATGATGACAATATTTGCACACTTCTAGCTTACTCTATAACTCACTACTGAATACTGCTCACATTCTGTTATTAATGTAGGCATTTGGGATGTAGATTATGAACCTGATAGCTCGTTATACCAAGAAGTGTTCTAAAGAGATAATTAGTAGTGATAAAATGATAACACTTTTGACTGAGGGAGAAACAGTTTGTAGCCAGCTCATGAATCATGTGTCACTTTGTGCTATATCTATAAGTTAGCCTGCCTTGGGAGACCCTAAATGTTTGGATTTTTTTTTATGAGAGTGGGTTTCGTTTAAAATTAATGACAGCAATTTTCACAATGGCTGCAGAACCCCTGAAGATAACAGTTAAAAATGCAGCAGTGAAGGGAAAAAAATTGAAAGGTTTCCTAAAATAAGAACTTTCTCCTCATTTATACTGACAGGAATTGCTAGAATTTGCTTTCCAGCACTTCTCCTCTGTCACATTAATATAAAGTTACTTTTAATGAAAGACTAGGGCTATGGCATAATAGATTTCTATTTTCCTTAGACGTATGCCCAAAAGCTTTTAGATTCTCAAATCAATTTATTACTAGAATGGGAAGATGCTCCATATCACCTGTGCCAAAGAAAAAGAGGTAAAGCATTTTTTCTAGGTCTGATAAAAGATCAGTCTTAAAGAACAGCACAGGGTAGCCTGATGGAGAACTTGACAAAAATGCCAATGTTACAAATGCTAAATTATTTAATAATTCTGCAGTGGCCAACACTTACACTTGTGATGAAATTTAGTTTCATGTAGTCATTTAGTATAGGCAGAGCTGAGCAGTATCTTTTCAGTTTTTTAACACCTGAACTTCCTCATGTAAAACACTTCTTCCCATTACCTAGTTTTAACAAAGATTTCAGTGATTTTCATTATGAAATTGTAGAAAAATATTTAACTATGCTAATGGTTCTGACAACCTACCTGCTTCCCAGAATCACTGCAAATATTTTACTTCAGTTTCCTTGAATACCAGTCTGTATTTGTAAAATAAAGATAATATTATCTCCATGCCACAGAAAGGAACTGCAAAAAGAAAATTATCAGTAGCTGTGAACTGCCAAGGTACTTCAGTTCTGTGTTCCACAGAAAATGGTGTAGGGATACATTTCCTCAGGGTGAAATATATTCTTTATGTTTCGTTTTGTCCACGCTAGTCACAGGTTGAATTCAAGGTTCACAAAAAATTAACACTGAATGGCATAATTACATGACTTTGTTCACCAGTGGCAAATTAAAATTGCATAGATTAATTGCTTAAACTAATTCTGGCATTTCTTATCTTCCAAGGGCTTGACCTTGTAATCTCAAAAATATTATATTAATTATTTAGTATATTTTTACTTACCTATATGTTTTATCTTTTCATAGCTATATTAAATAGATTGTTCTTTGAATGCAATTAAAATTTTCTTAGTATTTTTAAAATTTGGTTCTTCCTTATAGAAATTTAAATTAATGCCTTCTTAAATGTTTGTCATTTAAACTTTTACATATCCTGCTTTAATTGATGAGTTATTGTCTCTGTAGCTGAAAGATAAAAAAGAATATATTATATAGAATATTTCAGGTTATCATCATCTCTTTTCAGCTGTGCTGTACCAGTTCTTGTGGAAAGAAGCACCCAGTTTTTCAATATCCTTCCACTGAGAAGCATTGCTTTACCAAAGATTTGAATTTCTATCCTGGTCTCAGCTGGGATAGAGTTGATTTTCTCCTTACTAGCTGGGGCAGTGCTATGTTTTGGATCTGGTGTGAGAACAATGTTGGCAGCACACCGATGGGTTTGGTTGTTGCTGGGTGATGTTTATACCAAGCCAAGGGCTTTTCAGTTTCTGGGGCCCTGACAGCCAGAGGGCTGGAGAAGCACGGGAAGCTGGGAGGGGACACAGCCAGGACAGCTGACCCAAATAGCCAAAGGGATATTCCATACCATGGGACATCATGCTGAGTACATAAGCTGGGGGAAGAAGAAGGAAGGTGGGGGACATTCGGCATGATGGTGTTTGTCTTCCCAAGTAACTGTTACACAGGACACAGCCCGGCTTTCCTGGCGATGGCTGAGCACCTGCCTGCCCATGGGAAGTGGTGAATGAATTCCTTGTTTTGCTTTGTTGTGTGTGCAGCTTTTGCTTTACCTATTCAACTGTCTTGATCTCAACCCATGTGTTTTCTCACTTTTACTCTTCTGATCCTCTACCCCACCCCAATGTGGGGGGAGTGAGTGAGTGGCTGCGTGGGGCTTAGTCACCAACCAGGGTTAAACCACAACACTTGACACTCTTCAAATTGTTGATCCTTTTCTTTTTGCCCTGGTTATATACACGCTTCATCTCCCTTTAGAGATAGTACAAGGAAGTCAACATCATAATACTGAAAAAATATTGAAGAAATGGAAAATATCATAGTAGTTTTGATGACCGGTTTGATGGGGAAATATAACATTACTGGGGCCTGCTTTCACTAAAGAAATGCTAGATTAAGAACTTGTAAACTTGTATAGTTTATATAATCACAATGGGGGAAATCAAGGCTTTTTTTCTGTATACTCTCACTCTTTGGACCCTCATGGTCAAAAATTGAAAATGTAGCCATTAAAACATAATGCAGAAAACTCTTTTGGCTTGATGTTAACACAAAAAAAGGGAGGAACTACTATGAAATAAAAGCCAGACTCATTTTTATTCTGATATAGACCATGAAAATAATTTTTTTCACACTATTTCATGTGTTAGGCCTTGAGTTGATACTTATTCATAAGTTGTAACGTATAAAGAGAGTAATAGCTAAAAAGAACAGAGGAAAACCTTTTTGTTAATTGACAGATTCCATCTTAACGGCAGAAAAAAATCATTATGGTAAAGAAAGTCTCCCAGGTAGGCAATAAATCATTTATCACTGGTATCCCAACTTTTTCTACTTGTTAGATAACTCATTTGACAGAACTGTTTTACTGGAAGAGAGAAAGATAGAGGCTTTATATTTTTAGCATGGTTAATAGCCAAATTCTAATGATTCCATGAAATAAGGAGGATAGAAGGAAAACCCATTGAATAAAAGAACAACTGAAACCGTATCTTAAATCAAAGCAGCAAATGACCCTGAGACAAAATTAACCTAAGAAAAAATGTTCATTTAATAATAATTCAGTCCCTTGAATGAAATCATTAATGAAAGAAAAATTTAGGAGTTTTTTGTTCTTATAACTGTATTCTTCTTAACAGCTTTTCCTGTCATTCCTGTTATCCATGTTAGTTAAACGAGAATTTTGGACTAAGAGATAAAACCCAATAAAACATTTTTTTAATATAGGTGAACAGGAATGAGGAAGTAAAAATCTGCCCCAGCATATAATTAAGGTAACCATTTTAATTTCTTTCTTATCATATTTGTGAATGTTGGGGGCACATGTTGGAGGTGGTCCAGAAAGTATGTTAGAGACCTAGGAGGAAAACAGCGTGTAAGTATCAAAAAAGTTACGGGAAAGAAGGCCAGCAATGGAAGCTGAAGCAAATTGGACTGTAAGTTTGTGCAGATGCTTAAATCTGAGATAGGAGAGGGGAGTGCCAACTTGGGACCACTAAGATTTTGATCTGAGTTAGGAAACTGATCGTTCATATTACTGTGTGAATGTGAGAGGAACTCTAACTTCTCTGCTGAAAGAGCATGGTTTCACATACTGCTATGCTGATCTAGCTGCTTTGCTTCACGTACTTGCTCTCCCAGCTTCCTTCATGTTGGCATTGACAACTGTCTGATGCTCAATGAGAGGTCAGAGGAACAGAGCAGAGAACTCATTCAACAGGCAACTAAATAGTTTTATAGTGGTTTAGCTCCTGAACGAGACCGCTGATGAGGGTCAGAGTGTCTGTGCTGACACAGGGAAAGACAGGGAAGAGGGCAAACCCACTCCTTTTGGCACATTTTATGAGGTTATCTGTATCCTCAAGTTTCACTGATAAATCCTGACTCTACATGAACCTTTGATGGAGTTCTTTGCTCTCTTTTCTTTTCTCTTTCTCTCTTCTGGTGAAATCGTAAGGACACTTTGGAAATGAATATCCTAGTTTAAGTATCTAATTTTAGGCTTATAATTAGACAATGTAAACATACGCATGCAAAACCACATCTGCTTTGTGGGTTTATAGGTTAAACATTTAAGACACAGCTTGTGCAGTAATGAATTTGCCATCTTGTACTTTGCTGCAATGGTCCCATGTTACCCTGTTTCAATTCACCTGCTAAGTTCAATCAGCCGTTAAGCAATAAATCTTTAAAGCCATGTAAGGGACATGTGTGCACAAATCAAATTATTTATTAACAATATACCTCAGCAAAATGTCTATGTGGACTGAAGACCTCCTGCACACCATTTTAAAAATAAGCTCCCTGGAGCCCAACTGAAAGAAATTGATTGAGGGCACTAATGTATTCTCATGTATTCCTCTTGATGCTGAATTTATCCCATGCATGAAAGACTTTTCAGGGCATTACACAAGTTCTTTATTCCTTTCTCTTGAAGGTGTTAAGCTAACAGTTTCCAAGTATACCTAAGCATGTGCAAAAACCAACTCTTAGCAAATATTTCTGAGAAAAACTCATACTGTCGGGAGAGTACCTTTGCATTGTTCCATATTTGCTTGAATAAGTCAGAACTGTTGAGTTGATTTGCAAAAGAACTTGTTGCACAGTGGCATACAATATCTGAGGTGAAGACAGAAGTGAGGTCTGTACATTTCAACCAAAAAGACGTTTTATCTCATTCCACTTTAACACATCTCCCAGTCTAGTTTGCCATTTTGATCTCATTTCTATTCAAAATCATTTCCCCAGATTGTCCCCATTTATTTCTGGATCACTTATCTTGTTCTTTTCTCAATTTTAACCACTTCTATTCTCTCCATTCTCTCATTTGCTGTAGCATCTTCCCCTTCGTGCCTTTTATGACAAGGAAATGACAGATGCATAGTCTGGTTTCTAGCTAAGAAAAAAATATTCCAAATTAAAATTGAATAAAGACTCCAGTAACTGGGTAGCTTCATTTAGCCAAATAACAGCCTTTCAAGAGTGATATGTCTTTATGGTGTATGTTTCTATAATGTATGTTTACGTAAGCACAAATATATTTTGGTAGCATGTTACAGGAATGAGTAGGTATACATAATGTATGTTAAAATTTCCCCAAACAATCCCTACAAGCAAGCACTGAGGCAAGTATTAATTAGGCAGCTTCTGAACTGTTCAGCTTTGCCAAATACTTTCAATTTCACAAGGCAAGACATATGGCAAACGACATTGTGTCTGCCCTAATATAAAAAATGTGATTCAATTTTCATGTAAACCTATTCTGACAATTTCCTTATGTGATTTACATATGCATTTTGTATTAAACTAGTTATCCTGAAGCAAGCATTGTGGATTTTACACTATAATTCTATTAGCAAGGGGAATACAAAAATCATCAAACTTACCAGTTTCATGCTTATATTAAAATGCCCCTGTAAGGGAAACTTCTAGAGACTAGTTAATATTTTGTTTACATTATAAATTTTATGATGGTGGATTTTTTAAATTTTCTATAATGTAATTGCAGCTTAATTAAGAGAAATGAATGCCACCTTGTAGTTAAACACTATTCCGTTTTAGTCTACAAATAACTGTGAGAATCCTGGCTTGTTCCTATGCACTGAATGTTTTTTAATATATTTGCTTCCACATTTAAAAAGTTCAAAATTGATAAGAAAGCACAATTAAACAATAATGGGTGAGATATTTATAGGACATAACATAATTTCTATAACACAAAGTTTAGATCCCTGTAATTGCTCATAGGTGATCTGGGAAGGCTGGAGGTTCATAGGAGAAATTGAGAAGTTGATTAAAATCACCATTGCTTGATAAAGTAGCAAGATTTATATTAAATAAATTTTGCAAAATGGAACTACTCTTTCTGTCAAATTTATTTCAAGCAAATGTAGTACAAAGCTTTTGCCCTTTTTTTGACTTTGTGAAATTGGAATAATAAAATAAAAATAACTATGCATTTTTTCATAAGAAGTAATATATTTGAGGGCAGCAGATTCCTCAGAAACAGTATACTCCAGTTTCCCACCCTTCACTACCCTGAATGTTGTTTCCTTTTCTCGCTCTAATTTAACAAATTTTTCTCTCAATATTTCAAACAACTAGTCAAACACACAAAGCTCAGCTGCTTTTTCAATTTTCCTGTAGTATTGAGCAGCTTTTTTAAGGAAAACGAGAAGGAGAAAACACTAATTAGTTTGGGTCTGCTGCACACAGCTTTCTCCTGTGGAAACCTGAAAAGCATTTGCATAATCCTTCAAAGGAAGCCTCCTCCCTCCACAAGGGTTCCTGGTCAGCAGTGAACCTCTTGCAGTGTCCCAGTTTAGCTCTAGCATCTTGATTTCGTGGTGATGCACATGCAATTCCACCTCCAGTCTTACACATTTAAGAAAAGCTGACTTCTAACTCTTTTTGATTCATAATAAATTAACCCCCCAGGCACTAATGCATTTGTATATATGTACACTCTGCAACTCATATGGTTTGAGTTCACAGTCCTGTCAATATTTTCAGCACTTTAAAGCATCCTTTGTACCAATATTTCTAAAATCCAGTATGTCCATTTGCAGAAATATAGTGTATGATTTATAAAATAAAAAATCCAATTAAAAATAATTAAATATTTTTTAAAAGTACATTTCCAAATGTATTTTTTCACATCAAATTCAGCAAAAAGCTTCATATTTCTTAAAGGCTTTACAAAAAACCTGTTGAAGGTTAAAGGAAATCAGTATGTCTTGGATAATATCTTAGGAACATGTTTCAGCAAAACACTGAGGAACTTTATCAAGTATGTGCTTAAGTCCCTGTGATTTTTCTGGAACTTAGGTGACTAAATTGTTGAAATGTCTCTTTTCTTGTAATTAAGTTATGCATGATTTTAGCGATGTTTGATGGTTGGATAGAAATAGAGCTGTCTACTCCTGAAGTGTCTTTCATGTATAATTCTTTTATGTTTGTTATTGAAGTAGCTTTGATGCATTCCCTCACTATTGCAAGAACAGTATTTAGAAAATAGCCTCACTAATAAATTATTGCATTTTAAAAAAGTAAATTTATTTTAAGAAAGTTTCTTATCTTGATCACTTTATCACTGGTCACTTACTACAAATGGGAAGAGCTGGATTACTGGAGTAATTATCGGCTAGCTTGTCTCAGTCTATGAAATGAACTGTAGAAAATCTACATCACTATGCTCTACCAAAAAAACCCAAAAAAACCCCACCAAACTAAAAAGCATAAACTCTGAGATCTGGTAGGTGTTAATATAGCCCAGAAAGATGACATAGAAGGTGGAATGCATCTGTTATGAAATACAGATACAACATATCTCCTTTGATGTAATGAATACATAAGGTTCAAGCAGAGTCACAGGAATATTCATTGAAAGGGGCACTGAAGGTCATTTAATCCAATTGCCTCTTCAAAGTGGGACTATTGTCAAGGCTAGATCTAGTCACTTTGGGGTTTGTTTTTTTTTTAGTTCAGGAAAACTTTTTAATATTTGGAAATTAATTATAAGATCCTGGACTCAATCATCTTCTCAGGGCCTGAGTTGAGGATGACCAGCCTCAACCAAGTAGATGTCTGTAATGAATATGTCTAAACACAGGTGAAAGGAATCCCATAGTTCAATCACCTTTAAGTGAAATGAGCTCAGACAAAACAACTTTTAATCTAAACATAATTTCAAAATTCTTAAATGCTTTTCTTGCAAATAGCCTCAAGCTACAGCCAATAGTTATATTTTCTCTTAAAAACCCCAACAATATTGTTTCTCCTAAGCAATATTTAGAAACTTTTACATCCAATCATTCAACCCTAATTGAAATCCTATTGTCATCAAGCTTTCAGTCTTTGTAACAGCTGTTACAGAACAAAAAGACTGTCTAAATGAATCCTATTATGATCAAAATAGGACATCAATATAACTTGAAACTGCGTTCCTTAAAAACTCAAACTTTGAATCATTTCACTTCCTAGAATTAATTAAAAAGATTCACGGTTATTAAACAGATGAACTAAAGTTCATAGATGCTGTTTTTCTACAGCCATCTCCACACAGTTGAAGCTCAGAAGACAGATTTTTTCCTGTACTTTTTCCTTTTACTGATGTCTACTTGCAGAGAAGATCACAAAGAGTTTCAATCATCATATATGTGTTAACATTAAACCAGAATATGAGGTGGTGATCCAAATGGTTTCTTGGATTGTATAAGCAGCTATGTCTTCAATATAGTTTCTGTCTAACTGTAAAAAATTAAGAAATGAGATAAAATCAGTGTATCTTAAAAGTTCTGAAAAGGCTTACTGTAGTCAACAGTGGGAATATTTCAGAATTGCACGTCCAACTAATACTTAATGGTTTGTCTCACTATTATGTTGGTAAAACATATGTGCTAACTGTGGCTTTTGCAGGCTGGAGCTTGAGGAAAAAAACCAAAAAGCTAGGACTGTTTGACTAACTAAAATAAATCCTGTCAGCTACTACACATAGGTATATATACATGCGTGTATGTATATATATGCAGACCTCTATACATATGCATATATATTCTATGTTATGTGTAAGAACAAAATGATCAGGTATTCTCTTTTCATATATGCCCTAAGATTGTAGAAAAGTTTCTGGAACTTCAGACCAGACACTGTTATTTTGCAAGAAATCAAACATCTAAATGAGAACTAAATCTTAAGGAAACCTAGAAGCCCAGCCCTGTCCATTGTCTGCAACAGTGACTTGTTTGCTTTTGGAACAATAAAAAAATACCCAACTTAGTAATATAGGGGCTATGACACTTCCTAGTATTGCATATAATAGATCAACTCCTTTTTACAGGTACTAATACTACTGAATGTTTCCACCTTGGGCAATCTTACCAAAACAAATATTGATTCTGAGGTATGGTAGTACTCATTGGCTATTCAGTCTTATTTTCATCTTCCTTCCCCCCCCCCCCCCCACACACACACACTCCCCCTGCCCCACCAAGGAAGTATGTTTATTTTAAAATTTGGTTGAAACCTGAGTCATTGTCTATTTTACTGATTCAGAAGCAAAAAAGGGTTTATGTACAGTTGTCTACTTAAGTAGTCAGTTGCCTACTTAAGTAGTCTCAATTATAATCAACGAATTATCTTAAGAACTTTGAATCAAAAATCTTAAGAAAAAATGTACTTAGGATGGCTGATTTACTGTTGTTTCAAGCTTCTAAGTCCTCTTCTCTTACCCTAACACATTTCAAATATGATGATGAAATAACTCTTTATGAATATAATTTGTTATGAAGAAAGTTCTAAGATAATTGGTTTTTGTCTTGCATTTTCTGACACTAACAACTGATATATATATATATATTTAGGAAAACTATTACTTTAATCCTAAATCAATTATCCTTTGCTTGATTTATTATACAACAGAATAATTATGCTCAGAAGAATAATCCAACTTTCAGATTTGATTACTTTTACATTGGTTAGATTTATTCCGCAGTACAGCAATTCACAATGGTCTACTTGCCAATATCTCTTAAAATGCCTGTGCTGTGTGTTTCCTAAACTTTTAGGAAAATTGGATGTCTTAGTCGTTTCCCTCTCTGCAACACTTTTTAAATTTTCCATATTTAATTTTCTGAACCAGAAGGAAAACAGAAGGATCTTAATCCGCAATTGAAGACCGTTCATGAAATATAAAAGTACAGGTATGTGAATGCTGGAGTGCTGATGGCATCTTTTGATCATTATCCCTCTTTGGGGTACTAGTTCTCATTTTGATAATGAAAGGACAATTCTAATGTAAGGGAAGGACTAGCTGCCTTTCTTTTTGTTTGGGCTGTCTTACAATTATAACAGCAGCCTTGAGCTCATTGGAAACTCAGTGTGATATTAATACTATGGCCTCCTTCGGTTCAGAGATCTGAAAGTTGTTGGCTGAGGACTTAGTGGTCTTTAGGCTCAACTGACAGACTTTACACCATGTTTCTCAGCCTGGCATCTGTGAATACATCTGCTCTAATACACTAAATAATGCCATGTCTTTTGTCTCTGCACTCAACTGACAGTGTCCAGCTGCATCCATACCAGCAGACTCCCTTAGCTGCTCAGAGAGGTGGGCCACGTACACAATAACCTGCTGGAAATGTCCTTGTTGCTCCTGTGTTCAGAAAATGTGTGGGGAAAAGAGAGTGAGCCACAAGTATCACAGCTGTATCCTGACATGGTTTAGGTTGTTTATTATTGTCTTCTTTTTTTTTTTTTTTTGTGCAACAGCAGCTTAATTAGCAAAAGTAACCACATGTGAGAAAGGCCAGAGGGATTATAGATATGATTGTCTGATTTGGCCTTCAGCATTTGAAAGTAACTCTGTAAAACCTTAATTATTAGTTATGTATGAACATTTTTGAAAGCTTCCTCACGTAATTCTTCTATGAGAGTATCAGTGGGGTATTGGCCCTTAACTGTAATTTGTTTCTTGACACTGAATTTATCTTACTATGTCTTACTGTGTCTTAATGTTTCCAACTGCAAGTATGAGCCTGTCAAGAACATAAAACACGGTACTGTTAAAGTATTTGTTCTTTTTTTTTTAATACCTTTCAGCTATAATTGATTTTTCTGTTTTTGAAACACATTCATTTTATCATTACGAATAATGTATACCAAGTCAGAAATTGAAACAATTTACATAAAGGTACAGAGAGAAAGAGATGGAGGAGTTGACTAGAGCACAACCACACTACAAACAGCTATGCTGTCCACCTTGCAGAGGGGATTCCTCCTGGAACATGGCAAACAATTTGAAAACTTGCTACCTCCTATATATGGAGTACAAATCATTACAATTATGTCTACATAAACAGCTATACTTAATTATATTTTACTGCAAAACTTTACTTAGCAAAACTAAAGCATGTACCTAGTGTGAAGCAAGCACATAAATATTTCTGAAATACCCCGAACTACACATCAGATAGGTTATTTGAAGTACACAGTGGCTGAAAATACTTGAAGAGAAGGATATTGCACTTGCAGCACTTATCTACAGCCATGAGCTTCTAAAGAAGTGGGTGTGAAGCTGTGAAGAAAAGCAATTCCATTCTCAGTAGGCTACCACAGTACATTTTCCAAAGTTTCTAATTGAAGATATGCTTCATTTGCCTTAGCTGTAAAAGAAGTCACATTTGCTCATGATTATGTCTCTAAATGACCTCATAAAAAGTAGACTTGAAAAAAATGTGAAAAAAACCAAAAAAAACCCAAACCAAAACAAAAGTAACATTTGGAAAGCATTTTTAATTATGTGAAATTTTATATTTATTTTTTGTATTATCTATCCAATATCAAGAGAGTTAATGTCCATGAAGCTCAAGAATTTAAAAGTGTTTTGATTGCAGGTATATTAACTGTATTAGGAATATACTTCACTCTAAAATGAAAACATCATGTATTAAAGATCTCAAAAACTATATGAAAACAATGATATTACTGTGATTAACAGATACAATCAATACATACAGTGCATCCTTCAGAATGTTGTGATGAAAGTTTTGATAAGCTAACACAAAGCTATCATGAAACATGCAAGCAAAACCAATAATTGTGATACAGAAAATATATAGATTTTATTGACAATTAATTCTACTTGAATATGAGGACTAGAATGTTTTTAATGCCATAGCCTAAGTATGCCTAATCTCATCTTTAAGACTGTCAGCCATACTTGACCACGCAGAACAGAGATTTATGGTTCATTCTGTTAAAATAACTTAAAATTATACATCTTTAGATTATTTAGGTTTGGGGGTTTTTTAGTTGTTTGTTTGTTTGTTTGTTTTCAGTACACTACAAGAAAATAGTTTTAGTACATTTTAAAAAGAAGTGTTACATCCTAGAAAAAGAAAAGAGTTATTTAAAACCTTGTAACTACTTTGCATAATTCAACTTCTAGAAAAGTGTAGGAAAAGAAAAATGTACTGGTAAATTAATTTATACAAGTTTGCATTTATTTTTTGCATTAATACGACATGACTGAAAGATCCTTCTACTCAGAACTCTCGTCCAGCTACTCTGAAAGTAAGACTGACATTGCCTAATTTATATTTCTATCAGTCTTAGCTAATTAGGTCAACTCCTTTAGTTGTCAATGGTGAAAAATAGTTGTTTCTAAGATGTTGTCTAGGATATTAAAGGTAGCTATACAGAAATATATTTTTTTCTAAAATATGCACTTCTTTCTACTGATTATGAAGTCTGTTTTAAGGCAAAGCAGATATGTGATATGGGCAAGAAAAATAGTCTCTGTTATGTGCACACTTACAGATCTGTACACTCCCTTGGCCAAGCACTGCCAGAAGTCTTCAGTGAGAGCATTAGGTCATCTGGACCTGTCCTTTGCCAGGTGCAAAGGGTTTCAGTCAATCCAACCAGAATAAAACACTGTAAAGCCTACACAGAGGTTCAGCTTGCTTCAAACTAATGAACCAAGACAAACGTGAGTTTCATGAGTTTTCATTCATAATTTTTTTTTATATTTCATGATGGGAAAAGTGTATCTCTCTTCCTGACTTGGAACAGAAATAAATAATGAAATATCAGCAAACTGAATACCAATTCCAAACACATTCAATTATCTTTTCTTTCAAGCTTCTAATTTTTAATTTCTCTATGGAAAGCCTCCAGGAATGTAGATACTGTGTGATAAAAAAGTTCTCAGAATTCAAATCTGCTAAAGATAAAGCAGCATGGTTCAGGGCTGATGGCTTTGTCCTTCATGCTACCACGCCCCCATCTGTCCCAGTGCCCCAAGTGGATCACTATTAGCTATTGAACTTTACTTCAGCAAATAGCATGCATATTTCTGCAAAAATAAGTACCACTCTGCAACTGTGATTCAGAGGTCAATTTATGGTCCTTTCTCTGAGCTCAGGAAACGAAGGAAAATACACACAGTTTCCAATCTTTTCTCTGTTCTTGCTAGAATAAAAGAAAATATGCTATATCATCTTTTGTATCACATATTTGTTCATGTACAACAATCTAGGATGTTTTTCCTCCAGAGTTTAAATTAATGTTTCCTTTTTCAGTTTCAGTTGAACAAACTATATATTTTACAAAATAAGCTTTTGAAAGAAATGCATAAGTAAATTAATAAATTACAAATTTAACCCATTTTCATTATTTTACCCCTTTTTTCTACTGAGAAAATTTACCATCTCTCTTTGCAACAATTCATTGAAATTACTCTGATAGATTCCAACTCATATCTTTGAAGAAGGAAGGGTGTTGAGCCAAAGGGAGCTTGTATGTGTGTTATACATGGTGTGCACATGTGTCCCTAAATATAATTATCATTACAAGCTGCATTTCTACATAGCTTTCCAGGTTTTGAGCTGGTTGAACCAAGACAAAAAAATTAAAGTTGGGAAGCACTATAGTCTGTCAGTTTATTTCACTGGCAGTTTCAGTAAGTTAGTCAGTTCATGAAGTTTATGGCACTTTATTTATTTAATTACGGGTACCCAACAGGCCAACATATGCAATTTAATGGTGCAATTTGTAGAAGTTCCAAAAAGCAGAATCCCTGCTGAAAATTTAAAGAGGGAGTGTACCTATTTTCTGTTTCTATTACTTCATATAATGGCTTCCCAGATGAGACAGAATAGCAAGCAAACAAAATGCTGATGATGCATGACTTAGGCCAACTGTTTGTGAATTGAAAGCAGATGTGGACAATGGGAGGCTGGCCATCTCTGAATACAATACAAGTAACTGGAAAAAAAACCCAAAGCCTACCAGTGCTTTCTGTTCAGAATGTATCTCATAGTTAAAATCTGTCTCCTTTTAAGCATGCAGTCAGAATGACAGACACCACAATAACAAAAAGGAAATGGTATCAAAAATATAATATAATGAAATATAAATTATAAATGTAATGTCAATAAATAAAGCACAGTGCCATCACTGTGGTCATGCATGCTGCTATGTACCTGTTAGATTTATTAAGATTTTCAGCTTTACAGTAAAACCACCAGTAGTATTCAAACTTAAACACCTCTAAGTATCACTGCCATTGCACTGTAATCAAGCCATTGTTTTGTACAGAAACAAAATCTTTGTTAAAGAAGGAGCAAAAGATACGCATTGCTTGTAAGAATGGTCTTGAATATATGTACATTCTCTGGAAAAGGGGAAAAGAACCAGTTTTGATTCCACTAGCGCAAATTTCTAAATCAGTATAGTACTCATTACCTATATTTCGTTAGAAGTTTTCATTTCCAGCTGCTCCTTATCATAGTACTCTGATTGCAATTCTTTGCCTTCCCAGGTTCACTGTATTTCTTTTTTATTGACCCTTTCACAAATCAACTTTATTTACTGGTCTAGCAAAACTTTCTCTAAAACAAGATACTCTAAGAGATATTAGTAGCTTTTATCTCACCTATTCTTTTTGGTATCTAAATAAAATAACCTCTTTCTTACCCTCAGTTTACTGGACTTCTATATTAAAGATTAATGTTAAATACCCTTAATTAATGTCAAAGCTCTCTTGGTGTTTGCAGGCTGTACCTGATTCAAGTTTATATTCAGTATACTGCAGTGAATGTTGGTCTTCCGAGACTATTTTACTAGAGCCGCATTAAATCACTTTTTACATACTATGACAACATTTAACTTTCTCTACTCACATTATTTTTCCAGCTTTCAGTAAGTTTTTGGATATACTATTAACCATTGCCCTTTTTTTTTTTTTTTTTTGCTCATTTCAGATTAAAGCTCCATTTGGCTTGGGCATTTTGGCAGCTTTCAGAGGGTGAAACCATTCATCCTGGTTTGATCTTCATTTCAACCGTCTATATATTTTTTCTTCCTGTGAAATATATGGGTTTTTCTGGAATATGGAACTTTTCTTCCTTGCCTAATACTACTAATACTAAAATTTATATGACATTTTTGTGTCAGCTGATTCACATTTCAATAAATTATTAACTTTATTTTTTAGAAGCCATACAAATTCAATCAGTAACTTATGCCTCTTAAAAAGACTTGGGGAAAAACCCCAGCTATTTGCTTCTATTAATCTTCAAGCCATTTTCTTTGCACATGTTATTTCTAGTGGTTCTCTTTAGTAGTAGTAGTAGTAGTAGTAGTAGTAGTAATAGTAGTAGTATTGTTGTTGTTATGTTTGCACTATGATTTTTCTACTCCTCTAAACAGGTTTCATCTCTCTCTCTCTCTCTCTCTTTCTCAGCTTGCTTTTCCTTAAACTTAGAACATTCTGGGATCTCATTAAAGTACTCAGAAAAACTGCCACAGACTTCAATGGTAGCAGAACAAGGCCGCAAAATATCTTGTAAAGTTCTTGATACATAAATGTTGCAATTTTTACAAACTCTTGAAATCAATCTTATCCAATCACTGTTATTCAGTGGGATCTTTGCCAGGGCCTTAAGTAAAGCAATGATGTCACTAGTGAATTTTCAGTATTACTTAAAAGCAACAACCATTTTGTACCTGGGGGAAAAAAAAAAAGAAGTTGTATTTTTGAAACTAAGTAACGAAGCTGAGAAAAAACTGAAGAGAAAATGCATAAGAAGTTCTTGAAATATGCAAGGAAAAATAAGTTTGAGGGGCAGATGGCTGTCTTCCATGATTAAAGAACTTAGTGGAAATACAGCTGGTTTCAGTCTTCCTTGTAGTATATTTAGACTACTAATGGGAGATAAAATAGAATATTTTGTGATTTCCATGGCGAAAGACAATTCATCTTCTTTACAATTTAGAAGAAAAGAAATACAGACCTTCCTGAGCATGTAAACTACATTTTAAGTGTGACTGCAGCCTGAATTATATTTAACTGTATATCTAAACTCATCACATATAAGATAGTGTTGAATTTTGTGGGTATGGGAAATCTTTTCTATGACAGGTCTCAGCACCCTGGATCTATCTGTGTGGCTCTGTATTCATCCAGTTGTACAGCCCAGGCATTTTGAAGTAGTTCGTTTCCAGGGATGTCAGAAAATTGCAGGTCTCAAAAAAATCCAGGAATCAGTCATGTTGACCCATGTTGCCTGGCTTCAAGACTCATTGATCATAGACAGTCGAATCAAGAGGAATGACTGAATGCGTGGTCCCAATGCCCTCCACATCAAGGATGTCTATCCCTGGTCCAAAATATTAGACCAGATATCAAAACTAGGGAGCACAGGATGACACACAGTATGAGTGAAACCAAGAAAGGTCTTACCTTTATCTTTACTGCTGTTTATTTATTTGAATAAAAATCATAAGAAGGAACACTAAGATAGATTGTACATCAAAATTTTATATTTTCTATTCCATTATGCATCCAGAGTTATAAATACTTATATATATATATATATATATGGTTGGTTGTTTTTTTCAGCACAAGAATACAGGGCACAAGGCTCAAGATCTCTTGATCTAAGAGAGATCTATATCCCTTCTTTTGTTTTCTTATGTGTCTTCACAGCTGTCTGGATGGTTCAAGCCAAACAATATCTGTAATCTGTGCTAGACCATAGTCCAGAGAAGGCTTGTATTTAGAGGACTGGATTTTTTTTTAATGAATGCAGTAAAAGTACCTTAAAATAAAACTTTAATAGTTGTACACAATACAGGAAAAATAATCTACCAGAATTTTTTTACATGTAAGATATTTATTTAGGAAAAAAATATTGTTACATGTAGTTAGCAAACTAACTTAACCGTTCTGGTTACTTTATCCTCAAAGATTTTAGGACTGGTATATATTGTCATTACACTCTTAGTCTGTATGTATAGCCTGAATATTGCTCTCCTTTTTCATTCCCATTTGGTTCCTCAATTTTGAGCAAACTTGTCATTAAATCGATCTACCAGATAACTTAGAATAAATAAAATGTTCTCTCTGCACCTGCAGAAGGAGCAGATACTGTAAGATGTGGTTTAGCACTTCAACAGACTGCTGCTGTCTGCATAGCAGTGACTTTTTCTAGTTCAGTA